>NC_029779.3:12631306-12633694 GCF_000817695.3 Arachis duranensis | reverse complement strand
CAAAATATATATTAAAAATATGTGAAATAATATATATAATGAAATAAAGTATGTTGTTTTGTTTTTGAAATTTGTTAAAAATTATTAAATTATTCTTAAATTTTATTTTATTTTAATTTTGTCCTAATATTTTTCCGTTTTTGATCAAATATATTTTTGATGTCTATTTTTCAAAAAATTTATGACCAATTCAATAACAATTTTACAAGAATAATCTTTAACACAAATAAATTAGATATAATTGTCATGTATTATTATTTGATTAGTCTTAAATTTTTTGAAAATTTAGCTACTAATGATATATTTGATACAAATCTAAAATTTATGAAATAAAATTAAAACAAAATAAAATTTAAAAATATTTTAAAAATTTTTAATAAATTTTAAAAACAAAAGATATGTTTTATCTTTTCTAATGTAGTTAATTTTTTTATTTTCACGTAACTTTTTAATGATATTTTTTTAGTAATTACAAAAATTACTTAATTTTGATCTTAGGCATAGACTTTTATTTCTTTGAGAAGAAGATCTTCCCACCTGCCCTAATCAACTTCGAAGTAAGTTGTAACCTAATTTGAGCAATTTCTAATCTACTAGCCTTTTTTTTTTAAATAGATTCAACAATCTTTAATTTTAAATATTACATTATATATTCACACATATTATACATCTATACACATATTCCGAAATCGATCGAGATAGTAGAGAGAGAGGATATTTATCCTCACAAATATTTTATAAAATAATTAATAAATAGAATAAATGACCATTTGTATCCATGAGAGATGAAAACGCTGACATTTATACTCATCGTAGATGAAAACTGACTTTGTAACCATGAGAGATGAGTTCCGTGTGACAAAAATAGCCTGGCTTGGATCTGAGCTTGGTTCGTGGGTTTTCGATCCTACGTGGCACTCCGTCCCTTATCTTCAACCCCTCTCTCTCTTACTCACACACTCTCTCTCTCTCTCCAAACCCCACTCTTCACTCTTCAAACCCCACTCTGGCCTCTTCTTCCTTAACACTTGCTCCCTCACCATCCACTCCGTCCTTCACACCGACAAAGCCATCCTCTTATCCCTCCCCACCACCTCTGACCCCATCAAGGACACCCTCCTCACTCTCATGCTTTCCAACCACTTTTCCTTCATCCTCACCTTCTCCACCTCCCCTTCCTCTTTCGCACTCCAAATCCGGGATGGTACTTCTCAACCATCTCTTCGTACCGGTCAACCAAGCCAACCCAGTAAGTAGTAAGAATTCTCAAGAAAAACAACATCATCATCGTCCCCTTCGTATTCATCTATCTCTTTCCCAAACTCATTCTCCTCTTCATCAATTATGGAAAAAAAATTTAAACTTTGAAAAAAATCAAGCATTCCACAAATCAGTAACACAAAAAATCAAAGGCACTGACGATGTCATCGCTGTCGATCTCGGGGAGCACACACTCCTTCTTGGACCAGACGCCGGAGCCGTAGGACCAGGTGGTGCGACCGACGCGAGAATCGAAGAGGTTGCGCCAATACTCGCCGTCGAGGGCGTAGCACTCGGTGGAGGAAGGGTCGGCGTTGATGGGGACGTAGCAGGCTGAGAAGAGGTTGTCGTGGGTGATGTTGTTGTGATGGGCTTCGTCGCGGATGTTTTCGTCGGCAAGGCGGCGCTGCTTGGGGGAGGTGAAAGGAGTGGTGGGCTGGGATTGGGCCTTGATAGGGAAGTGGGTGGGCCTGGGCCTGGGCCTGGGGTTGGTTGGTTTTGAGGGGAAAAGGGGAAGATGCGTGGAAGAGGGAGGTAGAAGAAGCAGCAGCTATTGAGGGATTTAAATGGTGAAAGATGAGAAAGCAGCTCTCAATCTAAACACTTTAAATACTATTTGCGATCCGCCGTCGTGATTCCACTTTCACTGGATCACTGCCAACTTGCCTTTTACACTATCATTTCTTTGTTGTGTTTTGTTCTTCTCCTTCATCTTCTTCCAACTTGAAGATCTACTGCGACTTCTAAAATTTGCATCAGAGTTAAATCTGCATGGTGACATTGCTGGGGTTATGAGTTATCTCTGGGTGCGCTTGAATTTCACCAATATTTCATTTTGGGGGTATGATTCGAATTGGGGAAGAAGATGAGCTAGAGTTTTCATTTCAAGCATTACCTTCAAATAGAAACGTTCAGATCTACGTAGACAGGGTTTTGGAAGGTTTGGAGAGCCACGTAGGGTCCTACAAATCCGAAGCAAGTGCCAACCCAAGCCAGGCTATTTTTGTCACACGGAACTCATCTCTCATGGTTACAAAGTCAATTTCCATCTACGATGGATACAAATGTCAGCGTTTTCATCTCTCATGGGTACAAATGGTCATTTATTCTTAATAAATATATATATAT
>NC_029779.3:12615169-12630989 GCF_000817695.3 Arachis duranensis | reverse complement strand
ATTTCAAACTATAAATATATTTTATTTAAATTTTATTTTAATATATTTTTGTCTCTACTATTAAATATTTGTTGGGTCCGTCAATGCACATATTTAAAAATTTTATTATTATCAAGGTTCTGAGAATCGAATTAGTCATCGAACCGTTCTAGCTACTGATTTATTGGTTCATAGGTTTAATCGGTTTGACTGTGGTTGAATCGGAAAAATCCTTTTATAATAAAATAATAAATAAAATATAAAGCAACATATCTCCAAGCAGGATCAATTTTTTTCGAACATTAGAAGTTTGTAATTGACTTTCGTAAGATCCAGGAGGAAGAGAAGGTTCATTCGAAGTAGAATTATTTTCAGCATTGTTATTCCTAGGTAGTTCATGGTTGATACTCTGATCCATACCTAAACATTACCAGCAATCCAATAAGGATTTTTTTTTCAATTTCTATATCACAATAACTCACTCCAACCCAATAATCTCAAGTTCACAACAGACAACATCCAAAATTATTCACAATTTTTTAACAAACAACAAAATTCAGTTCAGTAAATAAAGAAAAATCAGTTCAGTAAACAAAAATTATTAAACAAAGTTTACAGTTCAGTTCAGTAGGATCAGTTGAATCAGTTCACAATTTCACACTTCACAGTTCAAAGAAAAATAAAATATCAGTAAATCACAGATCAGTATCACTATATTAGTATATCAGAGTTCATCAGTTCACACTTCAGTGACTTCAGTTTACAGAGCTTCATAAAATCAAACAACTATTCAATCATACTCATCAGAGAGATAGAGACATGCAACAGTTATTCAATCAAACAATCATATCTTAAAAAAATCACCTAGAAGCTCAAAGACGCCATCAACAGAGCATGCAACAGGGAGACAAAGACACCGAGTGACCAAGCAGTGGTGGAGCACCTTCGAAGGAACGACGGCTACTGCGCGACGGAGGTGGCTGTTCGAAGGAACGACGGCAGCGGCACGAGATGGTGGCTGGACGGAGGTAAGGGACGATCGGACAACGAGCTCAATGAGATTGGACAGAACCCCTGTCGTGTGAGAGTCTGAGAGAGGCGTTCCCATTTCTGGAACCTGAAAGCTCGATGAGATTGGGAATTTAGGATCGAATTAGGGATTTAGGGCTAAACAAAGGTTGAAACGGCAAAGTTTGGCTACCCAGCCAAAAAACCGATCGGGTCACGGTTCGGTTCGACCGACCAGTTATCGGCTAGTTCACCGGTTCAATTCCAATTTTTGAAATCTCCGATTTCACTGTTTGTCTGAGTCATCTTTTTGTGCGGTTCACAGTTCAACCGATTCGACCGACAAGTTCGAACCGATTTTCAGAACCTTAATTATTACATGACTTTCGTCAAAATTTAATGTAGCATATTAAAAAGCAGTATATTTAGCCAATCAAAACCCCATTGCCTAATCTAATAGATTGAGATGTTATATGGTCTTGCATCCCTTGGTTGAATGCTGCTTTAGTTGGCAGCACAAAATGTCAAAAATCACTCTCATTGTTAAGGGTGTTTATGGTAGCAAGTATTCGATTATCTATTCGATTTTGAACCAAATCAATTAAATTAATTCTAAAATCAATAGGTAATCGAATACAATTCGAACCAAAATCAATGACACTTTTTACACACATTTTAGTGATTCTAACCCTAACATAAATACATTGCAGCGACAATCATCCATCGTATGAATCCTAGTAGAGCACCCTCAGCCCCTCACGACCTCACCGTTACTCACCCAACCAAATCGGTGGTAGCTTCCTTTCCGTTAGCGTCTTTGTCAGCGTCCTCATCAGCGTCATCTCTGTCAGCATCGTCTTCTCCAGTAGTGGTAGCGTCGTTTTCTTTGTTAGTGTCATCTTCTCCGGCAATGTCTTCGTCTTCCGTCGTCCTCTCCAACAGCGTGCTTCGTCCAGCGTGCGTCAACAACGTCTATGGCGTCATCTACTCGTCAACGACACCGTCTCCTGCGTCTATGGTGGTCGTCTTCTCTAGTTAGGTAAGGATCTAATTTTTTTAGGTTAAGCGTTAATTTTTTGTTTATGTTATTTGTTAATTGTTTTACTCTCTATTCAATTTTTATTCTTGTTGTTAATTTTTTTTGTTCAATTTTTATTGTGTTTTAATTTTTTTTTTGAAATTCTGAATTATTAGTTCTTGTTGGTAATTTATTTGCTTAATTTTTGCTGTCTGTTTATAAATTCTTGTGAAATACTAAGATGTATAAAAATTATGTATAGTTGATGGTTCTGTTATGTGTTTCGCAGCTTTAAAAATGGAAAAAACTAACCTTATCATGGACACTATTGTTGGAAGCTCATCCTCTCTAAATGTAGCCATGGTTGATTTTACATATTTACTATATTTAGAGATAAGTATTGTTTTGGTCCCTACGCTGAGGGTCAAAATCGAAACCGTCCCCAACGTAATTTTTTATTTAGAATCATTTTAATATTTTTTCGTATTAAAATCATTCTTTTTAATAAAATTTTTTTATTTTATTACTAAATTACCGCGCAGGAGGGGGGAGAAAAAGCGGAAAAGGATGGGGAAAGCGGGAAGGGGAAGGGGGAGCCCCTAACAGAGGAAGACGTCGCCACCGTTCATGTATGCTTCTGCCGCCGTGGAGTGCGTCGCCGGGAAGGGGAGCCTGACGCGAGGAGGGCGGCACGCGAAGGAGAGAGAGGGATCTGAGGCTAAGCTGGGTTCCTACCACCGCCGATCTGCCCAGCCACCGTCGCTCCGTCTCCCACGAGCTGCCGATGGTTCTACTTCGGCTTCTGCATCTGCTTCTGATTCTGCATCTACATCTGCTTCTTCTTTTTCTTTGGCTTCTGCATCTGCATTTTCTTTTGCTTTTGCATTTGCTTTTGCTTTATTTCTACTTTAATATCACCAGCATCCTGCTATGCACCAGAATTTATCGCCAATTTCTGGTTCCGTTGGCCGGGAGATTGAGCAGTAACCCCAAGGGACTGACTGAGCTTCAGAGAATAGGAGTTGGCCTAATCATTGGAATACTATCAATGGTTGCAGCTGGTATCACAGAGATAGAAAGGTTCAAACGTGTGATTCCTGGGGGAGAAAACCAGTTCTCTAAGCATATTCTGCCAGATCCCACGGTATGTTCTGGTTGGTGCCTCAGAGGTTTTCATGTACGTGGGTCGATTGGACTTTTTCAATGGACAAGCCCCAGACTGGATTAAGAGCTTTGGGAGCTCACTCTGCATGGCTTCAATTTCTCTTGGAAACTATGTCAACAGCATGCTGATCTTGATGGTTATGGGGATCACTGCAAAAAGGGAGATGCCAAGCTGAATTCCCAATAACCTCAATGAAGGCCACATGGATAGGTGGTTCTTTCTCCTTGTGGTGCTCACTGCTTTTGACTTTTTCCTCAACCTAGGGATGGCAATATCATCCGAACCTGCGGGTATTCACCCTGCCTCTACCCGTCCCGTACCGGGGCGTGGGTCGGATTTAGGTAATACCCACCCCGCTATATATATAATATATATAATTTTAATATATAAGATGTATAATACATGTAAAATAATTATTAAATGATTAATAATATTGTATTATATTTAAATTTTTTACTTTAATTTATGTTATGTATGTGATGATGATTATATAAATTTTGAAATTTTATTTTATTGATTGGATTTCAATAATTATAGGGGCGGGTACCCACGAAAACAGGTTAAGGTTCAACGTTTTACTATCCGTAGGTAGAAGTAAGGCAAATTCTAGATAGCTTGTTGTACAATGGGGCGGGGTCGAGTAGAGCAAAAACCCGCTCCTAGCCACCTCGTTACCACCTTTACCTTTACCTGTTCTATTCTCGCTGGTACAAAGGCATCAACCTTAAAGAAACCATTGAAATGCAAATCCAACAACAGGAGGATCTTGAAGTGGTTTCTAAAGTTTGACTTTATTCCAATAATTCACTTCTTTTCTGTTCTAGGCATTATGCTTTACCAATATGCCCTTTCAACTTTCAAGGACATACTGCCTTTGTCCCTCTTGCTTTTATTTACTTAGTCATTAATTTTGTGCGTTAATTTTATTGTTTAATTTGATGTTGTTGATTTTGAATTTAATATTGTTGAATTGGGTACTCGTTGATTTTGATGTTGTTTCTATTTTTTAATTTGATTGATTCTGATTATTAGTATTTGATGGGAGTAAGGGAGGTAGTGGTGGTGGAGTAAGGAGGATGTTGGTGGTGGTAAAGGTGTAGGAAGTGATAAATGGTATTTTTGTCCGAAAAAAATTAAAAGGACGATTTTAATACGAAAAAAAATGTTAAGAATGATTCTAAATAAAAAATTACGTTAGAGACGGTTACGATTTTGACCCTCAACGTTAGGAACCAAAACAATACTTATCCCTTATATTTATAAGATTTTTAAGATAAAATTTTCGTTTTTTTATAAATATTTATTTTATTAGGTATCCAATGATCATAACTGAATCAATTCATTCTTACTCGGTTTAGTTTAATTCGAGTACACATACAAAAACAATGTAAACTCGACCCAATCCAAACTAATTATGGGAGACAAATTATCGTACTAACATTGTGCTTACTTGCTTAGCCTACGTACCTGGTTTATAAATCAAGCGATTATTAATTAGCAGGAAATGCAACTTTGAACGTGCCACTTTATGCGTCGTAATCATATACTGTACTTTCTTTTAAAGTAGGTAACTATGCTAGAACGTAGGAGAAACACATGATTCATCATTTGCATTTAGGTGACCAAAAATTTTGGGGAAATTAAGAACTGAGGACCAGAAAACAAGAATGCCCCAAAACCACAAACAAATATATGTATCAATGTCCCTACTACAATTACACCTCAGTGCGACCTAACTTGAAGCACACTCAGCTAACAAATCAAAGAGATTCCTTGAAGTAGGTTTTAACACCCTTGATTTCACTTCCACCGATCCACCAATGTTAGAATAGTACATTAAAATAAAATTTCCTATGTTTACCAGCTAACCTCATGATGATCATTAATATTAAACAATTAAAAGTACTAATTCATAGGACAGTTTTTGATCATATATTATGATTATTATGAGTGGACGTGCCATGAATCCATTTAAAAAAATTTAATACGCAGTAAAAATTTTGATTAACATATCGAAATCTCATGAATTCACTGTTTCCATTTATCAGTTTTAAAAAAATAGTTAAACTACTAAACTTTAGGAAGAGTTTGCAATATATTAAGAATATTGATATTTTAATAATTTTAGCTGTCTATGCCAATCATAAAATAAACACAAATAACTAAAACTAGTTGTGAAGCCCTAATATTTTCACAATACTTCAAAAATTTTCTTATGCATTGATCCAATATGAAAAGTCTGTATCATGTTAAAGCTTGGTCACATGTATACATGGCCTCAAAATTTAAAAGAGAGCTCTCTTGTGAGTTGTGACAATGGCACGTCATTCAGAATAAAACGTTACACCGACCAACGGATAAACAAGTTCAGCATTCTTGGATAAGGTGGTATTTTTAGTCATTTAAAAAAAAAGTGTTTTGTAATTTACTAATTTAGTTTGACGTGCTCAAATAAAGTTCTTGGAATAATGCTAATTTTGTATACAGTTTTATAGCTGACATGTATATTGATTTATTATTGTCTATTGATATTCTCCATCAACCAAACCAAATATTATTACACTTCTTAATATATTTATACACTCTTTGTACCTAATAATCCACTGTTCCGTGAAAACTCAAGTACAGTCAACTTTACGTGAATTTAATAGTTGAGAGTCGTTAAATGAAAATTTAGTAAAATAAATTAAATCATCTAACGGCTTTCAAATATCAACTTCACGTAAAATCGACTGCACCTGAGTTTCTACTTCTATTACTCGATCCTTATACATTACTTGGAGGAGAGAATGCAAGCAATTGAAAAATGAACTCCATCAGAATTGAATATTTAATGAGTCATAAAGTTGGATTACCAAGGACTTGAATGAATAATAATATAATTTCAATATAGAGATGGGTGACCAAACAAGCTATTAAGCATTAGAAATAATAAGGTGTTGTTGCTTGCTTGTGGTCCACCATGTTATGAATTTATATATACACTATACACCAGTGTTTAATTAATCATCCTTCAATTTTCTTCAAAACCATAATGCTTAATTATTATCGTATTGTCAATGTGTATTTGTGGTAGGTTCAATTTCAATAGGAGTAGTAGCAAACGTGAAGTTCATTTGCAATGAATTGTGTATTATTGTAATTTAAAAGCAATAAATAAGATTTGGTGAGAATTGGATTCATAGCTAAACATTAATTCAGTGTAGTAATCATTGAAGATTAGATTGAATCAGAATAAAAAGTGGATGGTGTTAAGTGTTAAGAAAATCAATTGATTGATGGGTTTTGGTATGTGATGGGTCAAGTCTAAGGGGTTTGATATAATAATTTGTGTGTCGGCAGGAAGATGAATGAAGATGACAACGAGAACCTTTGAATAGCCCAACTCACCAAGCACAAATCAAACATTAAAGTGTAAGATCAAACAAAGCACCTGCTGCAATGTCCACTACACCTAATAAAATAAAATATTAAAGGAAAAAAGTTAAAATATAAGACGCCCACCGTGGGGCTCGAACCCACGACCACAAGGTTAAGAGCCTTGCGCTCTACCAACTGAGCTAGACGGGCAGACATTTTTTTAACTAAATATTTAGTATATGTACCAAAATAATTTTATAGTCAAATTTCAATGTAATTTTTGTAAACTAATATAATTTTAAAGTGCTAAAATATATCGGAACTCATTTGATAAGAAAAGGGCACAGAGGCGATTTTGATGTGTTATAGACAAAAACTCTGAAGTTATTATTTATATTTGAGTTGGATACTCGTTAAATTTTAACATTAAATAAAATAGTATATCTAGTTTTATTCTCATTTAATTTTAAATCAAAAATAATAATGACTTATTCAATTTAGCATTTATGACAATAAATAAAATTATCGTTATATAAGTTATTTAATATGAAATAATATCCATAAATAGATCTAACATAGAATTGATTTGATTTGCAAATCAATTAATTTATATGAAATTAAAAAAAAATGAGAATTGACTTGAGTTAGAAATCTCATGTGTTTATTTTATTTTTCATTTCAATTTCTCTCAATATTCTTTTTTATAGAATTTGGTTGTAATTGAATTTGGTTAATTTAAATTTAAAAAATAAAGAGAATAATTTGTTCTTTAGACACTAATTTAAAGAGAGAGTTTAGAGACCAAGAGGGTGGTGGTGATCAGACAAAATTAAAGCACATGGTGGTTTGACAATGATAATGGATTGTTATGAAATTATTATTAGAGAATACGTAATAAAAATAAAATATTTTAAACTTAAATAATCAATTTAATTGTTACTCATTTCAAACATAAAAAAATATTTTTAATTGAATCAATTATTATTTTATTTTAAACATAATAATTAATACAAAATTCAACTAATAAATTCCATTTTTTTTTGTAAACACATCGATATAGTTTTTATGGTATTTTATAAGAAAGGTTAGTGCCATCTTTCATGTAATATATAAAATGACCATATTTCATTTTATAAAATATAAATTTATCGAGTACTTATGGTGTCTTCTAAATGTTAGAGCAGGTTAATATAAAATAATTTTTATTCCTTATAAAAAAATAAATAAGGAAAAAGTAAAACCCTAATTATTTTACGGCATTTATCCTTTCAAACACAAACTATACGTACGGTACAACTAGTATTTTTATTTTTTTATTTTTTTGGGACTTACAACTAGTATTGTTATTCAACTTGTTATTGTTTACTATATGAAAAATTAACCCTAATAAGAATCACTAGCAAGAGTTAATTATTCAGAAAGATTAATTACATCGAAATTATTTAAAAAATTATATTTAAATAAAAATTAAAGAAAAAAATTAAATTATTATTTTAAATAAATAATAATATTTTTAAATTTTTAGTTTTTTATAATCATTCAATTTAGCAGGACAAAAATTAATTTATCATAAATTTAAATTTTATTTAAGTATTTGCTATTGATCAATAATTTATTACATGCACAATAATACTCTATATTAATCTTTAACATTAAATGAGTATTTTTAAAACCCTAAATTTTTAAATTTAATAACACTAAATTTTATATTATTCTTTTATTAATGCGGTAATATTTCAGGTATTACTCCTCTAACACTATCAATACTATTATTTATGAGATTTATTCTAGCCATTGTTATTTTAATTTAGTTGTGAATATTTAAAAATAGACCATTAACAGAATTTAGTTATGAGTAAGGATGAAAGTGGATCGGACTATTCGACGGTAAGAGTTTATGGTTCAGCTTATTTTAAATTCGGTTTGATTTGGCTTGTTTAATAAACAGGTTATGTTTAGACTTTTTAAAAAAATTATTAGTTAAAAAATTTTTTATAAAGTTTGTTGGATCGGTTTGTTAAAATATTTTTTTGTAAAAATAAATTATTCTTAGTTTTATTTATATTAAATACAAAACAAAACAAAAAAATATATTAATAATCAAGTCTAGTTAATATTGTAGCTTTTTTGTTAAAAAAAATTATAGATTGTAATATGATTATGATATGTGACTAATAACTAATATATAAATGAATTATTCTTTATAAATTATAAATTATAAATTTTAGAATATATTTATCGTCAATTTAATTTTTTAAGTGTATTATTTTAAGTTTTAATGAAATACACTTTTTAAATAGATTCGTAAACTTGTCTAAATTTTAAACAGGTCAAGTTCTAATTTAAAAAAGGCCTATAAAAAATAATAGAGTTAAATTTAAATCATCTATTTATAATATAAATCACACTCATTAAAATTAAAATTCGGCTCGATTTAGCCTATTTTCACACTTAATTGTGAGAGAAAAAAGAGAGATCACCGTCTAATTACGGAGTTGCAGAATTGAGCTTTTGTATGACGGCCTAATCTAAAAAGTGTAGCAACAATTCTCCTTGTACAAATTCATTTTCATGGATGCTTTGGTGGTATTGTCATTAGTTGCATTAAGATTATGTTTATTGTTTACATTGTTCTTATTAAATAATTCTGATATGTGATATCTTTTCCGTCGTGAAGAAAAATTGGGATAAAAAAATGAATAAACTGAAGCTGGAAAAAAATTACTATTTTTTTTGGTATTAAAAAATATCTTTTTTACATAAAAAAATTAGACTAGAAATTAATTAATGACATGATTGCCTTTTTAAAACAATATTTTGATCCTTCTATATAAATTTTATTTAAATAACTCCTTTTTAATAATGACAATATAATTGGTCTCTTTTATATTAAGAGTAAAATTCCTTCTCGATTCCTAACCATTTACGAAATTGACCTGGCGCCCCCTAATCATTGGAAACTAACAACGCGGCCCTCATCGATTCTCTCCGTGTGACCAAAAGGACCCTCTCCTCGGTTTACAGGTAAAAAGTAACCGGAAGATCCTACCTGTACCGGTAGCTGTTATACGTGGACTAAGTGTTGTTGATAGGATACAATCCATGTACACATTCATTAAAAACGCTGCAGTTTTGATTCCAGTGCTTAATAAGAGCAATCCCAAATGTTAATGTGAACCCTAGATATCAAATCTGACCTTGCCTTCAGTGATGAACACGGAAGAACATTCATCAGATTCAATTCGTCATTCATGGAAAGAGAAGTCGATGGGAGGTTCAAGCAACAACTCTGGCAATGTTGGCATAGCAAGGAAGAAGTTCACACATCCAATATGTTATTGTGGAGCTCATGCGATTCTTTTTGAATCCACCACATCAAGTAATTCAAATAGGTTGTTCTTTGGTTGCAGTTATTTCAAGGTGCATTAGGGTTTATTCCATCTTACAATCTTTTCAGTAATTAGATTGATTAAAAAATAATTGTTCATAATTGTAGACTCCTTAACGCATTGCAAATATTTTAAGTGGCTAGATGACCTGATAACTAAGTCTGGCTATACGGTGGTAGAAGTCCAAAAGATGGAAGTTCACGGGAGATTGAAGGAGTTGGAGGACAAAATTAAAGAGATGGAGATTAAACTATATGATGGAGTTCATGGAAGAAGATACACTAGACAGAATAGATGTATTATCATGGCATTTGTCATTGTTGTTGTTGGTGGAATTTTTATTACTGCACTTCAGCCTAATAGGATGTGAAAAAATTGTAACTTATTTTGGATGATGTTATGAACTAGATGCAAATTAAGGATGATGACTGTGATGTTAAATTGTTAAATTTCAATGATAGAAATATTATTGTGATTTATATTGTAAGTAACGTTGTGACCATTTCTGGGTGTTTAATCATTTGAAGTATGTTTTCATACAATCTCATTGAATGAAGAATAAACCAAATCTAATATGCAATCAAAATCTTTAGACTGAAACACAAAATATCATAAATAATAAAAAGTTGCAAAACACCTACATGGCATTACACCTACATGGCATTACATGTTCTGCCTTGGCAAGTATTCAAAATAGATAATTTAAAGTGTTCAAGTACTAGAAGTTCCAAAATACTAGACCAATGTTAGGTAGATATAAGTTACAAAATACTATCCAAAATAGTAGCCATAACTATCTAGTCTTCATTTTTTCTGTGGAGCTTTAAAAGGGGGTGCAGTGGAGCCAAATTCTTTAAAGCTTAGTGGTGCTCCGAAGCTTGGTGCCTTGATTCCTTGTTTGAGTCCTGGTGTTGGGATGAATTGGAACAACCTAACTGCCGTACCAGCACTAGTTGCTGCCTGTGTCTCGAGAGAAATGCCAATGGATGTAGTTGATCTTGTAGCCATCTTTAATTGGGTTAGTGGGGCTTGGTTTGTGGGCACAGTGGGTGGAAGCAACGGCCCATGAACCTGAGATATCAATGGCTTATGAATTGGCTGTTTCTTCCGGAAGGGTGCAAAAATCTGTGGACCATTCATCATATTTTGCAAGACATGGTTAGTTGCAGTTTGGTTGGGCCTGGGGCAGTTGGACTAGGAACAGCTGGGTTTGATGCAAGTGATCCATCACCATTTTTACCAGTTTTTCCATTGATGTCATGATCCTGCTTTTTTGACCAACAATAATGAAAATTAGAATCTGTTTGGTACACTAAAATTTCAGCCACAATGTTATATTGATCACTACTATTACCTCATTCGTAGAAGCAGATTGTGACACTGAAATTTCTAGTCCTGCCTGTGGAAGGGTCACTGGAGTAAATTTTTTGGTAACTTCTTCTTATGCTTTCTTGCTTTAGCCTACAATTTGTACACAAGTTAAGGATTATCTTATTTTATGCCACGCCATGAACAGGAGAGCACAAATTAGTCATCAACTTACGATAGGATATATGACCGCAGAGGGAGCAGCACCAGATTTAGGTGTAACAATAGCTTGGTTATCACCCTGTAATCAATTGTAAGACATTTAGGACACATAAACCCCTCATTTAACCATTTATAAGACTCATAAGCCCCTCATTAAACCATTTTACAGTCACATAAACCCCTTCGATACTCATATTAATAGACATTTAAATTCCTGTAACTTCTAATACTAGCCTAAGTATTGTACCTTTGCATTTCTTGCCTTTTTTTTCTTTGGCTGTCAATTGGGATCCCTTGAAGCTCCTTTACAGGTCTTGTAATAGTGACCTTTTTCCCCGCACTTGCTACATGTCACTTCGAAGGCCTTTTTTACCTTGTTTCCTTTTAGTTGGCTCTCAGACACAGGATTAGTAGTTCTTCTCTTCCTAGGACGACCAGAGGTCTCTTGATGGCATGTGCCACTGGCCTAAGAGCATCTGATGTCTCCCAAAATTTCTCACTGTTGACAGGTTGAATTGTAATACCATAAGTGGCACGCATGGCATCCATGGTAAGCCACTCATGCACAAAATCTTTAGGCTTCAAGTTAAGCGTACGTAGCCTTGAGATTGCAGCAACTGCATGTTTACATGGCATGCCTGCAACAAATTACATTATTAGATGTGTACTTAATAGAAATAACAAAGTGGAATTTACTAGAGAATTACCAGTAGGTTGCCATTGAGCACAAGTGCATGTCTTTTTCCTTAGATTAACCCCAAGCTTGCTTTGGTGTCTTTGAACCTCAAAGATAACTCGTTCATCGTCTCCAGTCCACTCCGCTGTCCACTTACAGTTTTCAGACTTAATGAATTCATCCAACCGTTGCTACTGCACAGGAGCCATTTTTCCATGATAGTTACTTAATCTCTTCTTATGTCCAGCCATTTTTCTCATTATATAACACCTCAAATCCTCACACATTGTCAATATCGGCTTGCTCCTATACTCCACAATCTTTGCATTCCAAACCTCACACATATTGTTGGTGATATTATCAACCTTTGGATAGTGAGAGAATTGACTCTTAGTCCATGCTGATTCATGAAACTTGGAGAGATACTCCCAAGCAGGTGGGTTCACTAATTTTAACTTGTCTATTTTTGCATGAAATTCTAGAGTTGTTGTACTCCTTGCACATTGCCATACCAAACCCTTCGATTGTTTATCTTTCCATTGCTTAACAAAGTTTTTTCAAATGTGGAGGATGCAATTCCTGTGGTGCGCCCGTGGCATAACTTCTTGAAGAGAAACCTCCAGTTCCTTCCACACAATAGGCACACAATCATTTGATTACTAATTCAGATGGGCATCAATTCAATAATCAACAAAAAATCAAGTACCAGCACAAAAGTAATTATCAACACACCATCAATTAACACATTAATAATTAACATACCTTCTGTTGATCCGAAATAAAATTCCATCCATATTCAGTGTAAGAGCCTAGGTCCTCCTGGAGGAGAGTTAAGAACCACCTCCATGTGTCAGTACATTCACTATCAACCACAGCGTAAGCAATGACGAAGAAGTGGTTGTTAGCATCTTGAGTAACGACTGAAAGCAGATGCCCACCAAAATAACCCTTTAGGTGACAACCATCTAGCCCGATTAAAGGACAACATCCTGATTTGAACCCACGCTTGCATGCATCTAATGATATGGCTTGTCAATGTCAGAATCTAGCTCTTCCACAATGGGCTCATCATTGTCCCCTACTCCAGGCATTACATTTGGGCTTTCATCCTCTCCAGTCTGTTGCCATTGCCTTGGCCCATTAAGACCCTCATCCCTATCCAGTATATGCCTTCTTGTCCTCCCCACATATCTCTTATTCTTTTTCTTCTTCGTTTTAGGAGATAGGCCATCATCATCATTAACTTTTTCCTTCACAGGTGTCACAGTTTTTTTCTTAGGTGTTGATCTCTTCTTCTTATGTATCATTATCTTCTTTTTAGGTGTGTCCTTCTTACTCTTATTCCTTGGCGTGTTCCTTGACCTTAACTCCTCACTACTACTGCTGTTTAGTGTCTCATAACCAGGGGGGAGGCTTATAAGCCTCATCTTCAGCGCTTTCATAGCCATCATCAGTGGAGGAATCATTCAAGTCTATAGGAGCAGCCCCTGTTTCAACCTCATCTGGCTGCCTCACATGATGCTCAAAATACATATGCAACTCATCAGTTTGTAAATTTGCCATCTTGTTATCACACATCTGATTAATTTCTTTGTCACCTTTTAAAATGTGGAGGCCAGCCTCTAGGTAGGAGGCACTGGGGTCTTGCCAATACATAGCCTTGTACTCTGTATATCCTAACCCTTTGAACATCTCCTCAAAATTCTCAAAATTAACAAAGTCAATGTCCAACTTGGAGAATCTCTCCACCTTACCATCAAGGTAGCTGAGCATTGCATTATTGTGTCTCTCAAACCACCCCCCATGGTGAAATACCGGTATAATCTCAACAGCCATCTGCAATATATAAACTTTACTTAGTAACCCATAAATAAATTATTATTAACAGACATTAATATACTCAAAACAAACAAAAAATTTTGCTCCAACTGATGAGCCAACCCAAATGAAAGTGACTGTTCTTCACAAATGTAAAAAAGTACGCATATCATAGGTCATGGTGGTCCATAGTAACAATACTTCCTTCAGATAAACAAATGAAGGATCACAGGATGTTGTTTACAAACGGTTGTACAAACTCACCTCTAAAAACGGAAGTGTGGTTCCGTCAGTAGCACGTCACAACCTCCGTCAGCAAACGCCACGTTACTGCACAGTTACGTCGTCCTCGCCGGCTCTCCTTCGTCGTTGTTTCTGACGGAAAGCCTGACAGTCTCTAGGATTTACGGTAATTCTTTGTGTGGATGAGGGCAAAAAGTGAGAGCGTGTGATACTTCAGGGAGAGAATGAGAAATGTATGTTGGAATCTGATTCCATTTGAGAATCAAAACGGCAACGTTTTTGATGATTGTGCAAGGATCCAATTGTCACATCAAATCGTTTGAATCCACGTCAGACAGTTACCGTTACACGTAGAATTTTTCGGTTATATTTGACGGAGAGGGTCTTTTTGGTCACACGGAGATAATCGATGAGGGCCGTGTTGTTAATTTCCAATAATTAGGGGGCGTCAGGTCAATTTCGTAAATGGTTAGGGATTGGGGAGGGGTTTTACTCTTATATTAATTAGATGTTGTTATTGGTCCTTCCCTTTAATTTATCAATTTGAAGAGTTCTGTCTAGTAGTAGTTGACTTTTTCTTAAGACACCCAAAAAAAAAGTAGTTGGTTCGTTTTTATTATTTTTCAACTTGAAGAATAATAAAAAGAATGTTACATGTAACTGAATCTTTTTTTTCCCTAAAATCTTCTAATTTTTTATATTAAAAATCATCGATAAAAAGTAAGAAAAATAAAAATCTTACATAAACAATATAATACAAACATTATTTTTTTGTGTGTGAATATTCATCCGACTCTTAATAATTTTTTCGAAGGAATTTGAGGTTCTTAATAAATCTGACTCTTGATAATTAATTTTGTGTGATTGATTAGTTTTTCTGTCAATGATCTCTTCTCAGTTTTCAAAACATACTTATGTGATCTGTTAATCACTAATATATTTTGTATTTTATTTTTATAGATAAAAATAATTTAAAAATCACTAATATTTCTTAATTTTACACTGTAAATTTAACTAATATATTTAAAAATAATAACAAAAAATATAAAAAAAATTAAATGACATTGACAATTCTCTTGAAAAAAATAATGAGACTCTCAACAAAAGAAAATTTATCATTCTTAATTGATTCTTAACGAACAAATCAAACTGTTTAAGACTTATTCTGTTAATAAAAATTATTAATAAAAAATTAATAAAAAAATATTTTTTTATTGAGAATTTAATTGTGTTTCCAAATAATTATGAGGACTGTTTAATTTTTTTTTTCATAAAATGATAAAATATTAATAATATCAAGCGAAGATAGAGGAGTAGAAGAGTTTTAAAAGGAAACGAGAGTTTTCTGGCAGTGATAATCCATCGCACGGGAGAAGTCACGGTCCACTTGCTCAACTCAACGGCAACAAATGCCCCCAGCGATGGCAGTTATCGGTAACACCTCATTATTCTCTAACCTCACGCTCTCTTCTTCGCTCAACCGCTCCACGCGCCTCTTCTTCATCTCTGTTGCTTTCTCTCCCACCAACTTTCGCCTTCGAGCTGCCTCTGCTTCTTCTTCTCCTTCTTCCACTGCTACTTTCGTCGACACCAACCCAACCGTAGCGCTTCTTCTTCTTCTTCTTTCACTAATT
>NC_029779.3:12613578-12615154 GCF_000817695.3 Arachis duranensis | reverse complement strand
CTCCTTGAATTGGACTAGTCATCCTTCCTTATCAGTGTGAGTTCATCTCATTAATACAAATCCATCTTTGAAGTATGATTGTGATTACCAATGATGAACTAATTTGCTTCTGTATTTTGCTTTTTAATTGATTTTCTTCTTTTCTTCTTATAATCAGATAGTAAGTATCGCAACCATAGTAAGTTCTAGGCTCGAGAAATGTTTGCTGTATTATTATTATTACTACTATTTTTCTGAAAGAGTATGCCAACTTATTCATCGTGGACCATTGAATGAAATGTGAGTGATAATTGAAATTCAATCAAATGGAAGATGACTGAAAGAGTTGGTTCGATTCTGCAAAATGAGTACACTGTAAGCTTAACATAACCTCTGCTGTTTCTTGATTGGGTAATTTGATGCAGAGATGCTATAGCTGGGTCTAGTTTACAATGTGGAACGTGTAAGAAAACATATATTGGAAACCAAACGCATCTAGACCTCACGGTAACAACCGGAGCCAAAAGCTATGGTGAACCTATGCCATTAACCACAGAGTTTTTCAGGTATCCAACTTTTATCTCTTCTTTCTTGATATATTATGATCTTTTCTAAGCTAACATATGCACATCAATAAAGTAAAATACAGTGGTATAATTTGACAATGATTGTGTTCTGAACCAGGTTGCCATTGATATCAGCTCTCTATGAGAGAGGCTGGCGCCAAAGTTTTGTATGGGGTGGTTATCCAGGTCCTGAGAAAGAGGTGAATCAAATCTTTTTGTTCTTCGACTTGACTGTATTCCAAATTTATATTGGTTTCTTATTTATCATTATTTGTTCTTCGGTTTCTTGCATAAGATTGTGTGCAATTGCAACAATAATGATTCTTCATATATGATATTATATTGGTAACTTTTAGAGTTTTGAGGAGCATCCATCAAACAAACTGTCTGATAAGTGTTTAATAACGGCTCAAATTCAAAGTCAATTTGTATGCTAAGCAACTAGTAAGACAAAAATTGAGGTAATTTGTCATAAGCTAGAAATACGTGCTTAGCAAAATCAGTTTAAAATAAGTTTTGCTGCTTTCACAAGCTCATCCAACTATGCAAGAAATTACTGCCACTACCAGCACCAAATTAGAACCTCTAAACCTAAACTTAGCTCATGCTGATGTCCTGAAAGCTTGATCATTAAGTTTGTCATATTTACCTTGTGGACGTTGATGAGAAGAATAATTCATATTTACCTTGTCATTCACATTTCTACCATTTATATAATTGCTTTGTGTTGTAGATCATCAAGTTCTTTAGATTTATTTTGAGATCTGCCTTCTTCACCATGCATGTCATATGTACTTCCAAAGCAATGCTGATGCATGGCTACTGTAATTTACCTCATATAATCATGCATGTTATTGAATTTTATTGCAGTTTGAACTGATGAAGGAGTTCTTAAAGCCAGTATTGGGTGGAAATATCATCGATGCTAGTTGTGCAAGTGGATTATTTTCAAGATTATTTGCAAAGAGTGGATTGTTTCCTTTGGTTGTTGCTCTAGACTACTCAGAAAACATGTTGAAACAGTGTTATGA
>NC_029779.3:12610587-12613569 GCF_000817695.3 Arachis duranensis | reverse complement strand
CAAAAGAGTATACATTTTATATTTCTTTTATTCAACTTTTGAGTTCAAAGTTATACTTATTATAAATTTTGGATTATGTGACAAACTCAGTAGTGCATTTGTTGTTAGGAACATCACCTTGGTTAGAGCAGACATATCAAGACTCCCTTTTGTTTCAAGTTCTGTTGATGCAGTGCATGCGGGCGCAGCTCTCCACTGTTGGCCTAGACCTTTAGCAGCTGTAGGCAAATGGTTATTCATTAATATTTGGATTTTAAAGAAGTGTTAATTTGGTTAGAATATCTACAATTTCTTGGAGCAAATCATTTAAACTATGGAGTGTTACCTTAACTTTATTTGCATTGTTTCCTATAATTTCCATGATTCATTTTATGCAGGTAGCTGAAATAAGTCGTGTTTTACGACCTGGAGGTGTCTTTGTTGCAACCACCATAATAATTGATGGGCCTTTCATTGTTGTCCCATTTAGAAGTACTTTCAGTCAGGTATAGAATTAGAATCTTTTTGGCTTGGGACACTCGTATCTGCATTTATTGGTAACCTCGGTGATAGTAACCACTAACCAGACTCACTGTTATATTCTCAATTGCATTAATCTTGTGCGCTTTATTTCATTCATTCATGATTAATCCCTCTGATGATACATAGGAAATTTCTCATATTTTTCCGTAGGACATAAGAAAATGTTTCTGGCAAGTTTAAATAATGGATCAATTCGTTTTTCATTGTAGAGTTTTAAGCAAGTATCCGGAAGTAACTTATTTCTCTCTGAACGTGAACTTGAAGAACTCTGCAGTGCCTGCGGGCTGGTTGGATTTAAATGCATCAGAAATGGATTCTTTGTGATGATTTCTGCTACCAAACCAAGTTAAGGTTTGAGTTTTCTGGTGCTGATTCCTGTGCTACCTTATACACATCTTACTGAAGGATTTACACAGTTCATTTGATAAATAAGTAGCAGATCATGATAATATTTGCTCCATTTAGCAAAATTAATATATATCACATACTTATGTGCCATAGATGTCATGAGTGAATGCACCACCGCATAAACAAGTCATGGTGAACTATAGATGTAAATATGATTACCCATCATAATTAACTTTCATTTTGCATTTGATTTATATGTCACAGTCATCATAGTTTTGTCAAAAAAGTTAAGTGGAAGGACGAGAATATATTTTGCTATTCAATGGATGTTACAAGTATCTATACTTTGAACAAATCGTGTATAAGGGAATTTCCTTCCCTAAAAGGGAAGAGAAAACTATGGAAGGCCTATACTAAAATATACAATCTCTTTTTTGGAAATTCTATGCCACCCAAAAGACCTGATATACAATCTCTCTTGAACCTAGCAACCTCAGCTGGCTGCAGAGTTGCGAAAACTATTTGTCCAATCGGCGAATGTCAACCTCCGTTGGAGCAATGTGTTATCTTCACCATCATGATCAAAATCACCATTCAACCCTTCTTTCTCAAACTCTCTATCCAAGGGCAAACTAGGTGATTCAATTTCCTGCAACTCCGATTCTATTAGAGCCTCCATCCTAGCACGTTCCCTGTCTCTTGGGTAAGCATGATAGAGAAACGAGTATATGAAACAGCATACCGCCATTGGAATTCCAATTGCTGTATATAAAGCCTTTGCCAGTGATGCAGCATTCTCTCTATCTGTTAAAATTTCTTGAGATACCGTAGCACCTTTAGGAATAGGCTTATACCCATAAACATGTTGAGCCAAAATCCCCACCGCAGGAGGAGCAAAGGATGATAGTATAGACTCAAAAGATCGATCCAACGCATATACACTAGTTCGAGATCTCTCCGGAACTATCTCTGCAAAAATTGGACTGATGTCCATCCAGTTTGTGATAAATCAGACCTATGGATAAGCAATAAGCCTAACAAGTTGTCTAAGAGTCTAAGTTCAAAATTTATGCAGAAGATTATCACAAACAATAGTTCCTAATAAGTGGGAAAATTACTTGTTTGCAGCTGGAGCATTCCAAGATATGCAGAACCCCACAATGACCAGAACCAAACCATGAGGTATAATAGTAGATGGATTTTGTGGCAACCCCAGCAAGAGTATTGCTGCAAGGGGGATTGCGGATGCAGAGCTTATTTGTGCCAGAATTATCCTTCCAGAGTTTGGAAGCCGTTTCGAAAGGATGTCCCCCATCTTGCCTCCAAACAAACCCCCAATGGATGAAGAAACCACAAACAAACCTATGAGAGATGCAGTTTTCTGGTGGGAAAATCCACTAAGCTCAAGCCACATTGGTGAAAATGACAAAGCTGACCAGGGAAATGAACCGGTGACACCCTGCGCAACAATGATCTGAAAAGACAAAATCTTGGAAACCGACTTGGCTTCCTGAAATAAATTTTTCACTTCCGACCAGAATGTTCTACCGGCAGCGTCTTTCCGGCGCATTTTCGCAGAAACTTCAAGTTCAAGTTCACGGCTACCATTATCCGAGAAGTGTGGATCCTTGGCGAAAAGGAAAACTAGCACACCAACTAGAACACTAATGAATCCAACTAGATGGAAGGAAATTCTCCAACCAGGGATGCCCATGATGGTTAAGGGAGCAATCAACATGGAGAAGAGGCCACCAAGAATGGCACCAATGTTGCCGGTGAGTTGAAGCCATCCAAAAGCCATGCCACGATTGGTGTCATGAGTGGAGTCAGCAACAAGAGACTGAATTGCAGGGGTAACGAGTGCAAGGCCAATCCCATTAAGCCCTCGTGACACAGCCACCTATTATTGATTATTAATTCAATATCTAAATGCGACAAAACGAAGCACGCGCCTTGGAAAGAGAGATGGGGAGTACCTGGAAGAAGGTGGAGGAGAAGCCCACGAGGAAGGTGGCGGCGGCCCAGAGGAAAGCGCCGATGGCGATGACGTGGGCGCGGTTGTGGCGGAGGGAGAGGTAGGCGGCGAGAGGGTAGCAGGAGGACTGGACGATG
>NC_029779.3:12608815-12610561 GCF_000817695.3 Arachis duranensis | reverse complement strand
CTGTGTGGAGGGCCTCACCGACTTCCTTGTAGACGCCGGGGAGGAGGGACTCGTCGGCCCTCTCCATGATCCCCGCCAGGTTCACAAGCAGCAGAGTCACCGTCTCTCCTTTCATCGTATCATCGAATCACCACCGTTCACTTCAATACGTGTTGCTGTGTTTCTTTGACACCATTACACCAACACGACTTTTCTTCTTTGAATTTTCCATTCTTTCTTTCTCGTCAACACCCCTCACCTCACCGCACCGCTACTCTCTATTTTTGTCTTTTTTGTTTCTTTACAGTCCTCATCCAGACTAAGTTCGGGCCTGAATCCAATAAGTATGGAGAGGAGAAAGGCCCCATATCCAAAAACACAATAGAAAGACTCTTTTTTCTTCTTATTAGTTTATTACGGTACAAATTGTGGTATCTTTGCTATCCTATATTCTAAGGACATAGATTAAATATACTATAAAAAAGTTTTAATTTATTTATTATTTTTATGCATTAAAAATATAAAAAAAATTTATTTATATAATAAATAATATTAAAATTTTTTTATGATATGTTTAATCTATGCTTTTATGGTATTTAATTTTTTTATCATGTACCCAGAAAAATAAAACCTGCTATATTAAATTAATAATAGGGGCCAATTGAAGTTGACATTAGGTTTCAGGATTTTGTTAGTGACTCCTCATGGTTAGTAGAATGAATTTTTCCAAAATCATTAAATCGTCAATGAAAGAATAACTGCGCCTTGAGAGATTTTCTAATAGACAATTCGATTTTTAGTTTATATAATTAAATTATCAATCATAGTATTTGCATATTTAAAAATTACCCACTGATCAGTTAATGTATATAAAAATATATATTCGACGTCTCATAAAGTTTTGTTATGATACTATTATAAAAAATTTAATTATTCTACTAATTGATTATTTATTTGATAAAATGTATAAATTTATATAAATATGCACAAACATATACTCATTGATAGATGATAGATCAGTGACTAATTTTGATGTACATTGAACATTCTTGTTAAACTATCCTCCCTCTTTTCTTGTATAAAAAAGTTTAATTTTTTTAAAATTGAATTGCTCTTAATTCTTGGTCAATTAGGACATTAAAATAAATTAAAAACATTGAAAGTAGAAACCCTTGCTATTATTATTAGTAGTTACCAGAGAGCAATGATACCGCGATGGTGAGATGATGATGTTAAGACTAGAAAAAGAGAGACCGAGTTGGAATTTGAAATGAAGAGATAGAATGAGCATGTCCAAAATGAGTATAAAGGACAAAAAGAGATGTCAAAAGCAATTGATTCCTAATTATGCCTGTCTTATATATATGCTTATTCTTGATACCACCAGTAGTAGTTGAGGGATATATGATTTAATGGCCTTGTCACTCACTCACTCACTCAGTGTTGTTGCATAACATTATTATTATCATTATTGAGTACATATGACACTGAAAACTGAGAAATCAGACACTAATAGTTCACAGAAGAAATTAAAGTTGGAAAGGGAGAAGAAGGCGGGGGTGAATATAATGAATAATAAATCATGATTGCTAGAGAGCAGATTATTGTTCACTCACATGTCACTTATCTCTCTCTCCTCTTCTCTCCTTTCATGTAATCATCTCCTTTCAATCATCACCATAAGCATCATTCTTTGTTATCGTTTTTCTTATATTCCTTTCGACTTGTTTTACCCATAATAATTCCCTACCTGCTATGCTAGCCTAA
>NC_029779.3:12542177-12608728 GCF_000817695.3 Arachis duranensis | reverse complement strand
ATATAATACAGTGATATAAAAAATATATAAGATAAAAAAATTTAAAAAAGTAATAAAAATCGTGAATTATAATTTTAAATAAGATAAAAGATAATTAAAAATCTTGAGTCACGATTTTAATTTTTTTAATTTAAAAAAATTGTAATTTATAAAATTATAAATACGGTTTTTTTATTATACAAATTGGTACTTATAATTTGTATTGTGCATCATACTTGTAGAATATATTAATTTAGACTCATATTAATGTATTAGACAACTTCAGTCTTCATCTATGGTATAAAAATAATTAGCGGCTATAGGACTAGTATAGCCTCAATGGGATATAGTTCTTGATTTTTTTTAATATTCTTATTTTAAAATCTATTATGTAGTTATTTTATTTTGTATATCAAGTTATTAATACATATTCTCTAACAATATAATTAGATAAAATGAAAATTAATAAATTTTACGTCATATCTAATAATAATAAAAGAAAGTTCAAAAATGTTTATTGGTTTGTTGTTGCCTAAACTCCTGTTGATTATTTAGCGGAATTGATAATGAGAAAATATATGTGACAGCTTAATACATGAAATAATTTCTGTATACATACTTTGTTACATTGCTTAAGAATTTGCCCTATCCCCTTGCATTGTAATTGAACTACCTATGTATTTTGGCAGCTATAATATGATGTACGTCATTACGCTATAAGCATCAATAATAATAACCTTTGCTATTGAGATTTTGGCACGTTATCAACTTAGCTTAAAAACTTAAAGAACAAATAATGATGATGAAGATGATATATCGGTAATTATTTCGCTAGATTGCTTAAAACAAGCTAAGGAAATAAGGTCCGTTGGTATGAACGAAGTATGAACAAAAGACACAACTAGTCTCTGTCAAGATACTTGTCATTTGGATAAGATATGCGCTTATGCTAAGTAACTTGTTTTGAGAGCAACCATCAAGAAAAGAGAAAAAACAAAAATCTTACTATCTTTTTTTTTTTTTTGAAGAAAAAATGTGATTGGACGTTTAAATAACATAACAGATGCTTGATTGCCATATCATCCAGCATTATATATGACACTATCGTAATACCGACCGAATTTCAAGCAAAATTGGTCGTTAAATCCTTAAAGACTGATTTAGTTTTATGTTAAAACGTTGGCCACTAAACTATATTTATCAATTGATTTTTAAGTAAGAGGCGACTAAATAATGACCAACTAGATCCGTCATAAATTTTTGATCAATCACAAATTCGATTGCTATTGACGATCAATTTGATTTGGTAAAATGAGTCGTTATTCTAAAAGTACTTTTAGTTTAACCTATTTCTCTTGCTTCTTTTCTAAGATATATATAGAGTTATTAAAAAAACTTTAACAGATGACAACTAAAGCCTAATTTGATAGAACTCTTTAAAAATTTATTTATATTTTTTAAAAGTATAAGAGTTTTATTTTATATTCAGTAAATAAAAAATATTAATTAAAAGTCACTTTTAATTTATTTTAGCATATAGCTAGTTATTTTGTGTCTGAAGAATATTTATTAAAATTGTTATTAATAAAAAATTTTAAATTTTTTATTTTAATAAATACATAGTAAATATATTAAAAACTTAATTTTATATTTTTTTCATAAAAAAATTTTAATTAATAAATTTAACTAATACTCTTAGAACACATATTAGCTACATCTTTAAATTTATCAAAGATACCGTGCTATAACTTTTGAAAAATTATCTTTCAAAAGTCAACTTAATAAATCATTTGTAAATAATAAAAATGTTAACAAACAAAGTCTAAATGTAATAAATCTAGCTAGTATGTACATACCTTTTTTGGGAAGGGGGGGTTACATAATACAACACGTAATAATTAAAGTAATATATATAATTAAATTTCATAAATACATTTGAAAATGATTTTCTTTTTCTAAAACCACCAAATCAAATATTTGAACTTCAAACCTAATCTAGCACTACTAATTAAAGTTGACTTCTTTAATTACAATCTCAATCCTTTCTATAAAACTAAGTCCTTTGCAATTGAATACTAATATTTTTTTACGGATCTATGTTAAGATATGAGGTCTATGCAAAAAGAGGCGTAAAAAAATTATGAACCATGATGAGTTGGTTAAAGAAAGAATATAATCCATGAACATGTTGCTACCTAGCTTGCTCCACGATCGAGAAAATACTATAATTCTTTGTTGAAAAAACTGAAACATATGACAAAATGAAATCAAAGAACAGCTAGCTAGTAACGCAGAAACGTACAATATAATTAATCATGCATATCTCTCACATTTATTTTATACATATGAAAATGAGTATGATATGATATTCGAACATCCAAATTAACATGGGTCATATCACTGAAAACCAGAAACTAATTCCTAGATGGTAGCACTAATAGTGTTTTAACAGTGTTTTATTTTAACATACAATAAATTATGTGCTAACTCCGCCTATGATACACTAGTGGTACATAGCCGGTCCCAAGCCCGGATAAAGGAGGAGGGTTGTGTTAGGTCTTCGGCAACCAACATAAAATTATAGCCGAACCCCCATGACATGAATCAAAGACATTATTGCGCTAAAGCTAGGTCGTTGCCCGAAAGCAACGCGCCGTATGGCTCGAGTACGGTGTCAAAGCAAGAGCCGCTGCATCGGTGCCCGGATGTAGTGTTAAATGAGTAAGGGTTCTCGCGTTTTCGTAAACGGACGAGGGTAAATAAGCTAGTTCACAAAGTAAAAGGTAAAGGTCGAAACGACAGAATGTTGAGATTTGGGACATGGTAGTACTAATAGTGTTTTAACAGTGTTTTATTTTAACATACAATAAATTATGTGCTACGATCTTATATTCCTGGATTTACATATTCTTTTGTTTTTCTGTATTTTCTGTATTTTAACATACAATCAAATTATTGTCTTCATTCGCTGAAGGTCGTAGATAGTATTAGCAATAGATATTTGGAGCGGAAAAATTTACTTTCAAATATCAAGTTTCCACTTTTCACATATAATGCAAAAAAAAAAACATAAATAATTATATCTCTATAACTCTTTTACTTATTCTTAAGTCAGAGATTTTTTTTTTACTTGAAACGAAACTTATAAGCTTTCTTTTAATTTTTGTGTTTGCCCTACATCGAATACTTTTTTAGAAGCAATAGAGATCAACTTTTAAATTTTTTAATCATAAAGACTCTTATTATATATATTAGGAAAAGTATAGGTTATCAATATATTATCTGCGAACTTATTATCAACAATAATTAATTATTATATTTTAAATACATGTATAAAGAGACACATTTAAAAAATACATATATAAAGACACTTTCATTAGACACAGCCATAAAAAAAAAACATTTTTATTAGATACATCTATAAAAACACTTCTATCAAATACTGTCATAAACAAGAGTTAGTAGAAGTTGACAAAAATGCTGTTGATAAGCTAGCAGAATTGTATATATTAATAGCAAAAAGCACAAAAATATTTATATATATGACGGTAAGATTCAGACTTTAAGAGTAACTAGCGTATCTCAGTTCACATATATACAATATTGTGGATGGTAACCATACTTAGTGGAAATAGAACGAAAGAGATAGGGGGAGAAAAAGAAATTAAAGTTGGTTCCGCCAAAGTCAAAATTCTTAGGTACATAATTTGGACCAAAGTGAAAGAGAGCGTTAGCCAGCGCCATCGTTGCAACCTTTTGAATTGGATGTATATTGAATCCATGAGAAGCCCAATTTGCACTTCTCAAATACCAATTTTATCATGCTAATTCCCTACATATCTATATGTTTACCTTTATGTCTAAGATAATGATGTTAGTTCCATCTAGTCAAATATTATTTGATGTATCACAACTATTCTCACCGACTTCTTTGGTTACACATAACTATCTCTTTATTGTTGTAAGAAAAAGTTTAGGTAGCACCGGCACATCTTATATCATAGAGTTAATTAGGGCATATTAAAGGATCATTGAATTAAGAAAATACTAATTGCATACCAATCACTCGTTAAAAATAACCTTCACATTTTAATTAATTTGTTGCATGTAAGCACGATGCAAATAAGTTGTAAAAACTGGTCCCTAAAGTGTTATTTAACCCAAATGATAATGAACATCATAAAGCTATCATGAATTCATCATCCTCATATAATTGTTACTTTTATAAAATTCTAATTATATGTGCGTACAATCATGATGTGTTGGAAGGAACAAAATAAAATTTATAATGAGGAATAAATTTAAAGAAGTTATATTATTCCTTATATAATCTACCAATGTACATAATAAAGATATGATTCATAATTTCATTGTAGACTAACTAGCTTCATACTGCAATTAATATCAAATAATAATAATAATGAGAAAAAAAAAAAGAGAAAAGGCAAGAAAGATGGTAAGCACCAACAGAAGCAGCACTATGATGAACATGATGATAGTCATATAATTCTACAATGTAATGATTCACAAGTTCTCTGTACTATTATTATTTACCCACCCCTCATCATCACATGGTTGATGATGATTAACCCTAATTGACACTTCCTTCATCATCAACAGTACCTAAACTTACCTTACCTTAATTAACTTTCTTCTTCTGATCTTCTTCTTCAGATTGCAGCTAATAAGCTACCTTATTTCCATGTAAAGACCTAATTATTCTACCATCATGGCTTGGGAGACCCTCATCAGAAGCTACATGTTCTTGATCCGGTGGTAGCATCAGTTGCGCATTATTGTTATTATTGTTCGGAGGCTGATGAAGATCCTGATGAAGGGATGCCGCCATGGATAGACTTGGTTGAGACTTAGGAGCAAACGCTGCAGGAACATTGTTGAAAGGAGTGGTAGTAGTGGTGGTAGGGTTGTTGTTTTGCATGGTTAGATTCATGTGGTGATAGGGTAAAGCAAGATCAGGGGGTAGATGGAAGTTAAGGGGGTTGTTGGAGGCGGTGGTAGTGGAAGCCATAGCATCAAGCATGCTGCTAGTGTGATTGTGATGATGGAATAATAGCTGGTTTGGGTTTGGGCTTGGGCTTGGGCTTTGGCTTTGGCTTTGTGCGAAGGTGCGTGTTAGAGGGTGGAAGTCCATGTGAGGGATGACTCCTGATGATGAGCGGAGGGAAGCGGAGGTTGCAAGAAGGTCGAGGCGGCGAGAGAAGGCGGAGGAGAAGGGCGGAGAAGGGATGCCGGTGAATTCCTGAACCATGGATCTGAAGTTGGTTGTGTCGGTGGTGAGAACGGTGGTTGGCGCTCGCCTTGAAGCTCTGCTTCTCTTCTTAGTGTTAGCGTTCCGATGATGAGCAACACCGATAGTAGTTGTTGTTGGTGGTGGTGGCGGTGGTGGTGCAGGTTGAAGAAATAAGGAGGAAGATGAAGAAGAAGGTAGGGTTGGGGGTGGTTGAATGGATAATAATCTTTGTGAGGAGGAGGAAGAAGAAGAAGAATGATTAGTATCCAAATTTATGAATGAATATTGTGGAGGGAAGGTAGTGGAAGAAGAAGGAAGAAGATTAATAGCAGAAGAGGAAGAAGCAGAAAAGAAGTTTGCATCTGGGGGATTTTGATTTGGATTGAGGAAGAGTGAATGCGAACGTGAATCATCGTCATATTCGTCATCGCCACTAGAGGAGATACTTCCACTATTCCCAGAATCCATAAATTAGGGTTTCAGGGAAGAAGACGAAGAAGAAAGAGGAAAAACAAAGAAGAGAAAAAAGAGAGTTGGCTTTTTTAGAAGATGGGAAAAGAAAGAAAGAGAGAGTGGAGTGTGGGCCCCGCCCGCATTGGAGTAGAGATAAAAGACCTGCCGGTGGCTGGGGCTGGCAGCGGGTCAAACTCAAACTGAATGTCACAGCGACATTCAGAATTCAGAAATAATATTTACTAATTAGTTTTTTTACATTAAAAAATTACAAAAATAGGCTGCCGGAGAGCAGAGATGGAGGGCAACGTACTTTTCCATACACACCCCCAAAAGCTCATTCCTCATATATCTATCTATCACTAAATAAAGCTAAACATTATTTAATTAATTCAACAAAGTGACACACAAATAACAATTAGCTTTATGAGTAAGCTAGGTTATTACAGGTGACTTCACCCAATACATACGGCTGCGTTTGCTTGTTTACAGATACAAGATATTGAGACAAGGACATAAAGATACAAAATTGTGTTTAATAGAGAAGGTATGGATAGAGATAATGTATTTAGAGACATTTAATTAGTATATTTTGTATCCATCCTGATAGAAATGATATAAAAACACTAACAAAGGACACAAATTATTTTTTATTTTTTTATTATTCTTGTTAATTTTTCATAATTATATTTTTTATTATTATGTTTTTCATCTCAAATTTTTTGAATAAAAAAAATTAAATTTTCATAATTTATTCTAATTTATCACCAAATAAAATACAAAAACACAAAATTTTGTATTTCTATCCATCAGTATCTTATCTTATTTTATCCTATTCTCAGTGTATTGTCTTCTAACTAATCTTTTTTGCTGTTGTTTAAGCAATAAGCATTTTTTTTGCCTTCCTTCGTAATCTTTTAATATACTTAACTAGAATTAAAAAAAAACCTCAAAATACTAATGGTTAAATCAGTTTAATTAGATGTGAAGTTATTAATGTATGTATGGAAAATGGAAAAGAAAGGAATTTAGTTGATACAGAGTGGAGGCACAGTAAAAATTAAATTTTGGCAAGTCTCTAAAAATTAGACCAATAAATGAACCAATCAAATAATTGGTTTAAAATTTTAGGTCGAATTATAATCAAACTGCATTAAAATATATACATATATAATATAACAGAAAATCTTAGAAACAAGTAGTTTTTAGTAATTTTCACAAGTATTTATGCAGCATAAATATCAAATTGTAAATTTTTTAAAAAAATTTATTAGTTTATGTATGTAAATTTTGATAAATATAAATATAAGCCATATTGATTTATATTTACAAATTTTTATAAATATATATGAAAATTATGTATTTTTGTGTATAAATTTCTGTAAATATAGATGTAAATTATTATTAATTAAATACAATTTATTATAAATATAAATGTAGATGCAAATTATTGTAAATTCCTAGTCATATAGTATTACTAATAATATAATATATACGATTATTCTCAAATACACACACATATATATATATATATATATAAACGATAATTAATTTATCATTATTATTTACAATCTACAAAAATTTACAATTAATCTGTGATAACATCATTGTTTTGACCTTTAACAAACTAGTAATACAAGTTCTTTGCGCCTTTGATCACAAATCCAATTTTGCATTTTAAAATAAATTTATGGTATAATAGGCTAATAGTGTCTAACCTTTCCCCCTCAATTTTTCTTTCCCCTCAGCTGCGTTTCTCCTTCTCCATTAGTCCATTATTATTCACACCTCAAAGGTCTTTTCCATATTATTTTCACTTCCAGACATAGCCAGAAAATCGAACTTTTAATTAATCCAGATAAATAACTGAATTACCGAATTAATACTTCAACTGATAGATTATTCGTAAATTATTTGATCCGATAATAATTAAATAAATATATAAAATTATAATTAAATAATTAAATATTTTTATAATTTAATACAATGCAATAAAATATATACTACAATATTATTATTAAATAATAATTAAATAGTATATATTAGCACTAAATATAATAAGAGCTAGGTAATGGAAAAATGGGACAAGGCCTTGAAATTTGAGTAAGGTTCCTACATAAATAGTTTAATACACTTTGAAATCCTCTCGAGGGATAGAAAGCTTCACCTGAGCTTGATCCTTTATTAATACCACTACTTTAGCCATGCTATCAGTAACTTTATTCGCTTCTCTTTGAATCAATCGTAATTCTATATCCCAGCTTGAGTGCATAATATTTCGAATTCTCTTAATCAATAAACAATCTGAACTCCAAATTTTATCTCCATTATATATGAATAAGATTGTAGACCTCCACACAATTAATTTCACATATGATATTTTTGAACTCACCGTCTCAAGCAATAAAAACCCTCTCTAAATAACAAAAAATTCACCATGAAGAACATTATTATTGGGAAAGACTTCCAAGCAATCCCTTAACCATTTTCATTTCAATCTCTGTATACACAAGCAAAATTTATTTTACCACCATTTCTTTTATTATAGTTAGCATCACAATTCAGCTTATAAAAATCAGTCTGTAAAAAAATATATTTTTGTACAGAAAATACTTCGTGTATTTCTAAACACAGCCGTAAGAAGAGCATCTCTGAAGCACAACACACCAGAAACTTGTGCTTATTCAAAATTTATTGTCTCCAAAATCAAAGCCAACTTCCATGTTCTTGCCATCCCACAATTTTCTTACTCAACCATAAATAACCATTACTTGCACTATAAACCTTAGAAGCTGTCCCAGACCAACTCCAACTTACCTCTAGTCCAGATTGATCCATCGAATTATAGGAATTAATATTAGTTATCAAATTTTGATTTAGAGAAGAAAAAATACCATCAATGTTCCACTTCCCGTTGACCCAAAGATCAGAAATGTGAAGTGCCGAATCATAAATGTGGACATATGCCATCTCTTTCCACAAGACTCCTTCTTTCCTCCAGTTATCAAACCAAAAATTCTGGTCTAGCTGGCCAATGCACCACATGAAACCCTCCTCTAAGTGACGGTAGGTCTTACACATACTTTTCCACACATGGGAGTCCTTTTCAAGTTCAAAACAACATCGGTTGCTTCGATAAGAAAGGTACTTCGCTGCCAAAATTGCCACAATTTATTCGGATGGTTAACGAACTGCCACACTAACTTCTCCACCAAAGAAATATTGACGCACATCGGATCACGGATGTCAATCCCTCAATGCTTCTTTGAAACAATAAGAGTTTTTCAATTTGTAAGATTCAATCCCCTATTATCTACTTTTACTTTCCAAAAAAAATTTTCACATTATAGAAGCAATCTTGTCCGGTATTGCCTTCGGAAAAATAGAGACTTGCGTATGATACGTAGGAATAGAAGCCACGACAAACTTAATTAAACACATTTTTCCTGCCCCTATTGAGTATTCTGCCCTTTCAGTTAGCCAGTTTTTTTCGAATTTTATCAAGTATATCATTAAACGAAATTCCAATTATTCGGAAATGACTAAGATTCACTCTAAGGTATTTACCCAGGTCTTGGACAAAATGAATAGAAAAAATTTCTACGAAAATATCCTTTCTTCTGGCTGAAATATTTTTAAAGTAGAGAGCTTTAGAATTGGCTATATTAATGTTCTGAGAAGAGGAATAAACTTGAAACTAAAAAAGGGTAGTTATGGATTGAGGGTTAGTGAGAAGGTGTCGGAGTCTTGAAAATATAAAAGGAGAAATGTATGTGAATATTAATTTTCGAGGGAAAAAGAAAACCAAAAATACGCTTCTCTAATTTTTCTTCATATGCTAACTGCAGAATCATCTTTCATCATTAGATTTTAACATGGTATCATGAGCCAAGAAATCTTCTATGATTTCAAGCATGTAATCGTCTATCTCTTGTCAAAGATCTACTCTCTTTGTGTCTGGAATTATTGGAAAGCCCCAATCGCGAAATGTAAAACCCAGTTAATTAATAAATAATTAACTCATAAATTAGAATTATTCTAGAAAATAAGAAATGTAATTTTTATGGTTTAATATGATAGATAAAATTAAAATAAGAATTTTGACACTAATTTTAAAGAATTTGACCCAAGATTGGACAGAACGAGCTGAACCGGTCGAATTGGGCCCAAAATGGGCCCAAGGCCCAACCCATCATCCCATACACTTAAAAGAAGAAACACTCTTCTTCTTCCCTTCAGCTAAGGCACGCTGAAGCAATGCTCAAGGTGAGGGAGAAGAAAGACAAACCCTAACACCATAATCCAACCACCATAACTTCCCACTCCGAACTCCAATCGCCGTACCGTTTTCGGCTACGTGTCCGCAGTGACGAGCTCTACAAAGCCCAGTAAGTTATAAGGTGAGGAAATCATATTTCAAATTCCTAATCTCTCTTCTTCAGTTTGAAAATGTCAAGGTTTTGGGGTATTGAGATTTTGATTAATTGGATGTTTTAAGATCAAATTGACTTGAGAGATTAGTGGATTTTTCCTAAATTGAGGCACATCCAAGGTAAAGATCATTAACCCTAGTCAATTTCTTGTTTATATGTGTTGGGTATTGAATTTTGGGTATATATATGTGATATGAAGCAATTAGAAATGTTGGAAGCTTAATTGAAAGCTTGGAATGAGATCTAGTTGCTGAATTTTGGTGATTGAGGCTTGCAATTTTGCCTTGTGGGTTGCCTTGGGTTATACGTGAAAATCAGCTAAGGTATGGTTTCGGTTTCTCGTGTCTAAAATGTAATGTAATGTGAAAACTTAGGCTAGATAACCATAGGATAGGTTGGAATGCATGATTGTGTTAAATGTTTAGTATCCTTGATGATGATTGTTGATTTGGGTTGAATATGAATTTTGGCAATTGAGAATGAATATATATGTAATGAATTATTGATGATCTTGTTGGTTTAATTGAGAAGTTCATGTATAAGATTATTTGAAATTGAGGTATGATTGGTTGTGGTAGGATGTAGGGCTGTGTTTCTATGATATGGTATGTTTTGGTGTTTATTATGAGCATAGGAAGTTGGTTTTGAATGGTGAATGGTTGAAAATAGAGGTTAGAGTATTTTTGTGAAAATTTGTTTTTTGCAAACTTTGGCGAGTCATAACTTAGTTTTCGAACCCCAAAATTATTTTAAACTTATTTCAAATGAAAATTGGGTCTGTGAAGTTTACACCATTTGAAGAACGGATGAAAAATATTTTAGAACGAAAAAGTTATGCGCATCGAAAGTTTGGAGTGCAAAGCTGAAAATTCTGCAGCATTCAACATCTTTGCTATTCTGCATAACTTGCGTACGTGACCACTGCACGCGACACGACCAACCTATTCTGATTGAGTATCTCGCATACGCGAGCATGAAAAATTTCACGGCCACGCGTACGCGTGACCCCTGTTTTCAGCAAATGGGATTTTAGTATTTTAAACATGATTTTAAACCTCTAAACCTTTATTTTCACTCTTTTTACCCTAGATCTTAGTAGTAAACCTAGTAATGAGATGAAGCTATAGAAGAGGAGGTATCTTGGGAGTGAAGTAAGGTTGGAAAGTGATGACTTATATATGGAAAATGTGAATACATGAAGTATATGTGATGCCATAGCAATGATGAATGGTTGTGAAATGATTATGCACGACTGTGTGTCAGGCACCATATCCCATGAGTGTGACGGGCACTATATCCCAAAAGCGTGACATGTCGGGCACTATATCCCAAGAGTGTTGGAGCACCTTACCCTGGGAAGTGTATCAGGCACTATATCCCATGAGTGTGACGGGCACTATATCCCAAGAGCGTGGCATGGCATGCGCTATATCCTAAGAGTGTGGGAGCACCTTGTCCCAGGAAATGCGACGGGCAGTATATCCTTTGAGTGTGACGGGCACTATATCCCGAGAGTGTAACGGGCACTATATCCCAAGAGTGTGGAGGCATAGAGAGATGATATACGGGTTAGCTACCGGGTGTGTCGGGTTCTGGCAAGTAACCAACACGTGAGCTTACGACCAATAGAAAAGGCATGCATCATATGCATCTGTTTGTTTTGTTTGAGTTTGCATTATTTAGGATTGCCTTTGTGAAATTACTACACTTACTTGCTATATGATTTTCTTGTTGTACCTGCCTTTTACATGTGTTTGCCTTGTCTGTGTTGTTTGTTTGTGTGGTTCAATCGGGGAAAGACGATAATTTTAAGTTAAGTTAGAATTGAGATAAGTTAGAAATCTTTAGATACCTTACCTTATTTTATGATCTTACATGTTGGCTTTAAGTTTAAATTTATTGTTGGAAGTTCTAGGATTGCCTTCAGCATTCCCAGGACATTATATGTTAGATATGTGGACACTGTTACCATGCTGAGAACCTCTAGTTTTCACCTATGCGGATTTTGTGATTTCCAGATGCAGGTCAGGCGGCACCTCGCTGAGTCATGATGGAAGCTTCTGATTAGTGAAGATCCTTATCTTTTGGGGATCTATTTTGGTTATATGTATTTACTTAGATATTTAATATATATATGTGTGTGTGTGTGTGTGTGTGCTCGGTCCGGTTTATCTTCGCGAGCCGAGTCTTGAGTTTTGTTATCTGTATTTTGGAACTCTTAGGATATAATCTTGTTAGCTTGCTCTATCTTGTTTCGTTTACTTTATCGCTTCGTGAATATTGTGCTTTTCGTTTTATTTAATTTTGCTTTACCCCTTTTTCTTCAAAGGTTCCTAGATAAAAATATCCTTGCTATATTATATAAATATATTTTTCTTTTAGAGATCGTAGCGCCTCGCCACCTCTGTTTTACATCCTAGGTGTAAAGCTCTGTGTAGTAGGATATTACATGAAAGATCTATTCTTCTTGGTCGCTGAACGCCAACCCTTACCAGTGCCTTCATTTCACTTGCTTTCGTCGCCCCTATTCACCTCCACCGCGCCTCTTCATTGGTCGCCAATCGCCTCTGCCCTGCCATTTTGAAATTTCAGAAAGCCCGTCCCCATAACACCGAATATTCTCCCAGAACGCCAGAGTTTGTTTGGATTCATAGCTGAAATCATTCCATTACCCACTGGTTCCACCAACAAATTCTTCCACTCCATACCTGTTCTTGATAAACTCGATAAGAACTCTTACAAAACATGGCTGTAGTTGGCTCTTCATGCAATTGGCGCAAATTCCCTTGAAGATCATTTGATTCCAGAAAAAATTCCTCTAAAATTTTCAACAGAGGCTGAAAGACAAGCAAACACTAAATCTGCAACATACAAAGACTGGAAAGCCAAAGATAATTACTTGATGACTTGGTTACTCTCGTCCATGAAAACGTCAATCAAGAACAAGATGCTTAATTGTGCTTTTGCTTATCAAGTATGGCAGCGCATTCAAGATTATTTCTCTCACACTTCCAAGATTTAGGTAAAACAATTAAAACTCAAACTTAAAACCATCAAGAAAGTAGGATTATCCGCCACAAAATACCTCAAACAGATTCAGATAGTAGTAGATGTTTTAACTGCTATTGGTCATGAACTTGTCGATGAGCACATTGATGCCATCTCTAATGGGCTAACCAAAGACTACTCTCTGTTTCTTTCTTCTGTTTTGTTAAAATCTGATGATATCACCATTTTGGAAGTGGAATCCTTGCTTCTTGGGCATGAAGATATACTTGAGACATTTCAAAAAACTAAACTCGGGCATATAAAATCTAATTTCACTCAAACATCATTTGGTAGAGGGTTTTAATCAAGAAGAGGAACAGGAACAGGAACCGCTAGGGGTTATGGTAGAGAATTACAATTTCATAATTTTTTCTCATCAAGACCACAATGTCAACTTTGTGGTAGGTTTGGTCAACAATTTCTTTCTCAATTTGGTTCTGGCCAAAACTCATCCCCTGTTCCTACTCCCACCCCGTCCAATTTTCAAAATCCATGATCTTTTATGGCTACAACTTCAAATTTCTCTAAACATTCTTGGTTTTCAGATACGGGGGCCTCACATCACATAACCCATGACCAGTCACACTTACTTTCTGCATCAGAATTTACAGGTCCAGATCAGGTTATGCTAAGTAATGAAACAGGTACACGTATCTTTCACATTGGTCATAGTTATTTAGTGTCTCTTGATACAAATAAAAAAAATTTATTATTGAGGAATTTTATTCATGCTCCCGATATGTCTGAACATTTGATAAGCGTGCAAAAATTTGCTCAAGATAACAATTGTTTTTTGGAATTTGATGCTAATCATTATGTGGTTAAATCTCAGGGCACTCATCAGATCCTGCTTCAAGGAGTACCTAATAATGGTGTATATCAATTTCATCGTGTTGCAATTGCTACTTCTCTTCCAACTGATTCTGATTCTGTGACTTGTGCTACTTTTTCTTCTCCCTCCAGTAATACAGCTCGTGTTTTTCCTTCTATTTTACCTATTTCTGATTGTACTTCTTCTTTTTCACCATCTGTTTCTGATGATCCTCGTGTGTTTGGTGCGAAATGCACCTCTTTCTCTATTTGGCATGATAGATTAGGTCATGCTTCTTCTATAGTCGTTAAAAAAATTTTGAACTCATGTAACATACCTATATTAAATTCAATAAAAATTAGGGCTGCACATGGATCGGATAATATCCGCAGATCCGCGGTAAATATCCGCATTCGAATCGAATTTTACGGATATTATCTGATCTGCAGAGTCATCAGATCGGATCAGATCCGATCCGCACTGTGGTAGGATCGGATCGCGAATTTGGCAGTGATACCCGCGGATTTGATCCGCAGATCCGCACAGATCCACACATCATATAAATAGCTAATGTATGTTATTTTGACCTAACCCTAAATCCCTAATGTTACCTTACGGCGCTCCTCACCTCTTTCACTCTCTGGACTCTGGACTCTTTTCTCAGTCTCAGATCCTCACTCACTCACTTAGACTCTCAAACTTTGGCTCTCCTTCTCCTCTCTGATCGGCTCTACCTCGCTCTATCACCGGTGTTCACTATCCATTACCGTCTCCTAAGGTCATTATTTCTTGTTCTTCCAGGCTCCAGCTGCACGGTCATCGCCTCCTCTATCGACGTGGTGGACGGCGGTCGCGTCGTTCTCCATACGCGTTCTTCATAGGTCGCGTTCTTCACTGGCGCACCGCTCACGGTCGGTGGTCTCCTCCAGTAGTGCGGTCACCTCCTCTAGCGCTCACGGTCGCGTTCATCGTTTCTTGTTCTCCCCAAGCAGCTTCGTGAATCTGTCAGAGTCAGACAAGCCGCCCTTCTTCTCCATCATTTTTGCTCTCGGCTCTTCAACTGATCAGGTATTATGGATAAATTAATTTTACTTTTAAATTAAAAATTATTTGTACACAAATGCTTATTATAAAGTACTTGAATCATTGTGTTATACTGTTATTATGTAATAAAATCTATAAATTTGAATGGTTTATTCAACTGTGAACAGATATGGCACTGAGGGTTTATATGGTTTAAATGTTTAATTGTTTAAAAATTAAGATGGTTTATTTAATTGAAGTCATATGGCACTGAGGGTCTGTTGTTTGTAAACTGATATAGTGTTATGGCTTATTTTAAAGTACTTGAATCATTGTGTTATACTGTTATTATGTAATAAAATCTGTAAATTTGAATGGTTTATTCAACTGTGAACAGATATGGCACTGAGGGTTTATATGATTTAAATGTTTAATTGTTTGAAAATTAAGATGATTTATTTAATTGAAGTCATATGGCACTGATGGTCTATTGTTTGTAAACTGATATAGTGATATGGCTTACTTAATTATAGGATTGTGTTGGAAAATTAGAATGGCTGATAAATAAGCGCTTACAACCAATGCAAGTGGGTCTGAAGTTGGGAGCATTCCTACTCCACCTAGTGTCGCTGGATCTACACCAGAAGAATCAACAAGGGGAGGAGAAACAAATACCAATCCAGCTTCAAGTGATGCTCCTTCTTTGACGACAGCAGCACAATCTGGCCAGTCAGGTAAAAGAAAGTCTACTAGACCCCCTTCTATTGTTTGGAATCACTTCAAAAAAAATGATGAGAAAACTAAGGCTCAATGTAAGCATTGTTTGAAATGGTTACAATGTCATAGTCGTAGGGATGGGACCTCTAACCTAAAAAAAACATATTGGAACTTGTGCGAAAAACCCGAAAAATCATGTTGATAAAAAACTGAAAACTCTTGTGTTCACAAATTCTAATTTAGAGGAACCACCAACATTAAAGGTAGTAGACTTTAATCAAGATCGGTGTAGGCTTGCACTTTGTAAGATGGTGATAATTGATGAGCTTCCATTCAAGATTGTGGAAAATACTGGTTTTAGGGGATTTTGTGGTGAAATGCAACCTCAATTTAAGATTTCAAGTCGTATGACAGTTGCTAGAGATTGTATACAGTTGTATGTAGAGGAAAAACCAAACTTAAGTCCCTTTTGGAGCTGAATCATCAGATGGTTTCTTTAACTACTGATACTTGGACGTCTATTCAAAACATGAACTATATGTGTGTAACAGCTCATTATATTGATGATGGGTGGGCATTGAATAAGAAGATCATGTCTTTTAATTTGATTGCTGATCATACTGGTGTTACCATAGGAAAAGCTCTAGAGAAATGTTTAAAAGATTGGGGTATTCGAAAACTTTGTACTATAACTGTGGATAATGCTAGTGCAAACTTTGTTGCTGTGAATACTTTGGTTAAAATCATGCAAGAATGGAATGGTTGTACTATGTTAGGTGGGGAATTCGTTCATTTGAGATATGCTACCCATATTTTAAATTTTATTGTTTGTGATGGTTTGAAAGATCTACAATCATCTATTGCTAGGATTAGAACTTCTTGTATGTTTGTGAAGTCATCTCTGTCTAGGTTAGCAACCTTTAGGAGGTGTGCACATGAGGCAAACATTACAAGTCGACAAATGATTATTCTTGATGTGCCGACGAGGTGGAATTCTACTTATATGATGTTGGAAGTGGCCGAAAATTTTGAAAAGGCATTTGCTCGTCTTGTTAGGGAAGATGCTCATTTTGAAAGATACTTTGAAGATGATGGGGGGCCTCCTAGTGATGAGGATTGGAGTAGAGCTCGTATCTTTATACGTTTTTTGCAAATTTTCTATCATGCAACGCATTCATTCTCTAGTTCTTTGAATGTCACTTCAAATACTTTTTTCCATGTATTGTGTAAGATTTTATGCACTTTGAATAAATGGATTATGAGTGATGATTTAGTGTTGAATGGAATGGCAACAACGATGAAGGCTAAATTTGATAAGTATTGGGATGATTCTGATCATTCTTATACTTCTACTCATTTGCCTTCAGTGAACAAGCCATATCTGAACTATCTATTACTTGTTGCTGTTTTTCTTGATCCGCGGTATAAATTGGATTATATACAGTTTACTTTGTCTGAGATGTATGGTCAAGGTGAGAAATCTTCAAGGATCTTTAGAAAATTGAAGGATATCATTGCTAAATTGTTTGAGCAATATAGCATATGGAATCAGCGACCCCTGAAGACACTCAAGATGCTAGCATTTCTTCGGATACTACACCAAATCCTAGCGTAGAGATGAGTGAGAATGATAGGATTATGATTGAAGATCCTATGAGCAAGTGGAAGCAAACTCAAATGATAAAATTAAGTGAGTTGAAGAAAAATGAAATGGATAGGTATTTGGAAGATGAAGTGGCGGAAGATTTTAGTGGATTTGATATATTGAGGTGGTGGAGAGGAAAGACTTTGAGGTATCGTGTTCTCTCTTGTATGGCTAGAGATATATTAGCCACTCCTATTTCTACTGTGGCATCTGAGTCCGTTTTTAGCACGGGAGGTCGTGTCCTTGACCCTTATCGTAGTTGTTTGAGTTCCACCACTATAGAGGCGTTAATTTGCACTCAAAATTGGTTGAAGCCTGCTAAGATATTGGTTGAGCTTGATGAAGGAGATGCCGCTGTTGATTCAGGTATATAATGAATTAGTTCATTTGTATTTTATTAATTATTATTCATTTTTTGTCTTTCATTTTAGAGCCTTGATATACCATGACATATTTTGTTATTGTTGAATTGAATAGAATTTTCTGGAGTTACTAGTGTCGGAGATCCTGAAGTTCAAAGTGGAATGCAATCTCATCAACCATCTTAGGTATTCAATGGTGCTTGTATTGTATTGGTATATAATAATTTATTATTCTAACATGTTTTACTAATTTTTCTCACTTGTTATTTCTTAATAGGAATGAATGCTTGCTGATATAGTGTCAATTGGAAGACTGGAAGAGATATGTTAATTGGAACTTGTTGAGTTGCTGTTTTAGTGTTTTTAGTATACTGGGATTGCTGTTTTAGTATGATTTAGTGTGCTGAATTGTTGAGTTGCTGTTTTAATAGAATGTTAAATTACTGATTTAATGTGTTGTTTCACCAAGTGTTGTCATAAATTTTATGATATTTTATTTTTAATTTTTAATTGCTGAGTTGCTGTTTTATTTTTAATTTTTAATTTTATGATATTTATGGACATTTTTTTCAAAAACAAACAAAATCACAAAAACAGGGCCTTAAAACAAATATTTTATTACACGGATATATCCGATATCCGATCCGATCTAAAAAAGTGCGGATATGGTATCCGATCCGATCCGATGGGAGCAGTGCGGATCGGATAGAATTTTAGTCTATATCCGATCCGATCCGATCCGTGTGCAGCCTTAATAAAAATAGATACTTTGTGCAGATTTTGTTGTATGGAAAAAATGCATTCCTTACCATTTGTTAAAGATTATTTTCAATTCAATAAGCCTCTTAACATGATTTACATAAATGTACGGGGTCCTTCCCCAAATCTGTCTTACCATGATTTTCGCTACTATGATTCATTTATTGATGCTTTTACTAGGGATATCTTTATTTTTTTGCTACATACTAAAGCTCAGCTTTGTCAAGCATTTGTTTAATTTAAGACTCAAATTGAATATCACACTGGTCTTAAGATTAGGGTTTGCAATCTGATCATGGAGGGGACTATTTATTCCACTCTTTTACAGAATTTCTCATTAAAAATGGAATAGAACATCGATTTTCATGCCCTTACACCCATCAACAAAATGGGAGGGCTGAAAGAAAATATAGACACATTGTTGAGATCAGATTGTCTATGCTAGCTAGAGCTTCTATTCCCCTTGTTCATTGGGATGATGCTTTTTTGTCCGCAACCTATCTCATAAACAGATTGCCATCTTCTACCACTCATGCTATATCTCCGTGTGAATTTTTACATAAAAAATCTCTAGATTATTTTTTTCTCAAGATTTTTTGTTGTGGGTGTTTTTCTTATTTACGACCATACAATGATAAAAAAATTTTCTTTCAAATCTAATCTTGCTGTGTTCATTGGTTATGCTTCAAATCATAAAGGATAAAAATGCTTAACTAAATCTGGTAAGATTATCATCTCTAAAAATGTGCTATTTGATGAGAAAATTTTTTCTTATTCTGAATTATTTCATACCTACACTGCTAAACAAGCTCTTGCACAATTTTCTCCAACAACTTTAACTATGCATGTTCTGCATTCTTCTTCTAATATCTTTACCGTTGAAAACCATTCTAGATCTTCTTCATCTCATGCACATGTATCTTCCTCTCACACTCACCATCTTGTAGACGCACTAGCAAATCCTTATATTTCAAACCCAGTAACCTCTTCTCCATCTATTCTACCTGATCCAAATTCTTCTCACCCTCCACTCTTTTCATCTTCAATTCCTATCTCCAGCATTGAAATTCACTTGCCCCTTCAAAAACCAAATTCTTCTACTACAAATAATCATTCTATGATAACTAGATCCAAATCTGCCTCCTCTAGACCAAAAGTTTTTAAATCCACTTTTTCTATATCTGATTCTGATCTTCAACATCTTCAAACCATACCATCTTCTATTAAGAAAGCTCTGACTTTACCACATTGGAAATATGCTATGCTTACTGAATTGAATGCTTTACAACACACTCAGACTTGAAAATTGGTTGATCCTCCATCAAATAGTAAGGTTATTGAGACAAAATGGGTGCATGCTATTAAAAGATCTGCCTCTGGTGAAGTAAAGAGATACAAAGCTAGGTTAGTAGCCCTTGAAATTTATCAAGTTGAAAGTATAAATTTTACTAAATTATTCAGTCCCGTTATCAAAACCTCTACCATTCGTGTTATTTTGACTATTGCAACCTCCAAAAATTGGACAATTCACCAATATGACTTTAATAATGCTTTCTTAAATGGCACTCTAAATGAAACTGTCTATATTACATAACCTTTTGGTTTTGTTTTACATCCTTCTTCTCAGGTTTGCAAACTTAATAAGGCCATCTATGGCCTAAAACAGGCTCCTAGAGCCTGGTATCTTACATTATATATCTTCAACTCTTGCTCAGTTCGGCTTCAAGAGCACAAGGCCTGATCCTTCCCTCTTTTGCTTACAAACTAGTGATTGTAGTGTGTATATATTGGTGTATGTAGATGACATACTAGTCACAAGTAACAATTCTTCAGTTATAACATTTATAATGACTAAATTGCATCACATTTTTACTTTCAAATATCTTGGTACCTTCAATTACTTTCTTGGCATAGAGGCTCTTCAATTAAAATCTGGCTCCTATCTTCTATGACAAACCAAATATATCAAAGATTTGTTGTTAAAATCTGGCATGCATGATTCAAAACCTGTTTCAACTTCTATGTTATCTTCCAAAAAGCTATCTCAATTTGGTGCTGAATTATTTGATGACCCTACACATTATAGGTCTATTATAGGTGCCTTGCAATATTGTACTCTCACTAGACCTGATATTTGTTTTGCTGTCAACAAAGTCAGCCAGTTCATGCACAAACCCTTAATCTCTCATTGGAAAGCTATTAAGTGTATCCTCAAATACCTTTTTGGCACAACAGATTAGGGTCTTATTTTTCATCCCTCTTCTCATTTTTTAGTTTTTGCTTTTGCAGATGCAGATTGGGACTCTGATGTGGATAATCGGCGCTTAACCTCTAGGTTGTGTTTACTTTGGTGGAAATTTGGTGGCCTGGTTTAGCAGGAAGCAACACTCCGTCAGCCGTTCTAGTATAGAAGCCGAATTTCGCAATGTTGCTGATGCTTCTACGAAAATTATTTGGCTTGAAAATCTCCTGCATGAGTTACATATTCTTGTCGATGGCACCCCTATACTTTACTGTGACAGCTAGTGCTGTCCAAATATCTGCAAATCCAATTATGCATAGCCGCACCAAATATTTTGGGCTCAATCTTCATTTTGTCCAGGACAGTGTGAATCAACAAAAATTGCATATTGTACATGTCCTAGGACTTTATCAAGTTGATGATATTTGTACGAAACCCTTGTCTCTAAATGCTTTTGAAAAATTCAAGAGCAAACTCAATATCACTTCAAGAGATCCCTTGAGTTTGAGGGGGACTAAGAAGAGGAATAGACTTGAAACTGAAAAAGGGTAGTTATAGATTGACGTTTAGTGAGAAGGATTCAGAGCCTTGGAAATATAAAAGGGAAATGTATGTGAATATTAATTTTCGAGGGAAAAATAAAACCAAAAACACGCTTATCTAATTTTCCTTCATATGCTAACTGCAGAATCATCTTTCATCATCAGATTTCAATATGTTCATCCCTGAGGCCTTGCGAAAGTTATTCATAACCTCCATTACCAACTGAACTTAAGTCTTTCTCGCTTTACAAAAAAGTAGTAAATCATGAGCAAACATAATTAAGATGTGATATCTTAGGCGCCCCTCTTGACACAACCACCAAATTTCAATTAACTTAATTTACCTTATGCTTAATATAACAAGCTAATCATTCCATGCATAAGACAAATAAATAAGGTGACATGGGATCACCTTGTCTAAGCCCACATCTTAGAGAAAAGCTTTTCAACTTATTACCATTCCAAAGTATAGCTAAGGACGATGATGTTACATAATTCATGATCAGCCTAATGGTTGGAGTAGGAAAATCGAAGGAGAAAAGAGTGTGCTCAAGAAATCTCCAATCAATTCTGTCATATACTTTTTCAAGATCAATTTTGAAAGCTAGAGTACCTTTCTTTGACTTAGTGTACTTCATGAAGTGGAGAACTTCTTGAGCAATTATTATATTCTCCGGTGTACCTTTCCCAGGAATAAATTCACCCTAAAGAAGTCCAACAATACCAGCAATGAAAGGACGAAGTCTATTGACAAGAACTTGTGTAATGATCTTATAAACCATATTGCAGAGACTGATAGGTCTGAACTCTTTCATAGAGGAAGGATCTTCTACCTTAGGGATAAGAACAATTAAGGTTTTATAATATTGGTACTAATAGGGCTGCCCATGAAAGCTTGACGAACCATATTCCAAATATCTAATTCAACAGTATCACAATATTCTTTGAAAAAGAGTGCTTGGAAGCCATCAGGTCCCGAGGCTTTAAATGAGCTCATATTGAAAACGACTGCTTTAACTTCCTCTAAAGAGGCAGGAGCCGTGAATTTTTGGCAAGCATTCTCCTTAAGAGAGGGAGTAGAGGTGTTACCCAGGCTATCCAGATTTATCTCTTCAGTGGTACAGAACAAACGTTTGAAGAAATTGCCAGTTTTCCTTATAAGAGCTTTCGGGTCTGTTTTCCAAACTCCATCCTCCAAAAAAAGTCGATGAATCTTGTTATGTTTTCTATGAATCAAAGTTTGAAGATGAAAAAATTTAGTTTTCCTATCTCCAAACCTCATCCAGTGCTCCCTTGACTTCTGAAAAGATACTCCAATTCCCTTTTCCTTGTAAATAAGTTTCCAAAAATTTTGGAATTAAAATCAAGAGCACCTCGTTGCACCTCAACCAACTTATTCTGAATGCAATTATTCACTTTCACCCAACACTGATGCACTATGTTCTTGTAAGCCGGGTGAATGGACCAAGCAGCCTGGAAGCTGAATGGTCTATTGCCTTTAGCTTGTGGACAGCCCTTACACCTGAGAAGGATTGGATAATGATCTGAATGCATCCTATTCAAAATTTCAGCGTAAGCTTCCAAAAACAAAAAGACAACTAAGCACTGTTAGTAACAACTCGATCAAGTTTCTTAGTGATCTTTAAGGAATTTGGGCCTCTCCTATGCCAAAAGAACCTTCTGCAATCATATGAAGATCAAATAATCCATAGTCACCCAATGTTGAAGTTTGAAGACCCACACTTTCCACCTGTCTTGGAGTGAATGCAAGATCACTTTGCAGGATGTTGCGTACCACATTGGGTTATGCACCAACGACAGTGGGTGGCTACTTGAGGGTCCTCTAGACATGGTACAAACACCCGACATGGGAGTGGATAGAAGAGCTCGTCGGTGCTAGACTGCTAGCCCTCTCCATGCTCAACAACAAGGAGAGTAGAAAAATGAGTCATTTTCTATCAAGCTGACGTGACTTAGGGGCAGAGTGTAGTATATGCCAGTTGGTGCAGATCCGACCACTCTTTGACAGTACACGAGGTGTTACATCTTGCTGTTGATTAGGGGTTACTTGATGACAGATAAGTCGAACAATCAGATTCACATCAGGTGGCTTCCCATTGTTGCCTGGCTTTGATAGGTGTCACAATTTGTCTTGAGGTTTTGTCATGCTACCATGGACGTATCACTCATTTTACTCGGGCATATCAAGCCATCACAGACATTGCTGCATGTAGGGGTGGCAATGGGTAAGGTAGGATTTGAACCAAACCCTAACCCAACCCGCGCTCAACCCGCGGGTATCTGACCCTACCTGCGAGTTGACAAAAAGAAACATTATAATGACATAAGTATCTCATAAATAACACAAGTATCTCATACACAACATAACCATCAAATAACACAAGTTATCCCATGAACATTCAAATAACACAAGTATTCAAACAACATAAATTATCCCACAAATAACACAAGTATGTCATACACAACATAACCATCAAATATTAAAGTATTTTGTAGTTCCATTTCTTGGATTGGCTCAAAGAACAGATTTGCAATGGTTGCATTTTTTCATCCAGTCTTTTTCCTCTTGAAATCGACTAAAGTATTGATAATAAACACTTTTCACACTCGATTTGTTGCTATTTTCAATCGAAGTGGACTCATCTGGAACAAAATTAGCGGTTACTTCCACCGGGAGTTCTTGTTTTTGTTCTTCTGCAGCCAACACTTGATACAGATAGTCAGATATACAAATTACAACTAGTTCAAATAGAATCAAATTACATAATCAAAATTTAGCAAAAAAAAACCGATAAACAATCAGCGTTTAAGTATTCATTAGAGATAAAATTTAGCAAATAAAAACACTATTGTATTTTAATTGGTGAATTATATAGGTTATCTCTCCATTAAAATTTTTAAATTATTTTTTACGGTGAAAAGAAAAGAAGAGTTTTACAAGACAGATTAGTCACTTTCTCAATGTAAACTTGAAAGGATAATACATAAATAAAGAACTAAAAATAAAATGATTCATTAGTGAGAAATAGAGTGCAGTTAAGGATAGATCCTTGCAACCTTTAATTTTTTCAGAAAAAGGGGGGTTGGGAAGGGTCTTCAAACTTGCACAACTTTAGATAAGCTTTGAGAAAAGCAACTTTTAATTTATGTCGCTGTCTTTCCTAGTTTCATTTTTTATTTATAAATAAATTTCAGCCTCAAGGGTGAGTATATACACACAAAAAAATTATGAATATACACAATAACTCAATCAAACATGAAAGACATGCTCCAAAAAAATGTGACTCCATCCATTTTTTGTTTAGGATTAAAATAATGAATTCATAATCTGACTCCATCCATGTGATGTAAAGAAAGCAGTTTCAGAGAAACATACACAAAAAATATATGTTTACAAAAAGCAAGAGACACAATAACTCAATCAGACATGAAAGACATGCTCAAAAAATACTCAGAATAATTATAGCTACAAAATGATTTGAAATACTCAGAATAATTATAGCTAAGAAGTACACTATGCAAAGTATATAAAACTTCACAGTATAAAGCTTACCACTAGATTAGGGAACAAGTTTAATGAGTCAACAGAGACTAGATCACCGATGTTGTTATCACCTGAATGAAGAATCAGAGATTTAAAGTCAATAGATGTCCACAATCTGTATTTTGTGCAGGAAGATGAGCATCATCAAGAGAAATAGTGAAAAACTATCTAATAGAAGGCCTTCGCGAACAAGCTGGCGACGAGAGTGAGGGGAGATTACAACACCGCTGGCGACACGATCAGAGTCCAAAGAGATTTGAATTTGAGAATTGAGAGAAGAGGATGAGGGTTCTTCTTGCGCCGTTGAGAGAGAGTGACTGTGAAATAAAGGCTATAATCTGAATGATTGAGGCCACTAGATTGTTCAAAATTGTATTTATATCTCATTAAATAAAAAATACGTTTTATAAAAATAAATGAGTAAAACTTACAAATTTATAAATTTAGTTAAGTGGCTAGGAATTTTTTGCACATGCTTAAGGTCCTTGGTTCAACTCCCATATCTAACATTTTTAAACATATATAACACATATTATGGGGGTGCGGGTAGGGTTGAGACTCAACCTGCCCCTACCCGCTCCGCGCCCAATCCTACCCAACCGGGTTTGGTCGGGTTGGGTACTCGCGGATAAGGTCCATGCTGCCAGGCCTAGCCGCATGGTGCCCACCACCGATTTTCGGCATGGTGCCTACCTGACAAGCAGACACCGACCTTTCTATTAGACATGAGGTATACATTTGTTAGCTTCTTAATTGTAGATTTTCTTGGTAGTTACATTTATTTTCTCAATGTATAACCTGTTATTGTTGTATATGATTGTAGATTGATAGGTTTGGCGCAACAGAATAAGGACTAGTTTGAGGAAAGACTCCTTTTATGGCGTCTTTGGTTGGACCAGTTGCCACTCGACACGATAAGAAAATTTTTTTTCATTTAATGTTTTACTGCACAAAGTTAATTGTACCCTTATCTCGTTTACGGTATAAACTATAAACGAATTGATATCGTAAACGAAATACATTGAGGTCTTCTTTTAACATATGTCACATGTGCATCCATTTTCTTTGTTTAAGATACGTGAACGACAAAGTAATAAGACTTTAAATTACATATTTTGGTAAATAAACAAATTAAAATATTTATTCGAAAAATTCCAGTATTCTTTGATGTGAATATGTGAACATTTATTAACCAAATATTAAAAAAGGGTCCCAGAAAAAAATAATGTGTTTTCCCTTTGGGCCTCAGAAAAGTAATTTTATTGGATGGGCTGCTACCTTTTAATTCTGTTGGATATTGGAAAGGGTTTTGGTGTGGAAGAATGTAATGTTTGTATGCTTACGCCTTATAATGTATGACAAGAAAAATGTCATTGCAATTTTTCGCGTATCTAATACCATAATCATTTTTGGGCCTTGCCATTTTTGTCTGTTCGCAGGCAATGATAAAAAGTACAAAAAAAATGCAAGTGTCATTTCATTATTAAATCACTTAATTACGAATAAGCATGTCACCCAAAAAAAAAAAAAGAAATACTGTGGCTGTGTGGCATACATCTCAAATTCTCAATCATTAGTTATTCTCACTATGTACTTACATGTAGCTCTTTCATATCGCAACGATATTTTATAGTTTACGTACAGATATCTAAGTTGATGATGTATATACTGGGAGAAAGTAGTAAAGTTACTCATTCCAAGGTCAAATAGCTAAGCTTTAAGCCTTTAACCATAAATCTAGAAGCGTATTTTGCACACCGCTACTCCCAAGAATATAGTATTATCCTTATACGAGAAAATCTTGATAAATAAGTTCGAACAAATAAATAAGAGTGCACACCAGCCGGTGAAGCCGGGTTAGCTTTATTCGAATTTGGTCCTAAATAATTATTATATTAATTTAAAAATTTTTATTTGATCTTAGTTCTGGCGAAATTAGTAGTTATTTATAAAAAAATATATTTGTTATCAAAAAATTAATATTTATATTTGAACTTAAATTTGTTCATAAATTCTAATTTTATATTTTTTGATTTATTTTTTAATTCAACAAATATGATTAAAAATAAAATAATAAATTTATGAGTACACTTTAGTCTCCAACTAAAATTAATTATTCGATTAGTCTCTAACAATTAACCCTGTCATTCATTTAGGTCCTTTATTCCATCAACTCTAACGGAGGACAAAGTAATCTCTGACAACTCTAACAGGGGACAAAATGGTCCCTAATCTCCTCTGTTCAGAAACGATACTATTCTCTCCCAATTTCCATCATATCTCGCATAACACTGACAATCTAACACTGTAACTTCAAACTACACAATGCACACTCTATAACTTTAATGTTCATAAGAAAAAAAATTCTCAACATGTTCTCAACCAATTCATGCTCAAGAAACTAATGACTATGTCTCTCAACTACTTGTCGTCTTCGATGGATCTTATGAATCTAGACAGCAAGCCTGATTTGTTAAGACTCACCGGCATCGTTGTCATCTCCCTCCTCCTCTGCCCTACCATCTCCATAACACCACATTGTCCACCACTCCAATCGATTTCTTCAACTTCTTCTTCGAACCAATGTTCAGTAATCGCTTCAATTTCCATATGAGTGGCAACGGCGACATTGCTCATTGTATTGATAGCTTGGATGCGAGATCGAATCTGTCTGCCAACTTGGATTCTGGGAAAAAAGGAATGAAGCACTTGGTGTCTATTTCAAATGAGAATTTGCATATGATGTCGAAGAAGAATCTTCTCATGATTCCCTAATGTCCAACAATCTATATTGCTTGCTGGAGAATGGAGAAAGGCGTGCCCTTGGGGTAGTTGTGGAACTTGGTCTTGAGAATGTCGTGGACGTTGTCGGGGTTAGAGGTGATATTATCGAAGACGTGGAAGTGGATGCTTCTGGTGGGTGAAGTGCAAAGGAGGTGGATGTACCAGTCACAAAAATTTAAGAAGTGTATGGTCCATGACATGTTGAGGTAGGTGCGACACGTGTGGCAATCACATCATGGCTTAATTTTGGAGTTAAAAAGAAGGAAGAAAAAGAGGGAAAAGAAGACTGAGAAGGTGAAGAAGGAGAATATGAATATTAGGGTTATGCGAGATATGATAAAAATTGGGGAAGAACAGTGTCGTTTTCGAATAAAGGGGTCATGGATCATTTTGTGCTTTGTTAGAGTTGTAGGGATCATTTTGTCCCCTGTTAGAGTTGTCAGGGACTATTTTGTTTTCTATTAGAATTGACAGAGCCAATAACCTAAGTGACTGACGAAATTAATCGTTAGAAACCAATTAAATAATTAATTTTAGTTGATGACTAAAGTATCTAGTTTAAAATTTGTTAAAAACCAAAATAAATATATACTCTAAATTTATAATAAATATAATATAATATTAAAATTAATTTAAAATATATATATTTTTTAATCTCTCTAAAATGTATATAGATAAAATGAGATTGAATTCTTGTTAAACTAAATTCGACTCTAAAAATTAATCGAATATATTTTTGAGACCTTATTTAATTTTAAACTCGATAAAATTACATTAAATTAATCCCAAGATATTAAAAGTCGGTCTAAGTCATGTGCACCCTACAAATAAATGTGTGTATATTCTTCTTCGCTAGTAGTACATATAGACTTTGAGCTAGTTTCTCTGGGAAAGTGACACTCATGAACTATTGAAATGATAAATACCTTATCTAAACGTTAACGGCACCCATACTCTTTTGCCCTTTTTATCGAAACATTTTCTTTTACGTTAATACACGTGCGTCTCTAGATCTGCATTCTGCAAATCTTGCATAAATTAAAGTGTATGTACGTAGTAGTAGCAAATTTTGAACTTGGAATGAGTCCAATGCCTAAAGTTGCTACTACCTATAAATTATCTTGGATCTAATATATCCCACACAGTTATTAGAATTAAATTAGTGATCGAATTGGTCAAATTAATAATTCTTAGTTTATTAATTTAATTGATAAATTATTAATTGAATTAACAAAAATAAAATATAAAAAAATTATTAAACAAAATTTTAAATATAATTATTAATTAATCAAATTAAAATAAATAAATAAATATACATATAAATATCAAATAAAAAATATTAAAATAATTTAAAATTATGTTTGTTAGCACACATATGAAATAATTTAAACTATATAATAATATATAGTTTGGAATGGGATAATATTAACTATAAAAATACGTTAGTTATGAATATTATATTTATAAAATTACAAATGTCATGGACATGAAATTACGTACGTTATGAGTGTAAAATTATGAATATTAAATTAAAAATATTAAAAATTTAGTACAGGGACTAATTAAAAAAAATATATAAAGATCCAATTAAAAATTTTACAAAATTATAGAGATCAACAGAATAATTAAATCTTTCACTATTCAACTCATATTTTTATATATAAATTATCATAAAATTTAAAAAAATGAAAGATATTTTCATAAATTTCACTATACAACTCATATTTTTATATATGGATTGTCATAAAAATTAAAAAAAAGAAAAAAATATAGGAAAAAATATTAAACAAATTTTTAGATAAAATGTTTAACAGAAAAAATTAGAATCAATAAATAAACGCAAATATAAATATCAATTAAAAACTATCAAATTAATTGAAATCATACTGCATTATATGTCGCGTGAATTTCCATGGTTTTGAAAAGGTGTATTAGCAACATTCTCGTTATATGAATCCAAAAGTTATTCAAAATCTTCGGTTCTTTCTAACCAAGGTACTGTGTTTAGGGTGTTAGCACTAGTAAGTAGTAACATAGAGATAGATGTTAATTTTTCTTTTAATTTATCGGTATATCACGTTTACATTTTTCTATTTGAATGCTAAAAATTAAAATAAAGGTTTGAACACGTAATTATATTTGAATATTAATATGTCATATTACCGTGCATATTTCACGAAATTTTTAGAATATGCAATTATTACAGTGAATGCAATTAACTATTATAACATTATATACAATTAATGAACCCAATTAATACGATTAACAATTAATGAATCCAATTATTTCAGTGAATACAATTAACTATTTAGTCAAATTACAAATATTTATATAGTCTAAATTAATTTAGACGAATGTGGTATAATTATTTTATTGAATATATGACGAAAAAGAGATTCAAGAATATAATAATATGTCTATATGTTTTTATAAAAAAATTTATATCTAAATTTATTATAATTGTATATAGTATACGTTGATAATTTAAATATTATTAAAATTTTTAAAAAGATTTTATAAATTATAAAAACTTAAAAAAAAGTTTGAGATAAAAGATTTTGAAAAGAGTAAATTTTATCTCGATTTACATATCGAACATACAAATAAAAGAAGGAAAAGTATAGGTAGACAATAACATTGCTCAACAATATAAATAATAAAATTAAAAAAGTAAATTAATTCTAAATTTAATTAGTGGCATGAGTAATTAATAGCTACTAATAACCAAATTTAAAATCTATTGTGCAAAAAAATCATTAATTATGTAGCATAATCTATAAAAAAAATCTTTACTCATCAAATAATTTACACAAATTTTTTTTAAAGAGTATTATATTATAATGATAAGTATATTATTATTGAGAATGTGTTATAAAATTTCAATTATAATAAAATACACATATTAAAAATATTAATAAAATTATCTTATTTATTTATTTTATTTTTATATATTTTTTCTATTTATTTATTTTACAACAATATCAATGGATATATCCTATTAATGAGGCGCGTGGAAAAAAATTAAGAGAAAATTCCACTCCCTTTTAGATGTTAAAATAACACTCTCCTCCTCTCTATTATATATATGTACATTCCCCTCCCTTCTAACTTTTAAAAAACCTTCTCTTTAATTCATTTTAAACTTTTTATGTTAACTAATGTTAAATTTATTCATTTTTTAAGAAAAAAATATTTTTTAAAAAATATCCATTAGCAAAAATTTTATTTTTTATCATTAAATTTTGCTTACCAAAATATCCTTTAATAAATTAATTTTTTATTGATTAAATTGTATTTTAAGAAAAATTAATAATTATATTATTTTTTTCTAAAACACCCTTCAATTAATTTTTAATTATTAAATTATAATTTTACCAAAATTTTCGTTAACAATTTTTTTATATTTTACTATTAATTTTTTGATATCTATATATATTATTTTAACATTATATAAAAAATTTTAGTAAGATTATTTTTTAATATCAATATATATTAATTGTTATACATATTAATAATGGTAAGATTTTTTTATTTAATGTTAAAATAATATGTATTGATATCGAAAAATTAATAGCAAAATATAAAAAAAATTATTAACAAAAATTTTGGTAAAATCATAATTTAATAATTAAAAAATTAATAAAAGATATCTTAAAAAAATAATTTAATTATTAAATTTTTTTAAAAATATTTTGATAAAAATACAATTTAATCAATAAAAAATAATTTATTAAAAAGTATTTTAATAAGTAAAATTTAATGATAAAAAATAAAATTTCTGTGAAAGGATATTTTTGTAAAAAATAATTTATTTTTTCTTAAAAAATTTATTATTATTATTATTATCTCCCAAACATTTTTATTTACAGAATAATTTTCTCTTCTCTTCAAACATGTAAACGTACTCCAATTTCTACCTGCTTTGAATCTTGTTAGGTATTTCCATTCATATGCTTATTTTTGATATATTAGCTAACTACTTCAAATGAGAAGCTTAAGTGTCACACAACGTTAACATTGATATGCGTCAGGTAGTGACTGCTGATTATTATTATTATTATTATTATTATTATTATTATTATTATTATTATTATTATTTAGTGCAGTCACCATTGACACGTGCAACTTTTTTATATTAATATAGTAACTAGTGATGAATATGATAATGCAAAAGAGAGAGATTGAACGCGTTTATAAAATGATTTAGATTTAGATTCAGAGACCAATCATTATTGTACACGTACGCATGGACTTAGTCCTTTACAATTTGTGGTTATGTTTATATGGACTTGACACCTACTTACCCTCTTTGATTTTTATTAATCTCTTAATCAATTAATAGAATGAGACACGAAGGAGAAGCGAGGATTTGAGGGAACTCAACAAATCCATTTTAATTGGTTCAATGGATTTTTTAAGGGACCAAATTTAATTAACAAATGGCTACAAATTAATAATATTCTAATAATCATCATCACTTCTTGTCTTTATCTTCACCACCCTCTCCTATCACTCCCTTTCTTTTGTATTAATATGCATACAAATAGACCCACCACAATTATTATGATGGTAACCGACGACACTGCAATATTCTTGTGTTGTTGTTGCGTACCCTAAAAATATGCATAAATCTTTTAAAAAATTAAAATATGTACTATAATAATCTTAATTTTTTTTTATCATAATTTTATTATATTTATCTTTTATTTTTACTAGTTTGAGCGTTAAAGTATTTTTGTAGGTGTTTACTATTGTCGTTTTTGAAAAAAAACTGACATATCATCTTTCTTGTCCAAAAAAAGTCCGAATATCAAGAAAACGAACTATACCTTAGAGTCGACCACTCACGCAAGAACACATACATAGTAAAAAAAAAAGAAAAGTAAAATAGTTGAGAGAAAACCAAAGATAAAAATTTACTTAAATTGGAAAAGGTAAGTGATGGCCCTTTGTGTCTATTATTGTTTTGAAGGCAAGTAACAAAATCAAGGACATGGACGATGATATCTTTGTTCGTCGTAGAACTTTGACTATTGTTTTCACTAGGACATAAGGTTATTTGCATGTGATCCGTATTGATATAAAGTACCTTTTTTTTTTCCACTCTTCGTTCACTGAATGAGAGGAAATCCGTATGTCCCATCCCATCACTAGGAAATTCCATATATGAATTGAAGCATAAGATTCCATATAGTGAGTAACATTATGTAATCTTGATTTATGCAACATTAAAATGATATTAATAATAAGTGTCAAATTTAATTACTAGCTAAATAGCTAGTAACATGAGGCCATACAATTAATTAAGATTTCAATAATGCATGATATAATTGTGGTTTTGACTAATATCTAAAGAGAAGAAGTGTAGGAAGAATGTAAGAGTGGATATATATGGCGTCTGGTACGGGGTGGTGGTGATTAGAAGACGGCACCGACGAAGAGAGAAGATTATTGAAATTGATTTATACATAATGCATGGTCCCCTCATTTTCCATTGACATCTTCCGTGTCTCAAGTCTCACAAAGCCAAATTACAATCCCTACCAACCTCCAAATATGGGAATTGTAATATAATATTAAAAATATTATTTGTATCTTAAAATTATTTACTAAAGTCGATGCTATATATATGAAAGAATATTAGAGAGTGAATCAAATTTATTATTTTTGTTTAGTAATTAGTTATTAATATTTAAAAATATAAGAGTAAAACCCCTCCCGGTCCCTAAACATTTACGAAATTGACATGGCGCCCCCTCACCATTAGAAATTAACAACGCGGTCCTTAACTATTCTCTCCGTGTGACCAAAAGGACCTTCTTACCGGTACTTCCGGTTAAGATGGTCCTTTCGGTCACACAAAGAGAATGGATAATGACCGTTTTGTTATTTTCTAATGGTAAGGGGACCGGAGAGGAATTTTACTTAAACTTGAAAAATAAATAAAAAAAGCATTGTTTTAAGTTTTGCATCTAATGCATTCTGCCATATTTTACATGTGGACAGAGAGCAAATAACGTTAAACTTAATAGACAGCACGAAATCATTAACAATGAGACTTAACACAAAAGTGATAATTATTTGGGTTGATTAAGCATTATTATTGATGGTTCTAGATGAACTTGAGAAGGGGGGTTGAATCAAGTTAGCTTAAAAGTTAGAGTTTCAAACTCTGTTGCAGTGGAAGCTTAAGTTGCAGGAGATTATTTGAAATTATCTCATACGCAGAACATTAAAAGAGCAGAGAAGAGAGAAAGGAGGCCAGCATGTATCCTGGTTCAGATTCTCAGTGCCATGAATCCTACGTCCAGTCTCCACCACAAACCATGGTGGAATTTTCACTATAATTCTCAGGTTACATTCACCAATACTATTGAATTAATTCCTAATTCAACTAGTATCTACCCCTAAGCTTTCTTCCCAAAGCTTAGCAACCCAAAGTGCTATCCCAACTTGGAAGGGGAATCAAACAGATTCAGACTTCACCCAGTGCTATCCCAACTAGGCAAGGGGAACTAATCCTAGTTCATACTCCCAAATTACATCAGAAAAACAGTGGCTATTTTGCATCACTCTTACCTTTTCTCTCTTGGCTTTTGAACCTCACATATTTGCCTTTTCTCAAAACAGAAAATAACGCAAGACAGCCATAACACTAATATCAGAATTAAGCTTGAGTAGAAGAAAACGATTCCAGCTCAATGTATGAGATGGTGCTCTGTATGTGTGTTCTCTTTTTCTTCTTTTGAAATGATGAAGAGAGGCTTCTTTTATATATTCAACTTGGCTTCATTGTTGCCTCTTCTATTTTCTTGTACCAGCTGCCCGTTGGAGCTGTCTCAGCTGGCTGTGGTCCTTTTTCATGCTGCTCCACCACCTCTGCTGTCCGAGGAGTTCGACCACTACCTCTGCTGTCCTTGGAGTTTCTTTCTTCCTTGGCATGCTCTTCTTTTGCATCCTGCTCCATGATCTCTGCCATACGAGGAGCTTCACCCACTACCTCTGCTGCTTGGCAAGTTTGTGTTTTGCTTTTCCTTTGCTGAAATTTGCTTTACTGTTTGTTCTTGGAGAGGTGAGAGTCCTTGTGTCTTGTTGCTTTGCTAGAGCCCAGCTGTTCTTGATGTTGACAGATGTCCTTTTCTTTCTTTTCTTCTTTTGCCAACACATAGCCATTTGATTTCTGAATGGTGCCATGAGGAGTATTAGTTCTTTTCATGGCTGAAGCTTTGCTGGTCTTGGGCTGAGGCAACATAAGCTTGGGCATTTGGGCCTGTTACACTAAAACACACATTAAACCATATTGGGCTTTTCAACCCAATTAAATGTTTGTCATCATTAATCAACCCAAAATCAAACTAGGCTCAAAAATCTCCCCCTTGATGACAAACATGATAAAATAGGAAAATTAAGGACTAATTTGTAAGAGTTAAGAATACTTCCCTTTGATGACGTTTGAATTGTGAGTAACTCCCCCTCAATGCCAGCATTACTCCCCTTCGATCATGGCTTACATCTTAACCTGGAAAAGAACATAAAAACAGCCAAGACCAATATTTCCAAGCAGTATATCACAATAATGAAAGCACAGAACAATTTACATTAAGCACGTCACAGGGCAAAATATAGCACCACAGAACATTGTTCTTAACTATTACTATTGATTCATAAGCCAAAGCTAACATTCCTTTTCTTTTCTCCCCCTTTTGTCATCAAGGGAGGAAAGGAAAAACCTGCACAAAACTTGTTAGTGGCCAGCGCATATAGTTTAAGTAGCAGAGTAGTTAAGGTCTTTATAGTCATCCAAAATAAACTAAACAAGTCCAAAATGAAAACAAGTCATAGTCGCAGATGAGATAACAAGAAGCTAGGCATCAGAGTTCGATTCATCAGAGGTTCCATCGTCCTCCCCCTCATTGTTAGAAGTTGTGAGGCCAACTTCGATATCTTCCACAAAGTCTCTCAGAATCCGAATTCTCCCCTTGGTTTTCTTGAGAGCATTTTCCTCCATAACTTGGTTCCTCTTGCGCTCGGCCCCATGAGTGAGAAGAAGGTCTGCCAGATTGATGAACTCTTCAAGCACATTTTTCATAATGTGAGTAAATATTTCGTAGTAGCCTTGATTGTAGTGGAGGCGGAATGGGGAATCAGAGGATCCTCATCAACAGAGGAAACATCAGTGCTGTCATCAGTTTGGCGACGCTTGGGAGTTGTTTTCTTTACTGCACCACCCCCTTTGATATATGAGTTACACTCTTCAGATTTTTCGGCCCCAAAATCAACATTATAATATTGAAAAATTTTTGTAAGAAGCATGGCATATGGTAAAACATTTTTGGTACTGACACAAGCATACATATGTCTTACAAGTAAGTAAGCAAAAGAAATGGGGATTATAGAAAGAAGAGCAAACAGAACTAGTATGTCACAGAAAGATACACGTTGAAGAGAGCCTCGTTGAGGCAAAATGATTTGGTTAACAATCCTGTGCAGCTGGGCACGGATAGGGCCAAGAGACTGGTGAGTAGGAGTGGTACCTTCTAAGAGAGGGATATTGACGCACACGACACTCAGAGCTTCAAAGTAAGACACATTCATGGTATCGTCCCACTTACCCGATGTATAAACATCAACCCCCCTGTCCTGATAATCTAGGGCTTTTCCTAGATGGTATTTGTCGATGATGATCACCTTACCTTTGACAAAGGACGCGATTCTCCCTTCTTTGTAGGTGAGGTTACTATAAAACTGCTTAACCAGATTAGGATAAACTTTCTCCTTGATGGACAGAATGGGGATCCATCCTTGATGCAAACAGAGGTGTAAAGTTCAGACCTTTTCAACAGAGTTTGTCAAGATTGACAAGCTTAGAAGGGCAGATAGTTCGATGAAGGATGTCTTTACAGAAGAACAGATAGTTCATGAGAGATTGATAACGACGACGATCAAAAGACTCAGGAGAAAAATCAGCATAGAAAGACTTGTAAGCAATGGGGTTTGACAGCTTAGGTTCAGACACAGAACAAAGACGAAAGTCAATGACTGTACCGCGAGTATGGCGACTCTGAGTGGGAGTTGTCTCTTCGTCTTCGTGAAGAGGCCTCTTTCCTCTGGAAGAGCTGGGTTTGGATGAACTTGGTTGAGAGTTGGTTGGAGGAGGAGGAGGTGTAGGACGAGGAGCAACGCCAGGGCGGCGAGCAGTGGTCTTAGTGCGGGCCATGTCAGGAGAAGGGTTTTGTGGTGATGGAGGAGAGGAATGAGTAGGTGATAGTGACGGAGAGGAGTGTGTGTGATCAGAACGGTGGGTGCCACTTTGGGAGCCTCTGCGAGCAGCTCTCTTCTTTCGAGCCATATTTATAGAACACTGGTTTGGAGAATATGAAAGAGTGGAGGGAGTAGTGTGAGAGGATGCATGTAGTGGGGAGTTAATATAGGTGTGGGAGAGTGCAAAGGTTGCATCTTGAAAACAGATAAAAATGAAAACTTTAAAGTGGTTTTGGGAAAACATTGAAAGTTACAGCTGTAACCTTCGTACGTTTCAGATAAAAACAAACAAAAGGAATTTGAGAACAAATATGAATGAAAAGCAACCTTGAGGTAAAGTTTTTACAAAGCCCAAACCATATAAGCATTTGAAATGAAGCCCAACTCAAATGAATAGTACATGCCAAAAATTTGAGACCCAAAAAATTGAAGTTTGCCGAGTGATCTCAAAATATTGAGGACCAAAAAGATTGAAAACCCACTTTTTACAAAGGCTTAGTCATCAAAGTTTTTTTTTCAAAAAATTTTCAGTAAAGAACAGCCCATAGCCCAAGATACTGCTTCAGCACTAGATGTCCATCATGTATTGAGTTCAGATATGATACCAAAGGTTACTCATCATCTGCCAAAAAATTTCACCGCGATTTATGAGATAAAACATAAAAGATCCCATTATCAGAATTATAAAGAAAATAGGGATGAAGCAAGAATGCCCAGTTCAGTTCGTAACTTGCAAAACCTCTCCTCTATTAATGGTTTGGTGAATATATCAGCTAGCTGACCTTCAGAATTAATAAACTGAATATCTAAATTTCCATTTTGCACATGTTCTCTAATAGAATGAAAACGAACTTCAATGTGCTTTGTTCTTGAGTGCAAAACAGGATTTTTGGAAATGTTAATAGCACTCATGTTGTCACAAAATAATGGAATATTAGATACACTCAGTTTATAGTCAGCTAGTTGAGTTTTCAGCCATAATAATTGAGAACAACAAGAGGAGGCTGCAATATACTCAGCTTCGGCTGTTGAAAGTGCCACAGTAGCTTGCTTCTTGCTAGACCAAACAATGAGGGATTTCCCAAGAAAGCAGCACATGCCACTTGTGCTTCTTCTATCAATCCTATCCCCAGCAAAATCTGCATCACAGAAACCCACTAATTGAAAAGAATCAGTCTTAGAAAACCATAAACCATAGTTAGTGGTACCAAGCACATATCGGATGATCCTTTTGACAGCTAAGAGATGGGAGTCCTTAGGCTTTGATTGAAACCGTGAGCAAACTCCAACACTTTGGATTGTATCAGGCCTTGAGGAGGTTAGATACATCAAAGATCCAATCATCCCTCTATAGCATGTCTCATCAGCATCTCTACCATGGTCATCCTTATTAAGCTTGATATTAGGATGCATGGGGGTTCCCATTGGCTTAGCACAATCCAGCCCAAACTTCTTGACAAGTTCCTTTGCATATTTTTCTTGATGGATGAATATGCCTTCTGCAGTTTGCTTGATTTGCAAGCCTAGAAAGAAATTAAGCTCTCCCATCATGCTCATATCAAATTCATTGGTCATAAGCTTAGCAAAATCTGTACACAAATCCTCATTAGCCGAACCAAATATGATATCATCAACATAAACTTGCACAAGAATAAAATGATCATGATAATTTCTAATAAATAAAGTGGTGTCAGTGGCTCATCTTTGAAAGTTATTTTTCAATAAAAATGAGCTAAGCCTCTCATACCAAGCTCTAGGAGCTTCTCTTAAACCGTACAAGGCTTTAGCTAGTTTGAAAACATGGTTAGGAAAAGTTTTGTTTTCAAACCCAGGTGGTTGAGCCACATAAACCTCTCTATCTATTATGCTATTGAGAAAAGCACACTTTATGTCCATTTGGAATAGCTTGAAACCACAGTGAGCGGCATAAGCTAGGAGCAATCGGATGGCTTCCATTCGAGCTACAGGTGCAAAGGATTCATCAAAATCAATCCCTTCCTCTTGATCATATCCTTGAGCAACCAATCTAGCTTTGTTTCGGACTATAGATCCATCTTCACCCAGCTTGTTTCTGAAAATTCATTTAGTGCTAGTGACTTTCTTTCCATTTGGATAAGGCACTAACGACCAAACCTGATTCTTCTCAAATTGCTGCAATTCTTCCTTCATAGCTAACACCCATGAAGGATCAGTAAGAGCTTCTTGGATGTTTTGAGGTTCAATCTTTGATAAAAGAGCAATGTTGTTGGATTCGGCTCTTTTCAAAGATGAACGAGTAGTTCTACCATTGGATGGATTTCCTATTATGAACTCTTCAGGATAGTTTTTCAGAAACCTCCATTCTCTTGGTCTTCTTGACTGGTTTGTGGATTCAGGTTCCTCTTGATCAACAATGGCCTCTGCATCAGTATTTTCTGCAGCAACAGGAGATAATTCCAAATTGTCTCCTGCAGAATTGGGATTTTCGTTGCTAGCAGGTGCAGCTTCATGAGAATTTGAATTATGTTGAACTGGCTCATCGTTCTTGGGGAATTCAGCTTCAAAACCTGAACTATCATCTAAGCAAATACTAGGAACAATATTAGACTCACAAAATATGACATGCATGGTTTCCTCAACAGTTTTGGAGTTCTTATTATAGACTCTATAGGCCTTGCTATTTGTGGAATAACCCAGAAAAATGCCTTCATGTGTTTTAGGATCAAATTTTCCTAAATTTTCTTTGATATTCAGAATAAAGCACTTGCATCCAAACACATGAAAATAACTAAGATTAGGAGGATGTCCTTTCCAAAGTTCATATGGGGTTTTCTTCAAAAATTTTCTAATGATGGTTCTATTTAAAACATAGCAAGCTGTATTCACAGCTTCAGCCCATAAGAACTTAGGAATTTCATATTCACATAACATTGCTCTAGCCATTTCTTGTAAACTTCTATTTCTTCTCTCAACAACACCATTTTGTTGAGGTGTTCTTGGAGAAGAGAAGTTATGTGATATGCATTGTTCATCACAAAAGGATTCAAAAAATTGATTTTCAAACTCTTTACGATGATCACTTCTAATTGAAACAATTTTTAAACCTTTTTCATTTTGAATATTTTTGCTGAATTTTTCAAAAACAGAGAAGGCCTCATGTTTATGAGCAAGAAAGAACACCCAGCCAAATCTAGTATAGTCATCCACAATTACCATGTCATAACCCTTTCCTCCAAGACTTTGAGTCCTAGTTGGTCCAAACAGATCAAGATGCAACAACTCCAATGGTTTCTTAGTAGAGACATCTTCCTTGGGTTTGAAAGAGGTTTTAATTTGTTTACCCATTTGACAAGCATCACAAATGATGTCCTTATCAAACTTTATGTTAGGAAGACCTCTAACTAAGCCTTTCTTTACAAGCTTAGAGATTTGAAACATGCTAGCATGTCCTAACCTCTTATGCCACATCCATTTTTCAGATTCAATTGAAGAGAAACAGGTTACATTTTGAACTTTTAGATCATCTAGAGTGATACCATAAATATTATCACTTCTTTTGGCAACAAATAAAACAGCCTCTGTTTTCTCATTTATGACTCTATAATCAGATTTCCTAAAGGTTACAGCATATCCAAGGTCACACAATTGACTTATGCTCAATAGATTACGCTTTAACCCATCAACTAAAAAGACACTATCTATGTAAGTTGAGAAATTTTTGCCAACCTTACCAATGGCAATTATTTTACCTTTACCATTATCTCCAAAAGTAACAAATCCTCCATCATACTTGTTGAGTTTAATGAAGAAAGTATCCCTTCTGGTCATATGCCTTGAACATCCACTGTCAAGATACCACATGTCCTTTTTCTTCTTGGATATAAGGCAAACCTGCATGTTCTTCAACTAACCTTAGGTATCCAAATCTATTTGGATCCTTTGATGTGAAATCTCATTTTCATCGTCATGGTCTGCCATCAAACATAGCTGAGCTTCTTGATCAGAGCTCTCCGAGCTGGTGTCGTTCTCCAGGTCTTCCCATGTTGCCATCATCACCTTCTTTTTGTCTTTCTTGGATTTTTCTCCTTTCTTAAGTTGAGGACAATCTGACTTGAAGTGACCAGGCTCCTTGCAGTGATGGCATGTGAATTTTATTTGATCTTTCTTGACATCTTTGGATGAAGAGCTTCCTTTGCTTTTGTTTTTGTATCTCAGTAGTCTTCTCATTTTTCTTGCAAAGAGCACCATTTCTTCATCTGAGAAGCTGTCATCAGATTCTTCTCCTTGGGCTGTCATTCTTGATTTTAGTGCTATACTTTTCTTTTTGTCATCTTTGTCTTGAGACATGTGAGTGGTTTCATAGGCCAGCAGCTTGCCTCTTAGCTCATCATAGGTGATTTTGATCAAATCATTCCTTTCAGAGATGACTGTGCTTTTTACTTCCCATTTTTTAGTGAGACTCCTCAGGATCTTCCTTACTAAAGTTTCTTCAGAGTAGCTCCTTCCCATGGCATCCAGATTGTTGATGATTATTGAGAACCTTTCAAACATTTGATCGATGCTCTCATCCTCCTTCATGCTGAACATTTCATATTCCTTCATCAGCATGTCAATTCTGGTCTCCCTCACTTGCTTGGTGCCTTCATGAGTGATTCTGAACTTGTCCCATATTTCTTTAGCCATTTTGCACCTTGACACTTTTCTGAACTCTTCAAAACTGATTGCGCAGTGGATCAGGTTTATTGCCTTGGCATTGAGTTCAACCTTCTTCTTTTCTTCCTCTGTCCATTCGTTGTCTTCTTTAGCCACAACTTCTCCATCAGCGTTCTGTTTGGTGGGGACGTCTGATTCGTTGAGGATGATTTTTCAGATGTTGTAGTCGAGTGACTGCACAAAGATTCTCATTCTCTCTTTCCAGTAAGAGTAGTTGCTGCCATTGAAATAGGGAGGTCTATTATTAGACTGCCCTTCAGTGAGAGTGAAAGCCACGATGTTGGGATTCATGTTGTTGGCCATGGATCTTTACTCCAAGCTGTTAAGCTTGACTCCTTGAGACATTGCTCTTGATACCAATTGATGCTGATCATAGCAACTCCACTATGTCACCCACACCAATGAGTGGAGAGTCCTGCTTCGGTGACACAGTCACAAGCGAGAGTTTCCATTGGTGCTCTGCCCAAATTAGCAGTATGGGTTAACAGAGCTCTGATACCAATTGATGGTTCTAGATGAACTTGAGAAGGGGGGTTGAATCAAGTTAGCTTAAAATTTAGAGTTTCAAACTCTGTTGCAGTGGAAGCTTAAGTTGCAGGAGATTATTTGAAATTATCTCATACGCAGAACATTAAAAGAGAAAAGAAGAGAGAAAGGAGGCCAGCATGTATCCTGGTTCGGATTTTCAGTGCCATGAATCCTACGTCCAGTCTCTACCATAAACCAGTGGAATTTTCACTATAATTCTCAGGTTACATTCACCAATACTATTGAATTAATTCCTAATTCAACTAGTATCTACCCCTAAGCTTTCTTCCCAAAGCTTAGCAACCCAAAATGCTATCCCAACTTGGAAGGGGAATCAAACAGATTCAGACTTCACCCAGTGCTATCCCAACTAGACAAGGGGAACTAATCCTAGTTCATACACCCAAATTACATCAGAAAAACAGTGGCTATTTTGCATCACTCTTGTCTTTTCTCTCTTGGCTTTTGAACCTCACATATTTGCATTTTCTCAAAACATAAAATAACGTAAGACAGCCATAACACTAATATCAGAATTAAGCTTGAGTAGAAAAAAAGATTCCAGCTCAATGTATGAGATGGTGCTCTGTATGTGTGTTCTCTTTTTCTTCTTTTGAAATGATGAAGAGAGGCTTCTTTTATATATTCAACTTGGCTTCATTGTTGCCTCTTCCATTTTCTTGTACCAGCTGCCCGTTGGAGCTGTCTCAACTGGCTGTGGTCCTTTTTCATGCTGCTCCACCACCTCTGCTGTTCGAGGAGTTCGACCACTACGTCTGCTGTCCTTGGAGTTTCTTTCTTCCTTGGCATGCTCTTCTTTTGCATCCTGCTCCATGATCTCTGCCATACGAGGAGCTTCACCCACTACCTCTGCTGCTTGGCAAGTTTGTGTTTTGCTTTTCCTTTGCTGAAATTTGCTTTACTGTTTGTCCTTGGAGAGGTGAGAGTCCTTGTGTCTTGTTGCTTTGCTAGAGCCCCAGCTGTCCTTGATGTTGACAGATGTCATTTTCTTTCTTTTCTTCTTTTGCCAACACATAGCCATTTGATTTCTGAATGGTGCCATGAGGAGTGTTAGTTCTTTTCATGGCTGAAGCTTTGCTGGTCTTGGGCTGAGGCAACATAAGCTTGGGCATTTGGGCATGTTACACTAAAACACACATTAAACCATATTGGGCTTTTCAACCCAATTAAATGTTTGTCATCATTAATCAACCCAAAATCAAACTAGGCTCAACAATTATGTCTTGGATTTAGGGTTTTAAGAACGACATATATGTTCTATATTGTTGAACCTAAAAAAAGTTAGTTCAAAATTATTATTCCATATACCTTTTTCTAAAAAAATTAAACTGCTTTTCTTTTTAGTGGAATTAAATTCATCAACCATAATTTTAATAGTAAGGTTACACGTAGAGACTAAATATTCTTTTTAGATTTTTAGAAGTGATATTTGTTTCATTCAAATGTTCGTGATATGACGAATTAATTTTAATTTAATTTTACGTATTTTAATTTTGTTTATTTAGTTACTAATTTGAATTTTATGTCGGAGAATTTAGAGTTTTCTTTATTTAACCTAAAGTTGAGTGAGTTTCTTCGATTTAATTTCCAAACCAGTGAACAAATTATATTGAGGTATTTCTTTCTTGTTGCATCAAGAAATTGAATACAAAGAGAATTAGCTGATTTTTTATTCAATTTCTTGATGCAACAAGAAAGAAAGGTCACTGATTCTGCTGGTATGTTGTGAACGTAAAGATTTTCCCTCAAATTTTTAAAGCGTGGCTGTATCTCTGGCTGTGGCCACGCTTTAAAATCGTGGCCATGTCTCGCTATCGCCATGTTTTAAAAGCGTGGCCATATCTCTCTCTATCGCCACGCTTTGAAAGCGTGGCCATATCTCTCTCTATCGCCTCGCTTCAAAAGCGTGGCTATATCTCCCACATACGGCCACGCTTTAAAGGGTGGTTATTTGTAAAAAGCGTGGCAAAAGAAAAAGCATGGCAATAGGTCACCAAAAGCGTGGCGATAGAGCAACCGCCACGCTTGCAAACGCTACCCTTTCAAAAGCGTGGCAAGAACTCAAAAAGCGTGGCGAAAACTATCGCCACACTTTTTTCAGATTTTTGCCACGTTTTAAAAGTGTGGCAATAGAGTTGTTTTCTTGTAGTGTTTAGTCCCTAACCATCTAGAAAAGAACCTGACGCCCCCTGACCATTAGAAAATAACAACACGGTCCTTATCCATTCTCTCGTGTGACCGAAAGGACCCTCTTGTCGGTTTTCGGGTAAAAAGTAACCGGAGGTACCAGTAAGAGAGTCCTTTTGGTCACACGGAGAGAATGGCTAAGGACCGCGTTGTTAATTTCTAATGGTGAGGGAGCGCCAGATCAATTTCGTAAATGGTTAGGAACCGGGGAGGGGTTTTACTCAAAATATAAACTAAAAATATGATGTTGAATTATTAGGGGTTTGATTTTGCATTTGAATATGTAAGTACTTTCATGAACTCTTCCTTTTTTTTCCATGGGCTCCTCTATTCCAAGCCTAATAAATATATGAAAAAAAGGATAAATAGGGTTTTGATTTCTTGATCTATCGATGTTTAAGTTTTTGAAAAATTAAAAATACATTTAAATTTTTTACCTTTTTAAAATTTGGATACATCAATTTTTCTGTTTATTTAGATTAGTCAAACCCAACAAAAGAATTAAATGTGGCTTCTGTTGTATTTACCTGACCGATATACGGATACACACATGAAAGAATTTTTAAAATGGGACAAAATAAATCCAGTAATCAATATGTCTAAATTTTGAGAAAATCAACAATTTAAATAGATCAAAGACCTATTTATCGTTTTTTCTAAATATTATTTGCGAACAACGTTGGGGAATTATTTTTAGTTAATATGAGTTAATTTTTTTAATTTTAATTCAAAATATTAAGTTTTCTAAAAATAAAAGCTAAAAAATTAATTTTACAATAATAAGAAAAATTAATTAATATATTAATTACTTAAATTTAATTTCTTGTATATTTTTTTGGCGTTTGAATATATTTTGATTGAAAGACAGTTAGTTAATAGTTAAAAAAAGTTTGCATCCAAAACAAAAATCAAACTCTCAACATACTTAGCTAAAAGTTAAAAGGAATAAATCTCTTCCTCTCATCCACACTTGATTAAAAAATTAATTCAAATATAAATAAAATCCACATTCCCTTCATAACCATATTCAAATAGCAATAATGCTCTTTGGAAAAAGTTGAACTGACATAAAATTCCATAGTAATTAAGTTAGTAACCATAATCACATAGCAATGCTCTTTTGCAAAAAAGTTGAATTGGGGAAAAGGTACAAAATATAGAATGATATTATACATGATGGTTTTGGTTTCACCATCAAGTCCATTATTTCACCAATTTTATATTGAATCCATAACAAACTCATTTTCAATTTTCAAATTGGATGGTTCTGCTAGTTCTTTTCACAACCAATTCTGAAAGATCACTTTCATATGCTAACAAATCAATTGTTTTCGTGATTAGAGGAATCATAAATATGCTTTGTTTCTGGTCAAAAAGTAATGTCTCTACCAGCTTACACGTAAACCACATATTTAATAGTTGTTTACATACACGTATAAATGTGTGTCAACAATTAATTATTACTCTAGAGAAATAAAAAGCATTATTATAAAATGCACATTATTATGTGATATCCTTCACACCTAATTTATCCTCCATGCTTCAACTTAAAGTTTTTCATACATTTATGACTATGAATACTGTTTCAGATTATTTATTATATATCATATGTAGTTTATGTTAATCAACTTATTAATACATCATAATATTAATCAAAGAGGTGATAATTAAAAAAGAATTAGTCATAATAAATTAATAATACACCAAATCGAATTTCCAGATTAGAGTGGAAGTGAAAATTGTAGGCCCAACGTAATTTCCCATTCCCTCCCTTCCAAATCCGAAATTTAGTTTTAAATGATCAACTTTATTCTGTTCTTAATATAATTAAAAGGAAACCACGTATTGGAATTCATATTTTCAACATGATAATATCATATTATAAAGTTGATTAAAGCAGATCATGCTTTATTTAAGCTAAGATTCGAAACTTGAGATGCAGGTAGAATAGGGTAATATGCTATGAAATACAGATATTTTTTTAAATTTCGTGAATATATTTTAGATAAGATATAAAAAATAGTTAAATATATATAATTTATATTTTAATCTAATAAAATATTAAAATATTATTATAATTTATTTAAAAAATACTTTATATTTTATATATGTACAGTGTCTTATGTCTTATAAAAACTTAAAATTCGTATGTCTGTATATTTCATATTGTGTTCGTATCCGTATTAGTGTTTATACTTAGATAGGTAGCATGTCAACTAAATTAATTGAAATTTTCTAGAATATATCAATTAGGTGCTTAATATAAATCTTTACTGTTTGGATATAGTGTCTTATCAATTAGGAATGGACATAGATCACAGCAATGTTTTAGGAATATTCTCAAAAACTTGCTGCAACTTGATAAGGCGATTATCTTCCATTCAATTTTTTTTTTGGGCACCTATATTTAAAGAATATATTAAAATACGTTTCACAAAAATATGCAACAGTATAGAATCATTATTATAATACATTAAACCTTGTCCTTTTTAATTATATTTAGTTAGGTTGAGCCCTTGAGACATTTTCAGGGCACATTTTGACCATTTGATTCTTACAAATAAATAATACAAATAATAATTTTCTATCCGTGACATCACACATACACGCCTGTTGATTAATGATTATAGTAATAGTAATAACTAATAAGTAAGTTGCTTAATTAATAATTACTTTGTGGTTAAAACAGAGCGATAAAGTATATGTTTGAATCCGGCAGATGCAATTTCAATTTTTGAAACTTCAACTCCATCTGGCATATTATTGATTGGATTTTGACTTTAATTTAATTGGTTATCTCGTCCATTACATTAAATATTTATTATTAGGATAAAAATTAAATCTATTAGTAATTTTTTTTAAATAAAATTTCAATATTAAGTCCACTCTCTACCAACCAAATTTAAATAAAACCAGTATTATGATTTTAATTATGGGAAGTTATTATGGCTTTTTCCACTCAGATATTTATACAATAATGTTCAACCCTAGTAGTGCAGGAAAAAGAATTGTTATTTTCTTGCTCATAACATCATACTATTATCTTATCTTATTTTTAAGGGAAAAAAAGAAGCATGAAATAAATGATAGAAATTCATTGATTCATTGATGAATGATGCGTGTATGTTAGCAAATATTATTTTGAAATGGTTGACAGTACCTACTACTATTTTGATTGTCCCCCCAAAGCCTCAAAAAGAGGCCAAAGTGGGTTTCTTGGAAGCCACTCTTTAAGGCTCCATTGATCTTTCTAGTTTGTGTATATATATATATATATATATATATATTCATACACACACACAGACACATACTCACTCATTCACATTTAACACAACACACTTGTAAGTTGTAAACTCCTTACAAAAACTCCTTCCACTTCAAGCAATAAACTTGATCATTTCCATTCCCTTTTATTGCACACCATCTGTTTGTCATAGTGACTTCAACATATAGTTACTTTCTTTCTGTCACATTTTCCAAACTTGACTACTAGTGATGGCAGGGAAGGGTAAGAACAACAACAACAAGGTGGATGTTGACTTTGGTTGTGGTTTGGTTGGGAGAATTCTCCAACTTAAAAGCAACAATAGGCTGAGAAAATCATCAGTTCATTCACTACCCTTGAAAGCAAGCAACAACAAAGGACAGCAGAGAGATCATAAGGTGGAAAACGAATCCAACAAGCCTCAAATTCATGAATCAAAGACTCCAAGTCCAAGAAACAGCTTCACTGAGACCTTTCACACATTGAATGATGATCATAAACAAGCCAGAAAGAGCACCTCTGCCTACCGAAACAGCCAGAATCGAAGACCTTCAGATGCTGCAAGAAGCTCAACATCATCATCATCTGGTAACTCAGAGAAGCAACACAGAGAAGCCATTGGTAATTCTCTGCAACTTGCTAGGATCAACACTAATGGTCACCACCAAAAAGAAAACTTGAGCAGGTCCCCAGTCAAAGATTTAGTTCCCTTGAAACTCACTGGAAACTTGATAGTTAACAATAGCCCAAGAACCAGTGTATCCAAGAGCATGGAAAGTACTCCCAAGAGTAAAGAGTTAAACCCCATGTCAAGTTCTTATTATAACAATGCAAGCAGAGGAGGACTAATGGGGAATATAATGAGAAGGAACAATGATGAGTTTGCAGCTCAGTTTCGGAGTCCAAGGAATAATAATGGAGTAGACCCTGAGTTGTTGAAGGGAATGGGAAATGAAGCATACAAGCAGGGAAGGTTTGAAGAGGCTCTGACCTTGTATGACAGAGCAATTGCTATTGACTCCAACAAGGCTACATATCATTGCAATAAGAGTGCAGCTTTGATCGCATTGGGACGGCTTCTTGAAGCAATCATGGAGTGTGAGGAAGCTATCAAGTTAGACCCTTCTTATGGCAGGGCTCACAACCGTTTGGCAACAATATATTTCAGGTACTTGGATCATAACAATGAAAATGGTGGTAATTTTGTTTCTATTAATCTTTTTCCCCCTAATAATAAAATTGTGAATTGGTGCAGGCTTGGAGAAGCAGAAAAGGCACTAACTTGTAATCAGGCAGCTTCAGATGATGATTCGGTTCTTGCTTTTCAAGCTCAGGCTCTTGAAGACCACCTTAACAAATGCACTGAAGCTAGGAAAGTCAAAGATTGGAAAACTATAATAAAGGAAACACAGTCCGCAATATCGTTAGGAGCCGATTCAGCTCCAAAGGTTAGTTTCCATGGTCTGGTTAACTTTTCTAATCCAATTCATCCAATTATCACTCACTGGTATCGTAAAATTTCTGTATTATATATAAGTTCCATACGGTCACTAGCCTCTTAATAAGCCTTATGCTGAATAAAAAAATGGGTATGTATGTAACAGATCTATGCTTTACAAACCGAAGCCTTGTTGAAGCTCCTAAGACATAAAGAGGCACATGCCACTTATGAGAAAGTGCCAAAATTTGACCGTGATTGGTGTAACAAATTATTTGGACCGGTTTGTAGAGCTTATGTTTTGATGATAGGCGTACAAGTTTACTTGGCAGCCGGCAGGTTGGTGAAAATGCTTTATTTGATAAATTCTCCAAGCATCATTCTTAGTTTACTGTGATACTGATCCATTGTAAAATTGATGACTATGATATCGAATGTTATTCGGGTCTAATTGGGAATGATCTCAAGTTGCTACGTATTTTTTGTGATGACAGGTTTGAGGATGCTATGACTGCATCTCAGCAAGCAGCCAAATTAGATCCAAGCAACAGTGAGGTGAATGCAGTGTTAAGGAGGGCAAGAGCCGCAACATCAGCCAGAATGAGTGGTAACTTGCTCTTCAAGGCATCAAAATTCACTGAAGCATGTGCGGTGTACAATGAAGGACTCGAGCATGATCCCAACAACCCAGTGCTGCTATGCAACAGGGCAGCGTGCCGTTCTAAACTAGGCCAATTTGAGAAAGCAATTGAAGATTGTAATGCAGCCCTTTTGGTTCAGCCTAGCTATAGCAAGGCAAGGTTGAGGAGAGCTGATTGCAATGCCAAGGTGCCTTAATTACCACTTTAACCCTGAATTCTTTTAGTACATACTTGTTCGAAGTTAATAAACTGTGTCATTTTCTTTTTGTACAAATTATAGTTAGAACACTGGGAAGCTGCGATTGAAGACTATGAAGTGCTCATAAGAGAGAAGCCAGGGGATGAAGAGGTGGCCAGGGCTCTGTTTGAGGCCCAGCTCCAACTCAAGCTCCTGCGCGGTGAAGATATCAAAGACTTGAAATTTGGTTCGAATTTGGTTTTCATCTCGAGCAATGATCGGTTCCAACATTATGTAACCTCTCCTGGTGAGCCTCATTTGGATGTGTGTCTAACTCAATAAAATTTGGGCACTATCAATAACAAACACTAACTAGTTGTGGCCAATTGAACAGGTATGTCTGTGGTGCTATTTTGCAACAAGGCAACCAATAAAAATGTACTGTTGGTGTTAGAGCAAACCTGCAAGAGATTTCCATCAGTTAATTTTCTTAAGGTTGGTCAATATACATTGTTTCAGCTTGCTATATTAACTGAAGAATCTTAAAAGAAGAATACAGTAAAAATGGTATTAACAGTGGACAAGAATGTGAGATACATATATGCTTAGGAAAAATTAAAATTTTGCTGACCAAATTAGATATAGATTGAGAGCAACAATGTTCACACTTTTCTTACTTGATTATTATAATTTCAGGTGGAGATTGAAGATCACCCATACTTGGCAAAATCAGAAGATGTGAACTCTGTACCAGCCTTCAAAATATACAAGAATGGATCAAGGGTCAAAGAAATTCCGGGAAACAACCACCAGTTGTTGGAAAAATCAGTTAAACTATATAGCAGCTGAAGATAAATATACTCAAATAAATCAAGCTAATTATCTCTGCCTCTTAAATCTGTTGACTTTGCTTAGAAGGAAAGTGAAAAAACAAACAAGAAGCATAGCATTGCTGTAGTGGTAGCTGTAGATATGTTTATAGCAAAAAAGGGAATTCTTTCTGTTAGTAATTAGTTCTTTTAATTCTTTGCTTGTTTGAGCAGTCTTTGATTCTTCATATCCCATATTTCGTGTATATTGGATTGGGAAACCAATTACTTGATACATTATTTTTTTCAGTTGAAATTACATATATTTATTACAGGAGTGATTTGTATTTTGTAAGTTTGTCATTTTAAATTATTAAAGCAATGTAGAAGGAATACAATTACTGTACATCACAGAAAGTTGGTGATCAGTAGTGAGAGTTCTTATTATTGTATTCACTTGCTCTTGGTAGAATTAATTTGGGTTGGAATATTTAAGGATTACATGATTGAGATTGGATTTAAACTAGACACCTTTAACAAAATACTCTAAAATTCAAGTTTTAACACCTCTTTTTTTAATGGTTGCCAGAAGACACTTTTAATTGATTAAATTATTCAATATATTGGAACTCGGCCCAATTGAATTGTCTGTAATCTGAATTACTGTTTGCAATCAACTCAGGTTACTGTAATAATAAACACTTTCTTTAGTGTAGGACTTTATTTGTGTCTCTTAAAAAGGGTGAAAGAATCTTCAGTAGTGTTAATTATCCTCATCAGTGATGTCAAAATCATTCACAGGAGGCCTTCTATAATGTGAATAGATAGTTGTAAACCGATAAAAGAAAGAAAGAAATAGAATCATTGGATATAAATTTCTCATTCTAGTAACTAAAAATCCAGCATTAACTGTTTTGCATTCTTTTGTTTGCTCCATCGTCAATCAGCAACATCATTACATCATATGAAAAATCAAAGAAAAGAATTAGGGCTAACTACCAATTCCCGAAAGATTCTGTCATTGACAAAAAGATTTTTTTATCGACAAAACAACTCCTAAATGATTTGAAAATACGATAAAAATAACCCATAAATATTATAATTTTTGTAAGTAATAAAAAATTTTCATATTTAGCAAACCATTTATCTATTAGATCTATATATTTTTAGGATTATACTACGTGTACACTAAAATCAACCATCAAAATCAACCACTAGTATAAAATAGATGTTAAAAACTTAAAATACAAATCCACATTGAAAATAAATTAAACCACACATCTAACCTTGTTCTTACTAATAAAATATGAATTTGTAGAATCAAACTATAATGCTGAGTAATTTTGTCCTTTATTTATAGTATAGAAGGAAAATCAATGGAGAATTGAATTGATATGTACACTTAAATACATGTTACGATCTAGATTTCATCTCATGAGATGGTTTGCCCCAGCCCCCAAGAGAAGTGTTTTGAACCATTCACTATCCTCATATCTGAGACTTGAACCGTAACAAATATATATAGATTATATAGCAACAACTATAATTAAACTAAAAGATATGCTAGTCAAACGACCTAGACAGTTTTGGTTTGAAGAAATCAAACGTGTGAATTCCAGATCACGTAAAAATCTAATACATTTTCTTAACTTACAACTGCATTAGATGGATCTAAAGTTGTATAATAACTAGGATGACATGGAGGAGCAATATTCAGCTTTTACAAATAAGACATTGCTTTGGTATTTGAGAGCGTAAAACAACAACAAAATCACCTAGCTTCTAGCTAGGCTTTAACCCTTTTTCAGTGTACGGTGAGTGACAAAACTGAGATGCAAAAGAAAAGAAAAGACAACACCCTTGACCCCTTCTACTTCACCTGGAGAAACTAGTTAAGTGCCAACTTTGCTTGTACTTATATATATGGCAATTGGCAAGGTTATATTCTTTTTTTTTTGTTTATATCAAGGTATCTATCAGTTCGAAAGTCTAATGACTAATTCCTCGAATACTGTAAAAGTATAAAGTGGACGATCCTTCCAAACAAACAAACTCCATTTCCATCTTTCAGCAAGTATCAAATCCAAAAAAATGGTTAAAAGACACAAACTCTCAATCATTTGCGCCAAGTTGCGTCGGTAGATTATATTCTTGTTCATGTGAATCATGTTGTTGACCAACAAATCAAGTACACCATGTGATGTAATGTAAGTCACACTTGAAGACAGGACCTACAATCATTCCAATCAGCCCACACAAAACTTGACCAGCCTCCTCTATTATCACCTCTTAATGGGCCTCCATCATGATTTGGGCTATGGATCGACACAAATTTACCTCATTGCTGTTGAACATAGTATATGCACACATGATACACAATAAAAGATACTAAGTTGGATTGGTCTAATAGTTAGCTCACTAATCCGCTTAAGTAAGTGTCAAAAATTTGAATCCCACTTTATACATGTAACAAATTATTGATCAGCGACAAACTTTAAATGAAGCTAAAAAATTAATCCTTAAACTACCGAACTAAAAGATATTCCAAGCAAGTATAAAAAATTTAAGTACAAATTGAAAATACCATGGGAAACCATGATTGTGGAGCACATGCAACCATTTTCCAAAGTCCATATATAATGACTTCTTTTTAACGTAAAACTAAAAGATGTAGTTCTTTCCTATAAGTACAAAATTTGACTAAATTCAAAGTTAGTCTCCCTTATCTTAATTATAATAAAGGATTCTCTAGTTTTATAGTGAGAGAGAAGCAGGTGTGTGTAAAATTTAGAGACCTTAATATAATAAAAAAAATTAAAACAAAAACATCCTACGGCAAAATTTCTTAAAGAGCTATTTGAGTATATATTCAAAATTGAAATATAAATTGGAGCCTCACCCGTGAAAAATTATAGCAAGGAGCAGTGAGGTACAGTAATAGAATTATTTGGACTGTGCTTCATATATAGTTATCTGCTCTATTCATAATTTCATATCTACCTACACTTCACAGGTAGCTCGTTCATTCTGTCGCCACTTTCCTTTATCACTGGAAAATTGCAGAATGCCAGCATCATTCAGTAAACCACGGGCTTGTAATTCAATAAAATTTTACTATCTACATAAAATATAAATAAGACAAGTACTTAACCAATTTTTAATTATTGTATATTTTTTTTATTAAAGATAGGAAACTCAAACCCGCAATCTCTTAATTGAGTATAGAAAGACTATGTCATTTGAGTTATAACTCATTGGCACGAACAAGGTGTTTAAGGACTGATAAAATTGTAACATATATTAAAATACTCTTTCGCCTTAACCCATGACAACAATAAAGAAGTCTTGTAGCCTACAAGACTTCTTTATTGTTGTCATGGATTAAGGTAAAAGAGTAGTTTAATAAGGACTCTGTTGGCTCTGATTAATAATACGCTTGTTATTTTTAGTACCTTAAATATGAACAGTATAATCACTCCAATAAAGACGTTTAAAACATCTTTTTTAAGATATTTTTTAATAATTAAAATTTAATACATATAAACGATTAAATCGTATTATTTTTGTCAAAATTAGGCCAGATAAATTAATTTGACTAAAAAATGGTTAATCAAATTTTAAATCGATCTAAATTAATATTATTTTTATAAAAAAATGACTACAATATCCCTATTATAAAAAAATGATTAAAATATTTTTATTATATATATTAATTTTAAAAATTCTAAATTCTAACCCTTTTTTTGTCGTCATAGGGTTAAGATTTAGAATTTTTAAAATTAATATATATATAATATGGGTATTTTAGTTATTTTTTAATAGAAATATTATAGTCATTTTTTATAAAAAAAATACCGGTTCAAAATTTAATTTATTAATTTTTTGGCTAAACTGATTTATCGGGTCTAATTTTAATAAAAATAACATAGTTTAATTGATTATATGTGTTAAATTTTAAATTTAAAAAACATCTTTACAAAAAGATGTTTTTGACATCTTTATTTAAGTGACTCCCATACACTAATACTATTATTTTAAAAATAATTAATAAATATAAAATAAAATAATTTTTAACTGATTTAAATTAATTTTTTATTGTCTCTTAAATATTTTTATATATAAGGAGTGATTTACTTTAATAAATATTACTCTTGCTTATTTTACAATATACATTGCTTATTACTCATGAGCCGTACTATATATCCTATGTTGTTAATTAGTTATGGATGTGTTACATCTAATGTTGTTAATTCATTCTTGAAGTTGGTGATGTGCGTTTGGGTTATGTTTGGTATGTTGTACGTTAATAGAAAAAAGAATTAGCTAGAAATCCTAGAATCGAATTATTATCTTCAAACATACACAATATGATTAATTATCCGGAAGATGTAGCAACTTCTTCTTCGACATAAAAAATCACTGGGTTTTGGAAGGTTGCCAAATTCATTGGTGGAGTTGTGATGATTTGCCAAGTGAAGTCATGATTTCTGACGTTGGAGAAAGCACCCAAATTGAAGCAACTTAGGCAGCCTCACGCGTACACAATTCATAACAAAATTCATAGGGTTTAACATTTCTTTTAACCCCCTTAGAATAAAGCTAATCATGATATCAAAAGGTGCGTTTGTTTCCGAGAACAGGATAGGATAAGATATTGAGAATAGGATAGAATAAACACTGATAAATAGAAATACAAAATTTTGTGTTCTTGTATTTTATTTGATGATAAACTAGAACAAATTATAAAAATTCAATTTATTCTTATTTTTTATTCAAAAAATTTTAGATAAAAAATATAATAGTAAAAAATATAATTATAAAAAATTAACAAGAATAATGAAAGATAAAATAAAAAATAAGTTGTGTTCCTTGTTAGTGTTTCTGTGTCCTTCCTGTCAGGATAGACACAAAATACACTAATTCAGTGTCTTTGAACACATTGTCTCTGTCCATGTCTCTTCTGCCAAACACGATCGTGTATCTCTGTATCTCTGTCTCAGTGTCCTGTCTCTGTAAACAAACGCAGCTAAAGTGACGATTTTTTATTTTTTTATTAAAGAGAAGTATATGAAACACAACTAGTAGACTAAGGTAAAAATTCAGGTATAGTTGACTATACGTGAAGTTGATAACTGAGAGTCGTTAGATGAAAATTTAGTCAGATTATCTAACAGCTCTCAGTTATCAACTTTACATGAAGTCGATTGCACCTGAGTTTTCACTATTAGACCAATGTGTTTCCGGCAGATTCATAGTATATTTTTTTCAGATTATACTTTTATAAATAAAAAAATTTTACAATATATTTTTGGCAAATTAACAATACATTAACGGCAGAATTGTACTTTTACGAATGAGGAGTGTTAGAAATTTAACAGATTTTGTAATTTGTAATTATTAATTAGTTATTATTAATAATTTTAATTGTGTGAGATTACATCTAATAATAAGAGATTATTTATTTTTTATTGGTTATATATTGGTCAAATTTTAATAAAAATGCTGTTCCTAAACTTTCTCTTTACAAATAATAAAAAACATTCCAAAAATTTATTAAACACCAAAACACTCAGTATTTAAGTGATTCACTAGATATAAAATAATATGTAAAAAAAATTAGTTATCAATGAAAAAAATAGTAATAACATAGTATTTAGTAGTGCCTGCAGCAGCAGTAGTACTATCACAATTAGAATTGTCAGTAATAAAGAAACTATAGAAAGAAAAATTTTTCTCATGAAACACAACATCTCTAGATATAATAATTTTGCTAGTGGAGGTCATGTATTTATATCTTTTTTGAGTACTAGAATATCCAACAAAAATATACGGCTGTGATCGTAGTTCCAATTTATGTTGATTATAAAGTCTTAAGTTAGAAAAACACAAGCAACCAAATACTCGAAAAAAATTATAGTCTGAAACATAATGAAAAAGAATTTCAAATGGAGATTTATATGAGGTGACATAAGAAGGCATTCTATTTATTAAGTACACAGCAATAAAAAAAGCTTTACTCCAAAGATGCAACAGTAAAGAAGCAGTAGCTAAGAGAGTTAGGTCAGTTTTCACAATGTGTCTATGTTTTCGTTCAACAAGACTATTTTGTTGTGGGGTATATGGACATGATAATCTGTGTTCGATACTTTCCTCTCTTAGATACTGTGAAAAAGCATTGGATAAATATTCCTTACCATTGTCAGTTTGAAGAGCTTTTAAAGAATAATGAAGTTGCTTTTCCATGAAAGACTTATATTGTTTAAAAATTGAAAACACTTGGACTTTATTTGTTAAGAGATAAATATTGGTATGTCTAGAAAAAACATCTACAAATGAAACATAGTACCTAAAACCATGCAAAGATGAAATGGGAGCTAGACCCCAAACATCCGAAACAACTAGAGATAGTAGCGAATTATAAATGCGATTAGACAAAGAATAAGGTAAAGAATGAGCCTTAGCCATACAACAAAATTCACAATTAAGCTTGCAATCTGAATTTTTATTCTCATGTGCAATAGGTGTAACACCCCAATTAACCTAAGCTTTACCTCGCGTCGTAAAGCAAAGGTTAATCAAGGATTACGACAGTTCTAAACTCATACATATGATATATAAAAGGAGTAATATTATCTAGAAACCCGATGAAGGATATAGCTAAAAAATCAGGATTTGAAAAGCGCAAAACATACTAGTGAAGTTACTAACTTAAGGCACAAGGAATAGGTACGGCATAACAAAATATCATAGCATAATAGTATAATATCATAAGACGCTAGCCACGGCTCGCGGAGTTTAAGCCAACTAGCCATATACAGACAATACATGAACCCAAATAATAAAAATAGCTTATACAAATTTTTTTCTCTCAGATACAAGCCTCTAGGCAAAACAAAATACAAAAGTGAGAGACATAATTCAAAATAAATTAAAAGACCCAAAAGGAGTATCCAGATCCTCTGCTTCTATCACCAACCAGATAACTCACCAGGGTGGCCTGGTGGGTTACAACCTGCATCTGAAAACAACAACAGAAATATGGTATGAGAACTGGGAGTTCTCAGTATGGTAACAGTGCCCAGTGATGTAGGATATAAGACCCAGGAACGCCAAAGGAAATCCTAGACTCCATATCCATCATAAGAATTCAAGCTTATATCATTCTAACCCAAATAAGCATAATAGGTAAAACCTTAACAAAACTTAGAACCATAGCACCATAAAAGGGTAATCTATCTTAGGGGATTTCTAATCTAATCAAACACTGCTGTCCCACAGCCTTCACCAACCGATCCGTCATGCAATCCTATCGCCACCGCCTTCCAAACCCCCTCAAACCCAGTAAAAGCGCAAGTATATACAATACAAGTAAAATACAAGTATAGGCATGTATAGCAATTAAGTCAAATAGCAATTAGACATGTTATACAGATAGGAAAATAATATCAAGTCGGCAAAGCATACAAATAGATAGAAGATGCACATGATGAATGTCTGCCCTACTGGCTGTGATATCACATTGTCGGTTCAACTGCCAACCCGATATATCTCCATGGAGAAGTCGCCCTTCGGAATCATCATATGGGAACCCCCGAGATATAGTGCTCGGATCACTATCCAGGATTGTGCGCCTATACGCTTTGGAGATCCGAAGGGATGCGAGCGGGATCTATTGCCACCGACCTCACATCTAAGCCCAAGCGGAATGAACCCCCGCCCTTACGCCGCCCCGCTACCTCGAACAGGCGGGATCCAACCTCGGCCCCTGCCGGGCGCATAGCGTCTCATAATCTCAATATATAATGATACATCAGTGGTTCTCAGAAAACATTTTCAATATGTCATGGATCCTTCAATTCCTTCAGAGTCTTCGACTCAACTCAACCATTGCCAATTCATATTTTCATTCCTCTTCTCACTCTGCCAACCCATCCTCAGTACACCAGAAACCTAAACCTCTGTTTCTCTAATTTTTCATAATAAGCATCAACTAAAACCCTTAGCCTATTTTCCATATTCCCATACTCAAAAATTAAGCCCAAGAGTCCTATAATGCCATTAGAGAAGCTTACAACCTTGTTGGAAAGGTAGAATAGTTGAAAACAAAGTAAAATTTGAGAAACAGGGCGTGTGCGTCCGCACAAGGGTGTGCGTGCGCACGCCCAGGAAACTTTTTAAAACTGTGCGTACGCACAGGTGACAAAACTTGCAAGGTTTGTTCACTCGCACAACCTGTGCCAGCGCCCCCAACAGACTGGGCTCCCCAACGTGTGCGTACGCACAGGTTGCAATTTCTCATTGGTGCACGCATGCACGAGCTGTGCCAGCGCTGCAAGCAGACTACCTGCCTCCGCGTGTGCGGATGCACAGGTCTGTGCGTATGCACAGGTCACAATTTCATAGAGTGTGTTGCGCACAAGGCTGTGCGTGCGCACATACCAGAAAACATAAAATTCTGTTACTTTGCAGAATTTCTTATTTTCAACACCAACTTTGAATGATCATAACTTCCTCTACAAAATTTTAATTTTCACAAACTTCATATCGATTTAAAGGGTTTCAAATATCTTTAATTCTAAACAAATTTCAACCAATTTTGAAAACCAAGGCGAAAGTTATGATCAGACAAAGTTCACCAAAATTTAACTTTTACCCAAAATCACAATTTCCTCAATCTTTCATAAAACACAACCAAAACCAAACCAAATTCCATTTTTCACCACCATTAACACTATATGTCGTATTACACCAAGATTACTATATTTTCCTTTACCATTCCTTATCATCAACCTCAACATCAATATATTACATTATAATCAATCCTCGTTAACACTCTCCCAACAACATTACCATATCATCAACATTATCATCACATATATCAACACAAATCATTTCTCAACTTCACAAATCATTCATCATCATTATATCACTATCAATTAACATAATCCAACTCAACAATCCTCAATCTTTCATAAATCACCACATACCATCATTCAACAACTCAACAACCATATAATTTCAAACCTATTTTATGGGTCGCTAGCCTAAGTGTCCATGAATATTATATACACATAGAGAAAACCGAAACCATACCTTGGCCGATTTTCAATATGAACCAAATGATCTTTCAACCAAAATCCAACCACCAATGTAACTCCAACAAGCACCAACAAGCTCCAAACTCACAATAATCAAGCTATATACATATAAATCACCACAAAATCAATCTAAGATTCCATTTAAACATAATATCACAAGGGTTTAGTGGCTCTTATCTTTTCCAACAGATTTGATAGCAAAAATCTAATACTAAGAAAGGATTAGAGCAAACCTAAATATCCAAAATCATAAAAACTCATTTAACCCAAAACCCTAAAAACCCAAAATTTAGAGGAGAGCAACCGGGAAGATTTCAAACTTTCCTTACCAATTTCTTACATGGGTTTTATAGAGCTCTTCACAAGGAACGTGTAGCCGCTGACGACACGCAGATCGGAGCATTGTAGCTCAAAATATTAGCTTGGAAAGATTGAAGTGAATAATGCTCAAGGGTTTCTCTTCTTCCCCTTCTCTTCAGCTGAGTGTGTGTGTATGTGTGTTTGAGTGTGTTATGAGTATTTGGGTTCATTAATGAACCCTTATATATGTTGGACTTGGGCCCAACTTGGCCCGGTTCAATCCGTTAACGTTTTTAGCCTATTTGGCTCAACTTCGGATATGTGGTGAAAGCCGACTTTCCTTTTCATCTAATTCGTCACTGATATAAACACGTGCTAATATCGTTCTGCCCTTCGGGGACCACCCCTCTTCCTTTCTTGTTTTGGTTAGGTTGACCAGAAGTTTTTCTGCCAACTTCTTACCAACAAGAAAAAAATGATACAAAAGCATCCCGTCTAAAGATTGGATGACCTTAGTACGGTTGAATTATGCATCAAGGCGCGTCAGCCATAACGCCCTAACTAACTAGAAATATCTTATGAGAAGAAAGGGCTTTCTTTCTATATTGGTAAAATTTATTTATGCCCGAAGAATTTGTAGGGTTATCGCCCGATAATGTTAAATTGATTCAAAATAAGGTAAAGACTGGTAAGTATACTATGTCTCCATTTCCACTTAAAGTATTTTCTAGTAAAGAAAAAGCACTTAAGAATACATATTTTATTCATATTAGTATAGATAAATCAACAGTTTATGGATGTTTATCAGTTTTTCATCTCTAATGTTCTTCTAAGGTTTTTGACTGTTTCCACTGTTTCCTCCGCGGCACCGAGCAGACTTGAACTGATTCAACCGGTTCGACTGTCGGTTCGCGATTTTTTACGGCTTTTCGCAGAAAACACATTTTCTGACTCGGAAGGACCTACTGAGTTCAAAAATTATATTTAAATCTCCAAATTCTCATCCTAACTTTCTGGAATTTAATTTGGGCATTTAAATGATTTTATCCATGAAAAATCCAGTTCTTACCATAGGTAAATCACATTTAGTAACTATATTCTTTATAATTTGAAGAGTAGGATGGCCAAATCTCCTATGATAGGTATCTAAAGAAGCATGTTTAGCTAAAAAAACAGAAGGTGATGTCAAAGTCTTTGGAATTTCAACTTTCTCAAACTTATACATTCCATTTTCAGCCTTGCCTCGGAGAAGAACCTCCTTGGTAGCTTGCGATTTTACCAAACAAAATTCAGGCCAAAAAGAGAAATATACATGATTATCCTTAGCAAATCTAGATACACTTATCAGATTCTGAGTTATAGATGAAATTATCAATAAATCGTATAATTTATAACGTTTTCTTGTTGCATACCATTGGAAAAAGGACTGTCCAACTTTAGAGATATGCATACCTGATCCATTGCCAACATATACCTGCTCTTGACCTTGATAGTCTTGAGAATATTGCAGATTTTGTTGTTTATGTGTGCAGTGATGTGTTGTTCCTGTGTCAGCATACCTTGAAGAATCTACTACAGATACAGGAGTTGCAATCACTGCACATGGATTATGAAATGATGGAGGGGGTGGCAGTGCATTGTGCATGGAGGTGGAGGGGTTATTTTGTTGAGCATGATTAAAATTTTGATCAAAGCGGAAGAAGCAATAACTGGCTACATGACCCAACTTGCCACAAATTTGGCACTGTGGTCGATTTTGATTAGTGAAGGAGCCTCTTCCACCTTTACCGAATCTTCCTCCATGTCCACGCCTTCCTCCAGGTCCACGTCCCAAACTTCCATTGTTGTTGCCTCTGCCAGATCCATGAGAGGGAGTTGTCTCTGTTGGTTTATAGGGTAAAGGTGTTGTTTGAGAAACATGAACCTGCACCATTGTTGAATTAGGCTTCTTGAACCTTTCTACGATTTCTTCTTCTGCCATAAGTAATGCTTTAAGATAAGGAATTGCATAAGCTGGATCTTTTGCTGAAATCAGTGTAACAAAGGAGTGATAATCTTCATTAAGACCATCTAGAATAACATTTGTGTATTCTGAATCTGAAATTGGAGATCCTATAGCAGCTAAAGTGTCAGCCAGTTTCTTGATCTTGAGTAAGTAATTGGATGCAGAACCATCTTTCTTTACAGATCTAAATTATAGCTGCAATTGTCGAACCCTATCATTGGTTTTTTATGCAAAATATGTATGAATTCGTGCCCAAACTTCATGAGCAGATTTATATCCTATCATCCGGTGTTTGAAAGATGCATCCATTGATGCGAAAAGCCAAGATGTAACATTGTAATCATCAATACGCCATTCTTTATGTTGTTTTGATTCAATTCCTTTATGCGCATCTTCAGTGGAAGCATACCTGTGTGGGACCTTTTCTTTGTCAAGATGATCTTCCATTTCTTGTCCACAGATGGTGAGTATGGGCAAGTAACGCCATGTTAATAAGTTGTCTTCTGAGAGTTTTTTTCAGAGTGGAATTGCAAATGGTTTATTTTGGTTTTGTGTTGTTGCATTCATGATTGAAGGTGTAGAATCTGATGATAGTATAGGATCGTCTTCTACAAATTCAACGTCGCCAGCCATGAACCGATTGTGCTTTTGATACCATATCAAATTTGTTGAAGAAAGGGAGAAAGAAGATTTGTGGTGAGAAACCAAGAAGTGAAAAAGCAGAGGAATAGAAAATGAGTAAGATGAAAAGAATTTATTATTAAGAGAATCTCTTTTTTTTTCTCTCTCCTATACTCATACACTTGAACCTTGCTATTTTATAGCTAGAGATAATTAACTCTAGCTAATATATCTCACAAAAATAAATGCAGGTGTGAGTTCCTTTGAGATGAGATGAGAAGAGAAAAGGGAAGGTATTTGTATGATGAAAAAGCTGTACAGATATATTCATAGATTAAACAAATTAAAGCATACATCCGAATCTAAAAACTGGGACTTATGGTTATGGGACACTAACTCATTATTAGAATTCCCACTTAGTTTTCACTCCACCACATTAAAGTACTTTGCTGCAAAATAAAATTCATACGTACAAACGCTATTTAATATACTACTAACAATTAACAAAAAAAATTGAAAAATGAAAAGAGTCCTGGAAGCAATGGCAATAGCATGATGATGATGGTGATGGATCATCTCTTACAGCTTCGAGCCTTTAATAATGTTTCTCTTAAGCCACCAACAATCCATGTCTCTTTAGCAATATCCGATGAAATCCAATCAGCTGCACTCTCGTATCTCATCACCAACACCTTCTTGTTCTTGTTCTTGTTATTATCTTGTTCTGTTTTTATTATTCTCTTTTCTTCCTCCATTAACGACTTCAAACTCTGCCCTCTCACCACCTCCACTTTCTCTTTTCCTTTTCCTTCTTCTTCTTCATTCTCTCTCTTCACCCAACTCTTCGCCGGAGCAGACCTACACCGCATCAGCAGCAACGCGTTCCGAGGAGGAACCACTGTAACCGATTCATCATCATCATCATCTTCATCTTCATCATCATGTGCCATTACTACGTTCTTCTTCTCTTTCTCCTCATCAACACTACTACTTTGATGCTCTTGTACCACCATGAACCATTTCGAAAACACGGTTCTTGAACCTTCTTCTTCTTCTCGATCACCACTCTCTTTCCTCTGGCTACTCTCTTCTCCTTCCTCGTCTTCGACGTCTTCCTCTTCTTCTTCTTCTTCTTCTTCGTCGTCGGAGGTTACTATATCGGTTCCGGGGAATGATCCAAAGCATCTGAAATCGAACCTGATGCTTCTCAAGCAAGTCAAGAACTGCATTACCTCCTTCTTGAAACCAAGATGATTCCTCTGCTTCCTGCGGTTATGGATCTTCTCTATCTCCTCCATGACCGACTGCCAGCTCCGGCAAGCGGTGTTGCGGGTGTTCTTGTGGCGAACCTTGATCTGACCGGCGCAAGTGACCTTGGGGGAGGTGGGTTCCGCAACGTCAAGGGAAGGGCTACCACCTTGTCCTCCAGCAGCAAGCATGGAGATTGATCTCTTGCGGCGGTGGTGGCGGCGTTTGTTGTGATCGGAAGGTCTGGCAGGGCTGCAAATAGGCTTAGGCATTAGAGGGAGATGGGATCTTGAAGGGAAACATACAAGAAGATCTGCAGATTGTGGCGGTTTTCCTTCTCTTGGCTTCAACATGTTTACATTCACACCTTTCTATCTCTTTCTCTTCTGCTTCACCCTTTCCCTTTATTTATATATGAATGAATGACTATGTAGTATATGTACCTGTCTCTCTCTTTTTGTTCAATTAATCCCCTTCTACTCCTACATTCATACATACACTTGCTTTTTGGTCCCCTCCCCTTTCAATTTCCCCTACTTTACCTTACTTTCTTTTTCGCCTCTATAATTAGTGTCTTTGGTAATCATGTTTCTTTTTCTTTTTATATAAATTTAAGGAAAAGTTTAGGGTCATCAATTTTATTGAATTTTGGCCAATATGTAAACAGCAGAGAAATGTGAGCCATTGGATAAAATTTCACACCAATCTCACACCATTAAATTATCATTGATGACTATTTGATGGCTACTAATCACAAAAATTGCTGGCCCTAACATTGTTTTAAATTTAAATACAAAAAGAACTAATTGATTTTAGTTAATCCATCATCACTAACACATCAATAATATATAAATTAGTATGAATTATTACATATACAATAATAGAGAATATGTATACATTAATTATTATATTTGTATTTTACAGGTTTATATGATATTGCTGTTTCAAGGTGTTTTATAAATGTTAATTATATAAAAAAGTATTAGTTGAATAAATTATTTTTGTAACTAAGTTTAATTAAATCTTTTTTTTCTTTTTTTGTGTATCTCTTTTTTGCCCTCTTTTTTCTTCAGCTAAAATATTATTTAGTTATTAAAATAAGTTAATCATATAATATAATCAAATTATATATTAGATGAAAAATAATTGGTTGCCTAAAAAATTCATTTTGATATTATATCAAGAATTAATTATTTCAAAAATTTAACTTATTAAATAAAATGATATGGATAATTTTATATCTAACAAATTTTAGATTAGAAGAGCATCTATAGTATTAGAAGATATTTACAACTAGCTTATAAAGAGACTTCTCTCACAATGACTAATCGAAAACATTCAAACATATAAAGTAAAAGTACAAGAGAATAACGTTTTTTCTTAACAACCTAAATAATAGGTTAAAAAAAGAAAGTTGATTTAAAAAATCAAATTTTGAATTAATTAGGTTTAATTATAATTTTGAGTATTTGAATTTTTGTCGCAATTGTTTTTTCACAATTCTGTGCTACCACGGCTGCTGTATCATGACTCCAGTGTCCTTATAGTTATTGTCTCGTTTAGATGATTTTTTTCATTTTAAAGTGGATATTTATTTGGGTATATCATTGGTATTTTACTTGATTTGTTTGATTCTGCATGCACATGTTCCGCAAGATGTTCATTTTACTATATATGCGAATGGTTCTTTTTACTAAGATGTGAATGTTTATTTGGATCATACAATATGGATGAACGAAGCAAAGCGGCACACGGTGGTATGGAAGTAAGAGTAGAGATGTAACATTAGAGTAGTGGCAGCACAAAATCTCTGACTCGACGACGGTGCAACGTCACGGAGGAAGAAGAAGGCATGCAGCGACAGCGTCGCTTGCAGAGAGAACAGTGGCGGTGCGACGCATAGGAGAAGAAGGTACAACGATGGCGTCGAGAGCAGGAGGCGCGACACAGGAAAGAAGAAAGTGCAACCGCGTCAGTTGCAGAGAGCACAAAGGCGGTGCGACGCATGGGAGAAGAAGATATAACGGCGGTGCAGCGTGTTGCTTCTTCAGAGGATTGCGGCGGTGGAGAGGGGCGTTGGTGATGGTGCGACAGAAAAGGAGGAGTGAAGGGGATGCAATAAAATGAGAGAAAGGTGAAAGGTAAGAGGCTAGAGTTATTGTAGATAAATGAGGTGGAATGTTTTTCTGTTTTAGTGGGTTTGGAGCAGTAATAGATCCAGAAAAATTTAGTCGTAGAGGTAAAAAATATAATAAAATTTAGGTATAAATATATTTTTTTTGCTTCCCACAATACCCAATAAGTTAAGGACTAATCTACCAGTGAATTTGAGTTTTATTTAAGAGGGCCAATGAATTGCTATACATACGAGACGAAATTCGAACTCCCAACACTTGCTTAAGCAAACCACTAAGCTAATCACTCGACCAACCCAAATTTGTTTAGATATATTGAAAATTTTAAATTAGAACTATCTAAGTTATACATATTGATAAGAACTAAAAATATACACAAGTCACTTATTATAGTATTTAAAATAATAAAAAAATAATTTCACATGCAGTATAATTTTCAAAATAATAAAAAATAACTTATAATGACTTTTTTTTATTTTTAACATAAATAAATATTATTTTTCTATATAT
>NC_029779.3:12539142-12541892 GCF_000817695.3 Arachis duranensis | reverse complement strand
TAAATAAGTATTAGTTTTTTTTTTTAAACTTTGTGGGGATAAATGCCTCTTCTTTACTGAATGTGAATGCAATTCATTATTCGCGTTGTTTGCACTCTTTATTATCTACTTAGCAAACTCTTTTATGAAATAAAGTGAGAGTGCTTATCTCCAATACCATAAATTAATTGAAACACTAGCACTAATAATGACATTTAAAATTAGGAGAGAAAAAAAAAAGTAAGCCAAGGCCCACGAAGCTTGCTTGCTTGCTTCATGATCCAATGATGGCCACACCTTAGCTTGTGAGCCCATGATGCCAGATGTTAAGTTTTTTTTTTTTTAATATCTTGCAATCTGACAGGATCAAATATTTAATTAATGGCGAATCGAAATTCTATTTAAAAATGTTTTATTAGTAAACGAATTATTATACGGAGGCTACTCAGATAAAGATATCTAAAACGTTTTTTTAAAGATATTTTCATGTTGTATTTTAATTAGTTTTTGTATAATTTATTCGGTATTTCTCATCACATATTATTAAATTTACAAAAAAGGTAATAGATTAACTATTAGATTTTTTTAAAAGATTATTTATATAAAAAAATATATCACATTCATCAAAAAATATATATAACAAGCTCAAGCCTCTTAAAATTTTTATAAATTAAAAAATAATTAATTTATATTCGTACAATATATAAAATAATTACTATATTGTTATTATATTATAGATTAAGATTCACTAATTTAATTTTTTTTTATTTTTAATATAAGCATTAGAAATAAATAAAATTTTTATAACTAAATGTAGTGTAACAAAATATATATAATATTAATTAGTTCTTAAAAAATTCTAAAAAAATAGTTTCTTCCATTTTAGTAAAATAACAATTTATTAAAGTAGACAAATTAATTATTTTCATCTCATATACAGTTTTTTTAAGACATAAAAGTAATTAATTAAGACATTGGTTAAGATAATTAAAGTCACTATTTCATTAAATTTTTAATTTAAAGAAAAATCCTAGTTAATTTTGGTATAAAAATTTCGAATTTGAAAACATTGATAAAAATTATGTTGAATTTTGATTTATTTGACTCTCATTTAAATTAATCACTACATAAGTTAAAGTTCTATTTTGAAGTTATATTCGAGTTTTAATCTGATTTTTAAAAGTTTCAATTTACTTAGTTTGATTTTTTAACTTAGGTATCCGTGACTCATATTAGGGTTTTAAGTGTTTAGTTAAAAAAATAAGGTAAAAAAATTTCAATTGTCACATCAAATAGTCACTAGAATGTATAATGTAGCAGTCGTTAGTCCATCTCAACATGTCGTTAACGATTTTGTGAGACAGTGACAAAAATAAGATTAGGAACCAATGTGAGTCATAACTATTAAGTTGGGAGACTAAATTGAATAAATCGAAATATTTGAAATTAGATTAAAACATAGTTGTTAGAACCGAACCAGTGATCGAACCAGTCAAGCTACTGGTTCACTGGTTTATTGGTTCAACCGATAAATCACTGGTTGAACCGATAAAATCGGTCTCACGTAAATATAAAATATAAAATAGTTAAAAACTTAAAATTAAAAATTGAAATACATATCTTCACTAACATTTTATGAAGAATCAAGTCTCAACTTCTAAAAATAACTAATATAAAAAAACCATAAAATTTTAATACTACAATAGTATCTTATTTTGACACAATAAAAAAATAATTAATTCACAAAGCCTATCATCTAACTATAATATCAGTAGATTTTAACACTAACATCAAAACAAATAACATTAATCACAATTCTAGCAATAAAATAGATCAAGTAAATTAATAAATTTTTAGTAAAATTTATATTTATATTAATAATGGCTAAGTGGCAAGTAGAGGTTGCTTTTGCTCCAAGGTTCTTGGTTCGAGACCTTGTGGAGACATTTTAAAAATTTTTCAAGCCAACCAGTTCGGTTAGACTGGTTTACACCGGTTCTTATCGGTTCACACCGATTTTATTTCTTAAACGGTCCAAGGAGTAAACCGAACTGGACTAGGTCCAATTCTAGTCCGGTTCACTAGTTTTCCAGCCAATCCAGTTTGGTTTTTATAACTATGGATTGAAATACGAACATAATTTCAGAGACCAATAAGTATTATCTCTTTGTTGACAATTAATTTGTTTTGATGGTAATTAAGATCTAATAATGGTTTATAATAAAAGAAGCATTCTTTTGCAACAATGAACCTATAGTAGTAGTTAGGGGTGTTCATAGATTAGATCATATCCATATAAATCCGCAGTATTTATCCGTATCTAATCTGTAATTTGAGGATATGATATGATCTATAAGATGATCGGATCCACACTCTAATCAAATAGAAGTAAATATGTTTAAAAAGGTAAACAAAAAAATTATTGACTTTTTTTATAAAAATAAAAATTTTTTAATATTTTTTATTTTATGGATATATTTGATATCTGATCCAAACATAAAAAGTGCGAATATCGAATTTGATCTAATGAGTTTAGTGCGGATTGGATCGAAATTTCAGCTATATCCCATCTGTAAACACCCCTAGCAATAATAACTAAAAAATTATAATGATTATATTTTTAACTAAGAGGAAGTGCCAAAAAAAAGTACTAAATATAAAAATATTTAATCAAATATTAAAAGAAAATTTTACTTTAAAACAGTTGGACTTTTTTAGCTCATATATATATAATAATAATAATAATAATAATTATTATTATTATTATTATT
>NC_029779.3:12530428-12539037 GCF_000817695.3 Arachis duranensis | reverse complement strand
TATTATTATTATTAAAAAATAATAGGCCAAATTATTGCCATAACATAATAGAAGTATGGAAGTTTATCATTTTTCTCTAATAGAGAAAATAAAATTCTTTTCAATAGTTTATTTAAGGGCAATTTACATATTTAAATAAAATCAATGAATCCTTTACCCAAATGTGCAAAACAGAAATAGTTTATGTGGTTGTGCAAATTCGATTATTATATAAACCGTGGGAGCCAACCACGGTTTACTATTTGAACATAAACCGTGGCTGGCAGGGACGGTTTCTGGAAGGAAAAAAATGGGTGTAAACCGTGGCCACCAACCACGGATTAGGAAGGGTAAATTTTAGGCATAAACCGTGGGTGGCTACCACAGTTTATGAGGATATTGGCTTTAAACGTAAAACCCTGTAGGCTCCCACGGTTTACGTTTATATTACTATATATACATAATCCGTTGAAGATGAGCACAGATCATTTGGAAGGAAAAAAAAATCTGCAACCTTCGTAGTTGGGAGAGTTTGAGAGAGAGGGTTGGAGGATTTGGTGGGGTTTGGGTTGTGGAATCATGGAGAATGAAGATTGCTTGTACCGACTAAATGGCGTTGCTCATGTGGCTGGATCTATTGATGATAAGGTTAGTCATTATTGTTAATATTATTCTCATTATTTATATAATTAATATTATTTTTTCATTATTAATGTAGTCAATTTATTTTATTAGCATTGTTTAGATAATTAATTTATTATTTAGATTATTAATTTTGTTACTATTATGATACTCGTAGTTATCAGTATTACCTTTATTTTTATTAGTACCTATAGCTGTTGGTCTCATAAATGCTGTTATTCGTAGTAGAGTTATTGTTGTTGGTATTGTTATCATTATTTTGCCTTTCGTGATCTTTCTTACTATAATCTAAAAGAAAATGGAAAACATATGTATATATTTAATTAAATTTTTTTCTAAATGCAATAAGATTTGTTTAGTATTGGTCGTTTATTGAGGGGTTTCTTTACCTACATATTGCAGCCCACTAGGGTTATTAGTGGCGTGAGGAGGCAACAGAATATGCCTTTACACGAGCGGATCATACCGTACCCGGAGACCGTCGGGTTGTATCATTTGGCTAGGCTAAACAGTTACTGGTTCTGGGTTGACGAGCCTCTACTCAGCGCATTTATTGAGCGGTGGCGTCCTGAAATGCACACCTTCCATATGCCATTTGGTGAGTGCACTATCACGTTGCAAGATGTGGCATATCAGCTTGGTTTGCCGATCGATGGGGAGCCTGTCAGTGGGTGCCTGACTGACTTTGAGAATCTGATGGAACATGGTAGACCGGCATGGGACTGGTTTCGCAATTTGTTTGGCGAGTTACCTCCGCAGAATAAGGTAAAGCAGATGACAGTGTGCTACACATGGTTCCATGAGAGGTTCCGGGTTCTCCCAGCAGATGCTAGCGAGGAGACCGTGCGTATATGCGCGCGAGCTTATATTGTGATGCTGTTGTCCTCGCAGTTGTTCACGGACAAGAATGCGAACCGGGTCCACCTTCGCTGGTTGCCTTATTTGGCGTCGTTGGACGAGTTGGGGAGATACAGCTGGGGTTCGGCGGCACTGGCCTGGTTGTACAGATGTCTCTGTCGTGGGACAAACAGAAATGTTGTTAACTTGGCCGGACCACTACAGCTTCTTCAGTCTTGGATTTTCTGGAGGTTTCCCAGTTTGAGACCTGGTGGTTTTCATGGATTCGGGTTTCTGCTTGCATCGAGGTAGCGTTTAATAATTTTGGTTTCATTACTTGTTTAAGAAGCTATTTACTTCTTTGTGATGACATCATTTCAATTATAATTGTAGGTGGGCTTCATATCTACCTAGAAACGATGCAGTGGGTCAAAGAGTCTTGTCTGCACGCCTTATGTTGGATTGATTGCGTGTCCAGGATGTGAGTCGTTTAGTTTTTTCTCTTACTTGGAATAGTGTAGATTTTATTTTATGCGTTGACAGAAATGTCCTATTTTGAAACAGTTTGTGTGGGAGCCATATTCATGTGCCGAGGTTGCTTCTATTATTCATCCGGAGATACTAGTTGACCAGCACCGTAGGTTATGGACGGCCATCACTAGCCTGATATATTTTGCTGCGATTGAGTGGCATTAGGTGGATCGGTGCTTCCTCAGTTCGGCGGTGTTCAGCATCTTCCTCAGCCAGCTCTGAACATAGATTGGTTACATGCCAAGGATGGCAGGGGTGGAGACCGATGGTTCCCTAGATATTATCGAGAGTGGCATGAGCATTGGGAGAACCGGCTTTATTGAGTCATACCGGTCCAGTGAGCCGTTGACCCCGGTCCATCAGCTGAGTACTTGGACTGGTGGTGCCGTGTGGCCCACAGATTCTTCTTCCCAGATGTTGCATTTCAGGATCCGAGGCCTATTGTTTTGACCGAGGAGGCTGTTCACAGAGGGTCGTCCCAGGCCCCCCCCAGGGTGCACGTTTACGACAGACCAGATAATAGGCGTGTCGATCGGCGACGCCGTATAGGCACCCGTACCACGGATCGAGAGTGGAGATGGCTGGTCATTCGTTTGGATGAGGACCAACCAGTTCCTGATGTTGGTGATGCGGTCGATCATCGTGTCCCTCGTCGTAGAGCCAGACGACAGCCTGGTCCGGATGGTGGTGCACGTTCACGTGGTCGAGGACCTACGGTTGAGGATGAGGGTACTCAGCACGGTGTTCCTGATGATGTAGGTGGTTCAGCTACAGGGATGGATCAGCCCACGTACGATGTCGGCAGTAGCTCTCAGATGTTTGGGAGTTTCGAGCCACAGGCATTTGCTGACTTTACCACCGCTGCTGTCGGGATGGACATAGATGACCCTGTTAGTCAGTCAGAGTTCTTTAGGGATATAGCAGACATGCTCAGGGCCGACGATGCCACCCATTATAAACCAGAGATGCCTGGGGTTCATCCCCATGTTACTGATCAGCAGCCACCTACTACTGATGTTCAGCCGCAGTTGCCCGTTGACCTGAACGAGCCTGCAGCTTCTCCTTACGAGCCATGGATCCCGTTGGGTGGGACACCAGATTCATCATTCAGTGCCGTTCCCCGAGAGACAGCAGCAGCAGAGGCATGGTAGTACACCGTGGACTCATCAACCTCACCCCCAACACAAATAGGAGAGGTCTTCAGAACAGTAACTGCCCCAGGCATGGTAGACTGTACCCCTAGCATCCAACGTGGCAACTCCGCATACGATTCTTCCCAATCTCTATATATTTGTGCCACTACCTTCTGTTTGGCCAGCCAAACCTTCCTGTAACTAGGCCTGAAACCGTAGTCTGCTTCTGTAGCTTGTTGCAATACCTTTACCGTAACCGCAGCATCTGTCCTAACCAACGGAAGAATCCTCGCACAAATAACGTGGTAATCCAGCTGACGGTGATCACTCGATATAGACATAGCCAAGCAGGTGTGTGGGCCGTTGTACCTCCGAACCTCCCAAGTTTAACCAAGTGCAACCCTTGCCAAACTCCTTGCATTTTCCATGATATTTCAGATGATCTGATTCGATGACTCTGTACTCAACACCTCGACGGATGTTGTAGTCCTTCACACTCAGCACAGCCTCTTCTTTATTTTGGAATGACTGCCCAATCTGAAATTCCGTAGAAGAGCCACCAACTATGGGACCACCATCCGCCGCCTGTTCACCCAGAGCCTCCAAGTTTAAAGTCGAGAAGTGTGGGGGTACTGCTGAGTGCCAGAACTTGAAGCCCCAGGCTGTGTAGGTGGATTGGCAGCTGTGTCATCATCACTGTCCCCAATGATATCTACAGGCTCCTGGTCAGACTCATCATCATACATTGCGTTCTCTACTCGATCAGGTTCCCCAAACCCTTGCACATCAGGAATCAAGCCTCCACCGGTGCCCACCTCATATGCCTGCCCACGGACCCCTGGATCCTGCAAAGGTGCAGAACCAACAGCCTCCGTTCGATCTAAATTAGCCGCGAATGATGGGGATGCCACTAGCGGAACAGACGGTGCTATCACAGGCATCGAACAAGACGCACCTCCTACGCCACTTGAGTTATGAAATGGAGCTGATGCCCCAGAATTATCCACCCCAACATCCAACTTTGCAAGTAACTCGTGTGTTCTGACCTCTGGAAAACTTCTGACATAATGGAACAGAACCCTAATGTCTTCATCAACCGCTAGCACAAAGGTGTCATACTGAACCCGGGTCGAGACAACTGCGATGGGAATCTTGTAGAATAACTTCTTCACAAACTTGCTACCAGAAATCCCAAGCTTCTGTAAAATGCTGTTCTTTAGATCTGACAACGTGCATGTTGAACTAATGAAAACACTCACCGGTTCTCTATCAGTGAACTTCACACCATATCTTTTGCTTTTTTGAATTTTTCCAGAGCAATGCACTAGAACAAGAACACTTTCCTCCTCACTTGCCATTATGATAATGATCTCTCATGCACCTGAATCTCACCAACATATATATAGATCTTCACTCCTCATAAACCGCTGTAGGCTACAGGGGTTTATGTAAATTCCCATTCCTTCATAAACCGTTGCTGGTAGCAAGGTTTTATGAAGACTTTCATGCAATTATAAACCGTGATAGCCTCCCACGGTTTATGCTCATTTTCATCAAAACGTAAACCGTCCCTGCCAGCCACGGTTTATGTTCAAATAGTAAACCATGGTTGGCTCCCACGGTTTATATAATAACCGAATTTGCACAACCACGTAACATATTTCTGTATTGCACATTTGGGTAAAGGATTCATTGATTTTATTTAAATATGTAAATTACCCTTTATTTAACGTTTAGTAGAATAAAAATAACTTTTGTTAGAATAAATTTTAGTACGAGTTTAATATTTTTATTCATCATAAAATATTTATAGAATTACTAGTAGATAAATTTTGGAAAAAATAACGGAATTGATGGCAAGATAAAATTGAGACAATTTTGAAACATTAGAGACTTAAATAGGACGAACACGTTAGAACTTTATTTTTAATTTTAAAATAAATTTTATTTTTATTTTTTAATAATATTAATTTTTTACCGTATATAATTATTCAATTTTTTTAATCATATATAAATAAATTACTCTTAATAAGACTTTTTTGTGTTATTCAATTATCTTTTTTAAAAGATAATTAATTATTAAAATAATTAAACTTTTCACAACAAAAATAATAAAAAAATTATGAACGAAAAAAATTAACCATCCTTAGTGATTAATTTAAATGAGAATCAAATAAATCAAAATTCAACATAATTTTTATCAATGTTTTCAAATTTGAAATTTCTATACCAAAATTAACTAGGATTTTTCTTTAAATTAAAATTTTAATGAAATAGTGACTTTAATTATCTTAACCAATGTCCTAATTAATTACTTTTATGTCTTAAAAAAACTGTATATGAGAAGAAAATAATTAATTTGTCTACTTTAATAAATAGTTATTTTACTAAAATGAAAGAAACTATTTTTCTTAGAATTTTTTAAGAACTAATTAATTTCATATATATTTTGTTACACTACATTTAGTTATACAAATTTTATTTATTTCTAATGCTTATATTAAAAATAAAAAAAAATTAAATTAGTGAATCTTAATCTATAATATAATAACAATATAGTAATTATTTTATATATTGTACGAATATAAATTAATTATTTTTTAATTTATAAAAATTTTAAGAGGCTTGAGCTTGTTATATATATTTTTTGATGAATGTGATATATTTTTTTATGTAAATAATATTTTAAAAAAATTTAATAATTAATCTATTACCTTTTTTGTTTTAGTTCAAATTAAATATTTTTTATTATTTTTGAAAAAAAAATCTTTTAAAGAATTTAATAATATGTGATGAAGAACACCAAATAAATTATACAGAAATCAATTAAAACACAATATGAAAACATCTTTAGAAAAAGACGTTTTATCGTCTTTATCTGAGTGGTCTCCTTATTATATATACAGAATGTAATTAAAACTTTCAATAACCACCAAACTAACTCAAATTAGTTGAAAATATATATAATCTCTGCTTCATTGTATATATTTTACGTTTACAAGTGCCCACTAACACACATGCTTCAACCTCAACTACCGAACCCACAACTTACTTTCTGTGACAGAATTTAAAGGGGAAATTTGGATATCATCATTGCTTAGGTGATCATCATCATCATCAGTTTACTCAATTCACATTTAATCGCTTCGCATCAGAAACTTCTGCTAATAAAGCAGTAACCATCATTCAACTCAATCATTCATGCCTGCGAAATTAAAGCGCATTGTTAAATGTCACATTTTAAATTTTTAATACAAAATTTAAATAAATGAAGAAATAACTAATATGTAGTAGTATATGTTACGTCCCCGCAAAAGCTGAGTGGTCTGATGTATCAGTAGCTATTAAACTTGTCCTTGTCCGATTCTAGGTTTGGAATTAATTACAAAGGTATCGTCTCTCTATAATTAATGAGCTACTGAAGCTATGTTTCATCACCGAAAGGTCAAGGATACCAACAATATTTTCACATACACTGATGTAACCGATCAACGACTAATATTTTCACATATATCTGACATGCTCAACCAGATGCTTGGATTCACCTAAAACTCAATTTCATAATATAATTATTTATGTTGTTTATTTTCATCGATTTAAATTTTTAGAATAAGTGATATTGCGATATAATATCAAAATTTTATATTCGAAAATTTTAAAATTTAATACATAATAAATCTCAAAAATAAAAGAAATAGTATATAAAGTAAATAAATAAAAAATATGTAAAATTAAACAAATCTAAAAAAAAAATACTTAAAAAAATATTTAAAATATAATTAAATAAGAACAAGTAAAATCATTAAACCCAAAAAATAAGATATGTGTATCATAAAGCATTCCACATGGTGGGGTTTGCTCAAGTGTTTGCATGTATTAAGATATTTTTCCGTTTAAGTATTAATTACTATTGCATTATTATTGATAATTGATTACTGAATTGACAGTAGCAAAGTGGAAATTGGGGACGTGTAGCTAGCTAGTTAGGTTAGTTGAAGATTCTCTGGCCCCTGTTTAGTCTTTTCCATCTTCCACATTGGGAGATAGATGGTGTAGCAGAGAATTAAAGTTATATATGAAGGTGTGAAATTATAATTAATTAGTGTGGGCATGTCATAATAATGGAAAAATAAATGGTCCCCTATCTTAGCCATCATGCATAACAGCCCCCATAGGATCATAGTTTTATGCTTTCTCAAGACGTATATCTATATATATATATATAATACTCTTCATCTTTATCATTTTTAGTTGTCATCTTGATATGCAGATCTTTTATATTTCTATCTATGTATCAATGCCTTTCAAGTTTCAATCATATGAATTTTGAAAATAAAGTTGGCTAGCTAGCATTGCATGCCTTTAACGTGAAACTTTGCATATTTCAAATTAGACACATGACATTATCCGCCAGCTTCAAATTTCGGACAAGGCTGATGCCAGGGTTTTCAAAAATTTTGGACCAGAAAAAAAGTTACTATAATTCTGGGATACACGCACTTTATTGCAAGCATGTCGCTACTTTTTTTTAAGTTTTGAGTTTTGACCATTTGCTATTGCGACCCAAAAAAAAATTGCAACGGAACAAAAGCGCTACTGGTTTTAAAATAATGAAGTTAATGCCATTCCATCCATCAATAAGGTGTAGCTCAAATAGTATATGTTCTTTTTTCGAATCTAGAAATTTCAGACCATCCTTTTTATGTTGCTTAATAGGTCATCAGCCAAAAAAATAAAGACCCTTTTCTTTGGGGGTAAGAAAATTATGATCAAGTTAGCGGATCCAAAACTATGAAACTTGAGTGTGGATATTTTGTTGAAATAGATTGAAATGATATGATTCGTTAAGAAGAATCTCCCCCTTCCCTTTTTTTTCGAAACTCCATACCAGATATTTGGGGAGTTCATCGTCACGACTTCTAAATTGTTCATTCTGATCGCCAATCTATAATTTCAAAAAAAGTAGAATCTTTCGGAGAGTAGTTAGTTTGCTAGAAAAGGCATAGTGTGGGTTAAAACTTCAGTTTAGATTTAAAAAATTTATTTAAAAATTTATTATTGATCAATAAATTACTGCATATACAAAATAAGATTTAAATGTCTGATACCTACTTAAATTAATGAGCTAACCAATCGACCAAACTAAGTTGGTTATTTCAGTAAGAATATTCTTCTTCTTCTTCTTTTCTGCCCCCATGGTGCATGCTTAGTAGTTTTAATTGGATCAACATGAACTTAACATGGATCCTTTTGTTTTTGAATGTATATAAAAAAAAAAGTAGGACCAACAATGAAACAAGTTATCTTGGGCTGAGCAAGATGAGGCCCAAAGTCCTAAACCTAAAAATAGAGCAAAAATAAATAGCATATGGGCTTCAAGGGCTTGAAAATTAAACCACCAAAGTCTTAAACCATGATTGGTTTTCTAAAGGAAATATTGACGAGAATCAAATAGAGAACGGGGAGACAACATAGAAGAGTTCCGAC
>NC_029779.3:12527896-12530370 GCF_000817695.3 Arachis duranensis | reverse complement strand
GATCGGTTCTCTAAGTTGGGAAATGTGAAAATCTAGGAATCCACAGAACACCATCATCAAAGTGAATTTTGCATAATCAGAATTCACCAAATAACTTTTTTTTCTACAATATCTCTTAATTCAATATGTCAAAGATTAATCCGTCACATATTTAAATTTTATTTAACAGTTTGTTGTTAGCTAACCACTTAAGACAAAGATAAAGTTACAAAAACTCAATATGCAGATAAAACTGTAGAATTTCATGACTGAATTGCAAAATTTTTGGAGCAACGTAAATTATTGAACACTCAAAATGCAAAAAGAATTGTGAAAACTTGGAGTGCATTGCCAAAGTTTTTGAGCATGTGTAACTCTTGAAAATTCATAATGCAAGCAAGACTAGAATTTGGGATGCAAAATAAATTGCAAAAATTCTCAAGCCAACCAAACTGCTAAAACCACAAAATAAAGCATACAACCTATTTTATAGGTATTAAACAAATAAAAAAATCATCATAAATATAAGTCTAATTTAAATTCATATATAAATTTAAATTCACATACAATGCAAATTTAACTAATATTTAAATACTATTCCAACCATACTTTATACCCAACTTTTGTACCCTATTTTTCTCTATTCCTTTTTACTTTCAAAAATAATAATTTGTTATATTCATGCATGTTAGCAGAGCAACATTATTTCACTTGGGGAACCAAACAAAAAATATATCTATATCACTTTCACTTTCACTTGAAGGGACCAGCTTATATAAGACTTTTAATTTTCTTTAAAAAGGATTCGCATTCATATGTGAGTCACAGTTATGTGGCTATTCGATATTAATAACTTTCATATATATCATGCATGAGTAGTTCTCATATTTTCTTCCTCACTAAATTCCGAAAGTTATTTTCAACCTTTTTCTTTTTTCAACAACTTTTTTATGATTGTCATTTTCCCACTTTTTCGCGTTACACAACAACTAATAGACCAAGCTAAGTGTCTATGAATTGTGTTATATATATCATTCTTTTTAGTTTGTTTTTATATACATTTTTTAATTTTTTATATAAAAAAATAATACTAAAAGACCAATATTTTTAAGATTTAATTACTCTGTTGTTCACTATAGTTTTGCAAAATTTTCAATTAGGTCCTTATACTTTTTTTTCTTTTAATTGGGTCTTTACACAATTTTTTTTCTCAATTAGGTCCTTATATTTTCTTATGCGTTGTAGCTTGGTTCTTCGGCCCTTTACTTGCTTAGTTGTTTTTACTTTTTCTTTTCCTATCTTTTCTTTCTTTCTTTCTTTTTTTTTTTTTTAATTTTTTTAGGGAAGCGTTTGATTCATGTTAACTCCCTGAAAATGCTTTTTTCTATTTAGGAGAATTATTTGGTTCACTTTGATATAGACATCTTGTTTGATTAACTTATTATATGAGGTTTCCTTTATCATATATCTTTAGAATAATTTATTAAACAGCTTATTTAATTATTACAACAAAACAGAAAATGAAAAGGATAAAAGCTTATTTTCAAGGGTACCCATATCCAAATAAAGAAAACTATTAAAGAAATCATCTCAAAATTGCTGGCTTTTTGTCCTAATTTGTGACCAATATTATTAGCTTCATCATCAGTAATGGAAATTTGTTGTCGTTGATTACTCTTATAGTTTACTCTCATCATTATGAGCGTTATTTTAAGAAATGATGAAATATATTATTATACACGTATATCCAAAAATAATATTTCATTCAATATATATAACCTTTTTTAAAATAAAAAAATTCATACATAAATTACATTGTCATCAACCCCTATTAGAGTGATCATGATGATACTCACAAATAAACTTGATACTTAGATATTGTGAGAATATCTTGTTGGATTTGAAAATTAAAAAATATTCTCCTAAGAGAGTTTGGGATAAGGGAAAAATTTAAAGAGTTGATAATTCATGATAATAATTCTGATGTAAAATAAATCTTATATTCAAATATTGTGAAAATGTACAGGGACAAATGTCTATTTGCAGATTGAATTTAACTGACATATATTTTTAGAGTACATGATAAAATTATTATTAAAAAATTATTATTTTTTTAATAAATACAAAATAAATATATTAAAAATTTAAATTTTTTATATTTTTAATAAAAAAATTTAATTTATAATCTTAACATATATATTTAAGATACAAAGTAGCTAAATACTTTCAGATTAATGATACAATATAATCTAATCATAATTATAAAATCAAACTAATATATCAAATTAAATAAACATAACTTCAATATGAAATATGCTTAAATATTATACTAATATTTAAAAAAATAGAGAACCAACTGCAATATATAAACCAATTAAATCAATCTTCTTTTATTTTTAATCTTAAAATTTAAAAATTAAAAATAATATTTTTTTATATATATAACAGACTTATTTTTCAACTAATTGAGTGCCAGTTTATAATTATTAGAGCAT
>NC_029779.3:12527308-12527814 GCF_000817695.3 Arachis duranensis | reverse complement strand
TTTTCATTTCACAATATTAATCTTTTAAAATTATGTTCTAAAACTAAAAAAGGTTAAATATTCTAGCTTTTTTCTAAAATGTTAAATATCCTTATCATATTATTTATCAAGTTAATGATAAAAAGAGTATTATAATAAATGTAAGGATAAAAATTGTATTAAAATATATATATTAAAATTCTTCAATATAATAACTATATAGGTGTGGTTTGGTGGCCCCTAACCAAAAGTTTTTAGTATAAATAAGAGTTTATAAAAACTAATATCATACACACAACTCTTATCCTCAATAGTGAAGACCATTTAATAAAATTAACGTTTTTAATTCATCACACGCTCAAGTTAATTCATTTTCTAATGCAATAATAATCTCAGGCAACTTGCCTATCTGCTTCATATATTGTTAAAGTGAATATGAATCATATCACCTAGAAACGTAACTTATATAGCTGCCTATTATCGTACAAATAAGACACAACCATATGATAGCAACATCTTCCTTTCTC
>NC_029779.3:12518711-12527268 GCF_000817695.3 Arachis duranensis | reverse complement strand
AAAAAAAAAAAAAATCTTCCTTTCTACATTTTCATTATTTAATCAATAATAATGATTCGAACACTACTAAGAAGTTTCTTTCCATCGAAGACATTCTTTTGTGTTCGATTTTGTTACTGTTTCTATCTTTAGAATAATTATATATTTAATGCGCTTCACAAAAATCTTTTCTCATATTTAAAATGTGAATTTTGCATAAATTTATTTTTGTTTTATATTATTTTTTTAAAATATATATATTGAAAATTAAATTCTATATGTTTTGATAATAAAAGTTTTAATATTAATATTTATGTTCATATGCCACTTTCTATCAATTTAATTAACTTTTGGAAAAAGTGATACATTATGATATGATATTAAAATTTTTAAGATAAAAATTTTAGAATTTAATCATTGTTATAAAAAAAATAACATAAAATAAATAAAAAATAACACATTTTATTTAGAATGAGCCTTTGTGAGATGAATATATAGTGTATCAACAATGTTATTATTCGAGCTCTATTTCTTGTATAAGAGGCGTGTTAAAAATATAACTATTTTGATTCATATGTCTTCTCTTACTAATTTAAACATTTTGAAAGAAGTATTGTCACGACAAATAAAACTATTTACTCAATAAATTTAAAAAATATATATTTTAATATGTTTATAGTGATTACGATGACTATGCAAGTATTGATAAAATTAAAAAATTGTTTTTTTTATATTTTAGTAATATTTTTTAAAAGTGTTATTAAATAATAAAAAATATTATTTTAATTTTAATTACTTACATTGATATGATAGTGCTAGCCTTTTGAAAATTCGCATGCAAGCGTGATCGGAAAAAAGGTGGTGTTGCTATATATATGTTTCAAGTGTAAGTGGTTAACTAATATTAAAGTCGGTATAACATATAAAGAAAATACATGAAGTCTAGCTTAATTTATTTTATAAAGTTACTTATTTCAAATTTTTTATTAAATAAAAATACAAAAAAAGAAAATTGTATTTGAGAAATTGGGAGTGTCGGCCATGCATAGGAATATAAGGCACGTGGGGATATGATCACGTGCGGAATGCGTGGGTATTGGAATCATAAGAACGTTAGGCTGTTAGCAAAAGAGAAAGAGATCCAGTGTGGTGGAACGTGTGGGTTGCATAGCCATAGCCTTAGCCTTAGAGTAAGTGTGATGTTTGGTTAAAATCAAATCAAATCACGTTGAAAAATGCAAAAAATGTGATTCAAGGTAATGGCTTTAACATCATTGTGGCGTGTAGGGGATGGGGTTCAAATTCTGCAACAACAAGCACCATTCTTGATGATTGATTTTCAGTTCGTGGAAAAAGAACTACTATGATCGCCGAATTTTTATTCTATTTTATTTTTCTTGACGGTTCCATGGAACACTTGATATGCAAAGTTGCAAACTGCAAAGCAATACACCTCGTCCCCTTATTTTGTTTCTTTCTCTCTTTCTCTTTTTGCTTTTCCCATTTTTGCCTTTTCCTTTGCCCAAAGTTTGTGTCTTCATGATTTTAATACGGCAAAAATTTACGTGCAATTGTCTTTTTATGAAGTTGATAGTTGAGAATTATTAGATAATTTAATAGATTTGACTAAATTATTATCTAATAATTTTTAACTATATATCAACTTCATATAAAACAATTACACGCGCTCCACATGAGTTTTCATCTTTTAATGCTCTTTTTACTATTAGATATCTTTATATTTTTAATCTTGCTGATTTTGTTGCACTTTGGATCCGTTTCAAAAAGAAAAATTAATGTAATCTAAAATATATAATTTATTGTGATTTGAAAGGATAACTTAATTTTATTTTTAAATTCAATTTAAGCTATATTTATCTCACACTTTGTAGCTTGGATTGAATTAATTCAATTTTGAGAAGTAAATTTAAAATTCGATCTTATTTGTACTTTTTATTAGTTTTTAATTTATATTAGATTGAACGAACGATTTTGTTTGAATTAGTCTGAATTTGAGGATCCTACTATTAATATAACAAAAATCAATCAGTAAATTAATTATTAGTATAAAATATTTATTAAAATATAAAATAAACATTTAAAATAACTAAAGTAACGCATACATTTATGAACAAGTATAGGGTGACTTATTTGGTATATATATGATTTTTTGTGTAGATAACTTTTCCATTATACTTTATATAATTATCTAATTAGATTATGCATTTTAATGATATTTTAAATAATAAATTTAAAATTTTATTATTTTTATTAATATGATAATATATAATTAATTATTAATATAAAATATTTTTATACTGATAATATATAAAGATTAAATTTATATTTTATAGTAAAAAAAGTTTAAGTTGATCAAAAATGTGAAATTTAGGGTTTAATTTTATATTGTTCTCAAATTAGAGCATTATTTTCGTCTCTTGAAAAATATTAGATAAATAAATTATTTTTGTAATTAAATTCAACCAAATTTTTTTTTGGCCTTATGCATCATCTTCTTCTTAGGTTCTTCTAACTGATTTATATTATGCCAAATAAGTTAACAAACTAATTTAATTAAACTTAATTATCAAAATGACTTGATCATACAGTTCATCTCTAGATTAACGATTAACTGTCCTTTTGATAATATTTTTTAGATTTTAATGATTTTTTGTTAAAATTTACAGAAACTTATATTATATATTAATGTTAACAACCTTTAAAGATTTATATATCCTATATATTATTGAAGCTGCAGTTTAGAAGCTCCTAAAACGCTGTCGTTTCAGTGCCGTGTATCTTCCACGTCCCGTTGACTAATGCCATGTGAGGAAAACCTACGGTGAAAATTGACTTCACATAAAATTGATAGCTGAGAGCGTTAGATGATTTGACTAATTTGACTAAATTTTTATCTAACGATTATCAACTATCAACTTCACATGAAATTGACTGCACCTGAGTTTTCACAAAAAAAAAACAAACTTAATTTTTTTCATATTATAAGTTTACTCCAAAAATCCTCAGAAAATCAAATATTCTTTTGTGATTTATTTTATTTAATTTTTGGAATACTTCCACTGAGGCCAGTGGGTTGAACCTAGTATGTACTTCTATATTTAGTGACTGATGCACATAGGAAGGCATTGGATTCACGACTAGTCACATTGATTAATGGCTCACAACCCCTCTAAAAAAAATGCACATGAACTACTTTTTTTTTTTATTTAAAATTGCAAATTAATTAAAGTTGGTGTATGTTACTATGAGATGGGGGTAGCACTGTGGGACAATCAATTATACTTTGGACCACTGTGGCTTAGTGCTATAGCCACTAACCTAATGATAAAAAAAAAAAACAACCAACAGAGCAAAACCTTAGAGAGATATTGACGAAGATTCAAAGAGCAATAATAATCGTTTTATTCATTATCTTAGCATATAGATAAACTCTATATTATAACAATGATTTTGTTCCAAGAACCTTCCTAGCTATTCTTTCACTTAGTACATTAAACTGTATGTGTTCTTTGGAATAAAAAATTTCTAACATATGGAATCAAGCTAAGATGATGATTTAATTTATCTAGTGGATTTATTTTATACAAAGTAGTAACTAGAGGCATCACTACTATTAAGGCATAAAGTGCACCCTTATTATAATCCAATTCCAAATCTTCTGTGACAAACTTATTGGTGCCACTCGTTGAGGTGTTAAATCTCCTATCCCTGCCTAATAAGATTTTCTGGCACCTAATCTTTGGATATTCAATCACAAGATATGAGATGATAAAACATAAAAAAAATAATACTACTTTAAATTAGATTAAGGAGATATATGGGTATTATATTAAAATGCATTCAAGTTGCTCTAAGCGCACAATTTTAACATTCTAACTTTTTAGAAAAAGAATATAAAAAAAATAAATATTTACCAAGTGAATTCCATTCCAATGGCCCACAAAGCATGATAGGATATAATATAACAATAACTAATAAAGCCGAAAGAATTCCAAAAAAAAAACAATAATAATATCTCGGTTAAAAATATAAAATAATTGTGAGTTGTAAGTGAAAAACTGCAATAAATAGTTTATTAGCATCTAATAATGGAGATTAGAAATTAGGAGGATATAGTGGGAATTAGAGATGAGTGGGGGCTTGGTGGGCATAAGTGGGCTTAGCACTAACCCTTAAGCCATGATTTGTGGGCCCAGGATGAATCATTGCCCAGGCAACGTGGGTGGCAAGTCACATCAAGAAAAGGCATCGTGGAGGCCCAATAAGCCCATCTGCAGCTGGGTTTTGGTTACTATTTTATTATTATTTTATGTATATGCGATAAACAAAAACTGAAGGCTTTCTCTTTCAGTTTGTGAGGGAGGTGGCTGGCGGTTTTTTCAGTTAGCTGATTAGAGTGTGTTGCCTTTCTAAAATGGGAAAAATATTATTTGAGTGTGTGAGAGAATTAATGAGTGAACCTTTTTTCAAGGCCTCAGGTACGGATTGCCCTAACTCCTAAGGGACCAACCTTGCTTCAGTGTTATGTGAATTAAATGTAATTACTACTTTTTATTCATGTATATAATACATCGTGATTTTCGGTTGCAGTTAATTTTATGTAAAATTAATAATTAAATCTGTTTTGGCTATTTTATTATATTGTGTTGAGTTTTTTATTTATAAAAAAAATTTAATAATTAAAAACCATTAGACTATAATTTAATTAAATGATTTAAATTATTTAATGATTCTCAACTATCAACTTTATATAAAATTAACTGCACCTAAATTTTTACCAAAAATACGTTATCATTGAAATTGGGATATCTATGTTTTTTTATGATGTAATAAATGTCTTCAATTCTAAGAAAATAACCAACATTATAGAAAGGTGCAAAATGAGGCTATTTTTTAAACATGGAACTTTGGGAAATGTAAAAATATTAAGATTTTTTGTGTTTTACTAAAATATGAAGATAATTCATAAAATAAGAAAAAATGCAGGGGTAATTTGTATTTTTTTAAAAATATATCTATAAAGTGATTTATAAAGTTTAATTTTTTAATTTGGAAATATAAATCGTAGAGGGAAATTTATATTTTAAAATATATATATAACCAGAAATTATAGGGGCGATTTATAATTTTAGAAAAATAATTGTTAAACAGAAATAGTAGAAAGTAATTTCACCGATTTCATTATCATACCACACTTTAGTTAAACACCAAAACGGGTTATTCTCTTGTTAATCACTTGATCTACGCCCAAATAAAAATTAATTTAGGACAATGAATTAAATTTTTTTTAACCTTGTTTTAATCTCTCTCTCTCTCTCTCTCCAACTCTTTAATATCTAGCATGTGCTTAGCTTGACCAATAGGTTGGTTTGACTTTGAGGTGTATGTATAATTACTTTGAAGAGTACTATAATTTCTCTTTACTAAGATTTGTCTATATTTAAAAAGCATCACTGAAAATTACCCATTTATCCAAAAGTTATTAGGTATCCATTCGAGGAAAGTTTAGACAACAGAATTATTGTTCGTCGTCTAATATTTTTAAAGATAAACGATTCAGAACAATAATGTAATTAAAAAGGTACCCTTTTAATATTAAGTTTTTTATTTTTTAAATTTTCAGTTTTTAATCAATTTTTTAATTTAAATAATATTATTTAATTAATTTAAATATCTACTTTTATAGGAAGTTACTTATTTTTTATATGAAATTACTTATTTTGTAGTTTCTTTCTTTTAAAGACCGAATGATGAATAATTTTTAAAAAATATTTAATTAGACTGAAAAATAAATACATTAAAATTTATTTATTTTATATTTTATATTTATAATCTTAATATATCATAAATAAATCTTAAGTTAAAGGTGAAAATTCAGGTATAGTCAATTTTACGTAAAATTGATAGTTACAAGCCGTTAAATAATTTGATTGATTTGACTAAATTTTCATCTAACGATTTTTAACTATCAACTTCACGTGAAGTTGACTATACGTGAGTTTCGACCAAAGTTAAAACATATATAGTCGGTTGATGAAATAATAATGCAGAGGACTCAAACATTGATTATTTCTGTTAATTGAATAAGAACAAGTGACATTCCATGCTGGGGTCCTGTGTATTCTTCCGTACACGTAGAAAATATTGAATTATTTAGAGTTTTGGGGTAAAATTATGTGAACCATAGCTCTTGTTATATTTCGTCATCAGGATGAGGAAACAGCCCTTGCCGTGGGCAAAGTTTTCTCCAAGGGAAAATAGTAAAGAAATATTTGATTAAGAAAGAAACAAATAAATAAAATAAAAGTACCATATGGAATTAAACTTTTAACTTAAACCAAGAAAAGAAAGAAAAACGGAGCAGCTTTAATTTATGCTCGAATTTATTAAAGGACGACCAAGACCAAAATACCCAATTGGATTTATTCTATCAATTATATTGGTAGATTAATCAATAATCAAGGTACCTCTGTGGTTAATTTGAAAGATATACTACATAATATTCTTCAATTATTCACCCACACTGGTGGATATTTTGAAACGCATTGGATTCTATTTTTGACCCAATTAGAGGTTCATGCATTATAGAATCTCAGTATAAAAATCAAGGCACTACACGGTAGTCTATGGATTCCACCCTTTTTGTTAGAGTGGCAGCCAAAAAAGAAAAAGAACTAGTGTTCATGATCAAGGGTTAGAACATATATTTGACCCAAAGAAACTTAAATAATAATGACAGACCTTGGATTATGTAAATGATAATACAAATTGCACATTTATTTACTTTTCGTTTCTTTCTTTAATTGAAAAAAATGTTCAAAATACTTACAAAATTTCTTCGAATATTAAATGGGTCAAACTGAATTTTAAGCATTAAACATGCAAAACGTCATTTTTGTCATGAAATTATTTTTTGCCCAAGTTTGGTAACTGTGACTTAATATCAAACTCGGTGGATGCATCAGAAGTAGTGCACGCAAAGCAGCACTCAAAAAGGGCACACCTCCACTTCATAAGGCTGATATATCTCACTGCTGCAAATCCAATGATGACTACCCGTTACTTAGATACAAGGAAAACATGCATAGAAATAAATAAAAGAGAAGGAAACTACATCTGCAATGACGCGTTGTTTAGTTTACTTGTAGTCAACCCAAGAAACTTTGATTGAACCGCTGGGAAGGAAACTATATATCCCCCCTATATCCAATGATAGCTTCCTCCACTTTTCCTTATATTTGGTCACTCATTCTATTTATTCAGTATTCAACTATTCAACTATTCATAGTTGGTTGCTAGCTCAACTCGAAGTCTCGAACAAATATGTAAAGGGTCATTTTCTATAATAAGTGTATTGTAGTTATTTTTTATAAAAAATAATATTAACTTTGACCAGTTTAAGATTTGATTTACCATTTTTTCGATTAAATCAATTTGTCTAGCCTAATTTTAACAAAAATAACATGATTTAATCAATTATATATGTTAAATTTTAATTACTGAAAAACATCTTTAAAAAAAAGACGTTTTAGACATCTTTATTTGAGTGATTTGTTATTAATAATTATAAAATAATATTTATAATATTATAAAAATTAATTAGCCTACAAACAAAAAATTGTCCAACCACTTATTGAGACAATACATCTTCTAGACATTATTTCCGGATAGTTGTATGTAGGATATAAAATACGAAGCTAGGTCTCTTAGGGGAAAAAAAAAACCATAAAATATTGACAATATAACGAGGTTAGGATATAAAGAACCACGATCACATGAGCTCCAATGATAAAGTAATTAAAACAAATTCCACTTGTGATTTTATTTTGTATAAGTGTTGCTTCGAAAAATAAAGGGAGTGTGTTCTCATCCCATTATTCTATCATACTAAAATTAAAGCAAGAAGAGTGTAAGAGATGTCTTTGACAACTTGTCAAGTGGAAATAAACCTTAAACGTTTAAATTAGCAAGTGGCTATGAACCTTAACCAATTGAAAGAGTTCTTCGATCATAAAATGTCAAGTGGCTAACCTTAATATTAATTATAAGAGTTCTTTCCTTTTGACAATTGTTACATAATATATATAATGCATAATTGCACTTGGCTCATATTCCAAATTAAAACTTCCTATATAAACTCCTAAGTGCTTAAAATACAACCCACTGTTTGAAATTTAAGATAAGATCATCATATATATTAGGAATTTGTTCAATCTTAAATGTGTAATGATGTACTTTTATAAGTAACTTTTTATATAGAAAAAGTACAGGGAGTTAATATATGTTCTGTACAATGTATATAATGGGATTAATTTTAAATTAAAATCAAAGTATCGGATATTTATTTAAAGCGATTCAGTAGGATATCAGATATTTATTATTTTTGATATTCGGATGGTTATCCTAAATAGTATAGATGTATTGTGTTTGATAAATTAGTAGTATTTTACTTTAAATGTTCGAACTTGTATGATAGCGGATGATTACTTCTTCTTATTGGGTCAAAGAATCAGTTCATTATACACATTGTATACTTATTCCATTGGCTACCTAGTAG
>NC_029779.3:12516703-12518163 GCF_000817695.3 Arachis duranensis | reverse complement strand
TTTTCAAAATTAACAAACTCCCTCTTTCCTTTTCTTTCTTTATTTTTCTTTCTCTTTTCTCTCTCATTTTCTATCTCTCTTTATCTTCCTACTCCACAAAAAATAAAACTAATAAAATACAAATAAATTCATAAAATTATAAAGAATATATTAAATTGTAAATTTAATATTATTAAAAAATAATTCTGTAATATTAGTCACATATATTATTATATACATACTTTTTTAGATTTTTTATTTAATTTTAAATTTTTACCACTTATCTTTTTATATTTTTATTTCTCTTTCTTCAAATATTTATTGCATATAATTTGAAAAAATATTAATGTTGTGATTAATAATTAGAATCAAGATTCAATTATTTAAAAAAATAGTTTTGAGTTAATTTTATAACTATCAATACAAATTTTTTATACTAATATTATTTATTTTTATTTGTGCAACAGACTTAATACCTAATTAAATATAAAAGTATACACATTAAATTCTTTTATGTTTTAGATAATGAATGTTAAAATTAATTATTAGTAAAAAGTTAAAATCTCCACATAAAAATAATAATTAAAAAGTTTATTATTTATTTTTTTATCTATGGAGATCTTGATATTCTTAGTCGATAAAAATTTTTGTCTTCTATACTTTTTTTTATAAAGGTAGTTTATTTCTATAATTTTTTTGTATCATAATTTATAATATTAAAACAAAATTGATATAATTTTAAAATATTTATATTCTTATAATATTATTACGAATAAAATTATTAATAATTATTTATATATCTTCTCATATCAATTTAAATTTTTGAAAAAAAGATAAAAGTCACCAACGTATTTATTTAACTTTAAAATAATTTGAGGGAAATTAAAATGTATCATTTTCAATCCAACTTAAATATCCACCAGTGCTGCACCAAGAAAAGAGACATAGAAGATATGGCGTGTTTATGGTTAATGTTAAAGAGATCTCAAACCTAGTTCCAACCCAATAGAATAAGTTTAACTAAAAGCAGCATAGTTGAATTATGGACACGATGGACACACGTGGCCGCATCATTAATTAATATCTATGTCCTTCAATTTAAGAAAATAATTGGCATAACAATCTTATATCATAGTATAACATTATTTTTTTAAAAATTTAATCCGATATAAAAAGAAAAAAAAGTGATTATAAATAATACCATACTTGTAAACTCAATTATGATAAATAAGATTTAAGATCTAAAATACAATGGGTTTTGAAGATGAACAAAATTGAAGGGAGACAGCTGGAAAAAGGACACGTAAGAAAGGAGAAAAGTAGAAAGGAAAAAAGCAAGGTAGTGGCTTAAAATGAAAATGGGTTTGTCGTTTTATGGGACCCTTGAGAGGAAAATTTCAACCCATTGGTTCCCGTTCGGAGAATCATACAGAAACTTTGCTTACTCGGATTATTTGACTTTTTCTAAAACTTCAATAACT
>NC_029779.3:12511390-12516569 GCF_000817695.3 Arachis duranensis | reverse complement strand
CCTATGTGTCCTTAACTTAATGCAAATTGGACACCACTAATGAAACTTGGGGTGTACATGGATCAGATCGTATTTGCAGATTCGTGATAAATATCCGCATTCGATCCGAAAATTGCGGATACAATTTGATCCGCAAATTGATCGGATCGGATCCGATTCGCACCCTTTGTAGATTTGATCCACAAATACGCACAATAATAATTAAAAAATAAATAAATATATATTTAAATTAAAAATATATATATATATATATATATATATTTGGCATTATATTTACTTGTTTGTATGTTTTGTTTAGTAGTTTTTATTCATATATTGTATTATTTTATTTTTGTTATTTAGAAAGAGTTTGATTAAAAATATTTTAGAAATAAATAAGTTTAAAAATATAAAAAAATATTTTTATTAAATTTTTTGACATTGAAATATGATTAAAAAGAGAAGGTTTAATTATGCGGATATATCTGATATCCGATCCGATCCGTTCCGCAGACACCCTTAATAAAACCGCACTTCATCAACAACCGTTCTATTCTGCCATCTTACTAATCACCACTAATTAACTTAACTACACTGCTTCTATCTTAAACTAATTAACTATATTAGATATACATTAAAACCAATAATAGTTTATTAGTGTTACAAGTGTGAAGAATAATATATAAAATTAGTCCCACGTTGAATAAAATAAAGAAAAATGATGATTTTATAAGATAAAAGACTTGTTAACTTATTATCTTAAAATTTTGAGTGAGTTAGATATAATGTATTTTCATCTTATGTTCTCTCTTGATTTCTTCTTGGTGGTTATGAGAATTTCTTACAATGGCCCAACATACAATTATATTTATTTTACATTGATAATACATCAAAATTAAATTCTAAAATCAATTATTAATATAAAATATATATTAAAAATAAATAAAATAATATATATTTATATATAAATACATTATAATTAATTTTATTATACAAATCATATTTTTCCTCTTTAGAAATTAAACCTTTATCTGTATTTTGATTTGCTAGGTTTTTTAACCCTACTAATAATAATATTAACCTCTTGTACCTAAGGATCTATAATTATTGCTCTTTAGCATATTATTTTACTAATAATAATCTGAGCAGTTTGATCCAAAACAAATGTTTATTAAGACCATTATTGCTGAAAGTTGAAAGCATTAAATTAATTGGCCTCCTTCTTCATTCATGGCAGTTAGCTTGTAAATAAAGAATTTCTTTCCAAAGCCACCAGTTTTGAATGTAAGTAGTAAATCTGGAAATAAAGAAAAAGAAAGAGGAAAAGTGTATGACTTTTTATTCTTATTTTACTACGTTCGATCCCATGCGCATGCAACACCATTTGAATTTACAGAACGAAGGGATCGGAATAGAATAAAGCTAGAATTTTTCATCCACAACACTATTAGACATGTGAACAATTCAAATTTGACTGGTCTATGTAACAGAAAGCAAAATTCTTTAAGAACAAACAATATATTCGTCCCAACAATATATATAATATTATAATTAAAACACTTTCAATATTTTAACCACTTATAATTTACCAAAAATTTGTCACATTAATTGCCAACATTTTCTAACAAGAAATTCGAGCTGTGTTTTATAATAACTTTACATGTCATTATTTGTTGGTATGAGTTAAGGCATTTATTTAATTTCAATTCTGTGTATCCATTTTAAAATTGTTAAATGATCTGAGTTCTGTGGACCACTCTTATTTTTTTATTTTTTATTTTTTCATAGTCACCTCTGCACTACTTTTTTACCCTTTTTATTTTTTAACTTTTTTGTTTTTTGTATCCACCTGCGCTGCCTTCTTGCCATTGGACACCACACAGAAAGTTAATTGGTTTTTGCAGACCCAAAATTAAAGTAATACTAAATAAACATCTAAATCGTTAACCAATTAGTCAGCTCACTTGTCTATTTAGATAAATATTGGAAGTTCGAATTCTGTTTTGTAATTTATTGACCAGCGATAAATCTTTAAATAGAACTCAAATTCGCCACAAATTAATCTTTGACCTGTCAAATTAAAAGATACCGTAAAAAAAAACATCTAAATCATTCTTTAATAAATTTCAGATAATATAGTTTAATTTTTAATAAATTTTTATTCTTTAAAAATTTTCGATAATTATTTCTATCAGACTTATTAATTCTTTCTCTACCGTTTTAAAAAGAGACTAATTTATTTAACATATTTTTAAGACTTAATTATTTTATAATAAAATTGTTAAATATTTATTAATCAAACATACATATTAAAAATTTGATTGAAATTGACAAAAAGACGAATTTGTCCTATAAAACAAATTATTAAAAGTTTGTAGAAAATCAAAATATTCAATCTAAAATTTTTAAAAAATCAATTTAAATATTTACTCTAAGTTGTTACTCACTTTATTACTTATTTACTTACTGCTGACTTTGGAATCAGAGTTGAAGAACAAGAAGCATTGCATGGACCACCCCTTGCACTTGGTTGAAGTCCACCTAACACATTGTTATACCATTTCGTCAATTATTGTCACACTTTTTATTTAATCATTCCAAATACTGCTGCCATTATAATGTTATTCAAATAAAGTTATTAATATTAATATTTTTATAATAATTTTATCATAAAAGTTATTTATATTCAAAACTATTGATATTTTTACGACCCAAATTTTTATCAGAGAAAAATTTTTTGGTTTGCGAACAAAAGTTCTTGATATCTTTAAAATTTGGACATATTAATCCTTTGATTTAATTTATTCCATTTTAAAAATTTTCTCATGTGTATATTCATATCAATTATATCAATATAATGGGAGTCATGTTTAATTTTTTTGTTGGATCTGACAGATCCAAATAAACATGAGAGATCGATATGTCTAAATTTTAAAAAAATTAAAAACTTAAATATATATATGTTCACATTTTTAAAGAGTTAAATGTCCATTGATCAAAAGAATAAAAATCTATTTATCTTTTTCTCTTTTTGATTATTACTCTTTCTTGTCACATAACTTTATCTCCGAAATTATTATTGATTCTTCCACTTTTATTCATGCATAATATACTCGTCATGTAATTTTTTTCCCACCGAAAAACTTTTCTTTTGAAACATATTAACATTTATTTTCATGAATTAAAAAATCTCAAAGAATAGTTTTCAAGTGATGAAATTATTTTTGTTACTATATAATTATTTATGTGCAAGAAATATTAAATATATAACTATTTATATATTTCTTCCTATTAATTTAATTTTAAAAAAAAGATTTTTGACAAATTTTTATACGTGAGAAAGCACCTCAAAAACACCTCACACACCTCAAAAGTCATAATATAATAAACGCGCACCTCATCAAAAGGTATCTCAGAAATTGTGATGTTCACTTGTATTCTAATGTAGTAGTTAAGTTGTTAGTTAATTTCTCACTATTATCTGATATTAGTCATCTGTTATATATAGACTTATAACATATAATAATAAAAGTAAATATAAAATTGTTGTAACACATAAATTAAATAAGATATATAATGGTCATTATTATGTTATTATATTATCGCTAACGATTTATCATTAAAAATAATTTTTATTAACAATTAGTTTGAATAATATCGGAGTAATATTAAATTCATATGGTAACATACTCATGAAAGAAACGTAAAAATATTTTAGAACAATCAAAACAAAAGCCATAATAGAAGCCTTTCTACATAAAATTATGTGATTTTTTTTTCAATCGTGAGATTATTGCTAAATAATGGCATTGGCATGAAACTAAAAAAGGGAAAATCTTGAGATCATTGATAACTCAATATATGTGTATATAGTATACTACTATATATTTCAATTACTTGCCATTAACATATAATTGGCAAAAGGTGACGATTAGAGATAGAGTTAAAAAGAAAATAAAAAAATGGTAGTATATACATACATGCCCCTGGTTTTGCACTTGCCATATTTAGAAATGTTAGGTTTTGTGCTGCTTGTTTTTGTTTCCATGAATCCATACAAGGGGCGACTAGGGTTTCATCCATCATTTGGTTTATATATATATTTCACACATTGATTATTGCCAGGCTATAGTTCTGTTTTTTAATACCTATACCCAGATGCCCTCGTATAATTATTGTAGACTTAATTAAATAAACGGAGAATCATATATGAATATACACACGGGTTTAGTTTAAGGTGAAACCTCAGGTGCAGTCGACTTCATGTGAAGTTGATATCTGAGAGCTGTTAGATGAAAATTTAGTCAAATCAGTCAAATCATCTAACGACTATCAGATATCAACTTCACGTATAGTCGACAGCACCTGAGTTTTTATCTTAGTTTAATCATCTTATTTTATTTCGGAAACAAATATGAAAAATCATTTGTCAAGAGAATGCATTTAGACATTGGTTCCGATACAAAAATAGAGAATATTATTAGGAGACACAAAAATTTATTTGGTTGTAGAGATAGAAATATAAATAAAAAAATGCATTTATTTTTTTAGTTTAATTTTAATAATCGTTTTTTTATGACTATTTATATAGTTAATATAAAGAATAGTTATTTTTGCTAATATGGCGTTATATGATTGGATGTATGTATAAAACGATTTAATATTGATAGTACATCAAAATTAAAATATTATTTTTTAGTATTTTTAAAATTGAAGATATAAAATATCTGTTTTGGTTTCTTTATTTATAATATGTAAGAGAGGGTAAAGGAATATGTTACACTAGCTAATGGCAAATTAATGTTGATTATGGTCCGATGAGGATGAATGTTCATTAGCTATATAAGTTCTTGAATCAAGTGATGGACCCATGATGTATGATTGATTATTATATGCGATATTTATAAATAAGATTTTCTTCTGATACTCATGATGGACATTTGTATCAATGTGAAAGTTTAATCATTTTTAAAGTGACAAGATATTCGTTAAGGTAAAGATTTTGCAAGAAAAAGTTCACTCGTGTATATGTCCTTAAATTTAATTTAGTAATATTTCAAATATTGAAATATAAATTAATTTAAGCTCACGCTTCAGATAGAGACCAAGCAAATTAAAGCAGAAAAGGACAGATAAATAGGTGCTTCAAGCTTAAGTTGAGCATTATTAAGATTATGATTTTTTATTTTTTTTGGAAAGA
>NC_029779.3:12468207-12511360 GCF_000817695.3 Arachis duranensis | reverse complement strand
AAATATATAAGAAGTAATATAAATCAATTTAGATTAAAAAAATAATCAGTTTATTTGACTACTAAGGTAGTGTTTGGTGGAGAGACAAAGACAAAAAGACTAAAATTGAGAGATAGAGACTAAGAGACAGAAATTAAAATAAATCTTAGTATTCTGTTTGGTGTAAAATGGGAGACAAAAATTAAAACAAGAATAAAATTCTAATTTAATTTGTACAAAGAGTAAAATTGGAATTAATTAATTGAAATGAAAGTATTTTAGGTATAAAATGTTATTAAAGTTTCAGTCTCCATCTTTAAAAATTTTAGTCCCCGTGTCCCCACCTTTTAGAGGTATTGAAATACTGAAATTTTTTGGATAGACACAGAAATTTTAGTATCAATATTTGAACCAACAAACATAATACTGAGTCTCAATCTCCTAATCTCTGTCTCAATACCTCAAAATAAACGCTACCTAAATATCAATCGTTTGAATATCGTCTTATATTTACACAAATTGATTTCACATCATATTTTTGGTGTAAATATAGAACTAAATTATATCACTGTGTATGAAAATTATTTATGTCATCAATCAATGTAGAAAGTAAGATTCATATATATGTATTATTTTTAGGATTTTTATATTTTGACTTTCTTATGAATATTGTTTGTTTACCGTGAGGCCTAATAGTAATAACAATTCTCACTTTTAAAAAATTGCACATCATTGACTATATAACTATATACTATAAGATGTTTATATATAATAAATATAAGTTTTGCACATTATTATTTTAGAAATATATTTATTTATTTATTTATAAAAATCGTATATCAACTTGTATGTGTGTGATATTAAAAAGAAACACACTAACATGTTAAACTTGAGAGGTTGTTTTTCATAAATTATTGGTGTGTTAAATTTATATGGTCCATATTCTTTGCTTAATAGGCTAGTAAGTGGAGCACAGTGCTATATTAAAAGCTCACTTTTATTTTTCTGTTTTAAATTACCACAAAACTATTTCTCACTTACATTATATTCACTACTGCAGAGCATTAAATCAATGAATGGAATTATGAATAATAATAATAAAAGATAGTAGTATAATTTCTGTTAGAGAAGAGGGAATAAAAATAGAAAAATGCTAGATGACTAATAGTCTAATAAAATTTAAAATTTATTATTTTTTGTCTTCACTTTAGTCATTAATTCAATCTTTTTAATTTAATAATCTAATAATATATTTTATTTTGTATTTTTAAATATTAATAGTTAATTGACAATAAAAAATAATAATAAATTTTGATAAACTTAGTTGTAGGAGTGTTCAAAATCGATCCAGACGGAATAAAATTAACTAACCGAAAATCGAAAAAACTGAAAAAAATCATATTTTGTTGTTTTTATTGCAATTCGGTTCGATTTTCAGTTTTGACATCGAAAATTCTAACCGAACCGAACCGGTTCACAAAAAATCTAACAAAACCAACCCTCTCTCCAAACGTGACCTAAACCTAGATGCCGCTCAAAACACTCACTTTGAGTGTCTACTCTCAAAAGTCAAAATTCACCCCATCGGCGAACCCACTTCTTTCCAGCACCTCCGAGCGTCGGCGAACCCCTTCCTCCCACCACCTTCCAGCACCGCCGAACCTTTCCTCCCAGCACCATTCAGCACCAGCTAGCAATACCGTCGCAGACATTGCGCCACCCGACAGCCAGCACCACCCCTGCCGCCGTTTCTATCCTCGCGGAGACAGCACCACTCAGCCACCCACAACATCGTTTCTGGTCTTGTGGACAGCATCCAGCCATTGAGTTAAGTCAGATATGGAACCTCCGAGTCAGGTATTCAATTGTTCAATAATTATTGATTTATTATTGTTGCTTGTTGTTCATTGTTGTTCAATTTTCATTTCAGTGTATATTTGTTGCTGATTGTTGTTCATTGTTTAATTTATTTGTTGTTGATTTACTGAAATTGCTTTTGATTATTGTTTATTGTTTAATTTATTTGTTGTTGATTTACTGAAATCGCTTTTGATTGTTGTTCGTTGTTTATTGTTCAATGTATTGTTCAATGTTCAATGTATTTGTTGTTGTGTTTTTGCTTCTGATTTTTTAATTATTTGTTGTGGTATTTTTACTTTTGATTGTTGTTCATTTGTTGTTGTGCCTTTGCTTTTGATTTTTTAATTATTTATTTTTTTTCTTTTCAAATTACTAGTAAATTTATTTTGTTGTTGAATTTATTGGTTTATGCAGTTTGATATCAGTTCAATTGAGAATATGGGTGATACTGGATTGCTTGATGTGCCAGTTTCTCTTCCGAATGAATCTACGAGTATCAGATCTTCGACTGCATTGTCTACTGCACCAGCTCTTCGTAGAAACACAAGAAAGCTTGCTAGTAGAGGTTGAGAGAAGAGGCGGTCTGTTGAATAAGCTCCTATTAATGACACCATTGAAATTGAGACCGACGATGGTAAGAGAAAGACTTGTTGACCTTGGTCTTGGACATGGGATCACTTTACTAAAGGTGAAACTAATAAACTACAGTACCCTAGAGCTAAATGTAATTGGTGTGGGGCTAGTTATGCTTGTGATGCATATAAAAATGGAACCAGTAACATGAAAAATCACTTTCTGTCGCAATGCGAAAAATTTTCGAAGGAGACTTTAGATCTTACTCAAGATTCTTTGGTTTCAAGATATGTAAAAAGATGATATGAAAGGGATAAGTAGTTCACTTTCTGCCGTGTCATTTGATATTGATCTTTGTAGACAAGCACTTGCTAGAATGATTATTGTGGATGAACTACCTTTTTCGCATGTTGAGAGGGAAGATTTTCGTTATTATATGAGTTGTTTGCAACCCAAGTTTTCAATTCCTAGAAAGCTCAAAGTTGCTAGGAATTGTTGGAAGCTTTATTTGAATGAAAAAATTAAGTTGAAGTTTGTTTTTAATCAACCAAATTAAAATGTTTGTTTGACATCTAATTGCTAGTCATCTATGCAAAATTTGAACTATCTTTACCTTACTGCTCATTACATTAATGCTAGTTGAAAACTGCAAAAAAGAATTTTGAATTTTTGTGCTAACAAGAATCACAAGGAAAAACAATTGGTAGGAAGATGGAGAGATTTTTGTTGGGATGAGGGATATCACGAATTTTTTTTATAACTGTTGATAATTCTAGTTCAAATGATGTTGCACTTTCTTACTTGAAAAGTAAAATGGAAGATCGGAACTCACATCCATTAAAAGGAGAGTTTTTGCATGTTAGATGTTATGCATATATTTTAAATCTTGTTGTGAATGATGGGTTGAAGAAATATATGATTAAATTTTAAAGATTAAGAATTCAATTAGGCATGTGCGTGCATCACTAGATCGTACCGAGAGGTTTATGACTATGATTAAGGAAGCTAGAATTCTGAAAAAAGGCTCTGTGTATTTAGATGTTCATATCAAATAAAGGGTTTGTTTGGGTGAGCTTTTAAAAAAAGATCTTTTTTCGAGTTATCTTTTTTTAAAAGATCTTATAGAGAAGTAAAAGTAATTTTATGTTTGGATATCTCATGTAAAAAGGTCTTTTTATCTATCAATTATGTTTGGGTATAACAATATAAAAATAATTTTTTGTTTATTTATTATATGAAAAACATCTCTTTTTTTAAGAAAAAAGATCTTTAAAAAAAAGATGTAAATTACAGCTTCTCAAAAAAGATATTTTTTTATTTTACTAGTACTTTTATTTTTACTACTAGAAATTTACCAAACACATTAAAAAATAAAAAAGATATTTTTTCATTAAAAAAAATATTTTTTAACAAAATAATAGTGCCCAAATATGCACAAAATTTTACATTTTTAATACTTGAAAGTGCTTTGAAGTTTCAAAAGGCATTTAAAAGATTGGGGGAGAGAGATTCAAAATATGTTATGATAGTTGGTGGGATTCCTAAGTTTGAAGATTGGGAGAATGTAAAATATTTTATCAAGTTTTTAAAAATATTTTATAATATAACCAACAAAGTTTCTGGTTCAACATTTGTGACATCTTCTCAACATTTTAATAACTTTTGTAAAATATTATCTACACTTAAGCATTGGATGGAAAACTTAGATTCGATACTTTTAGGTATGGCTGAAAAAATGAAGCCCAAGTATAATAAGTATTGAAAAAATATAAAAAACACAAATATAATGATTTTTATTGTAGTGGTTCTTGATCCTAGGTATAAGTTTCAGTTGATTAAGTGGAATTTTGATAAGTTGTATGAAAAAAAAATACTGAATTCTTGACTTCAAAGGTGAAGGAGACGCTTTTCAAGGTGTTTGATAGTTATAGGCTGTTTGGTGGGATTGATAACTACCAAAGATCTACTCGTCAAGATCCTCTTGAAATTGGCACACAAGAACTTGATGCACATAAAACTTTTTTTGCTATAGAATTTGAGAAGGAAATGCAATTCAATGAGAGTGTTAACAAGAATGAGGTAAATTTATATCTTATTGGGGCCTTAGAGAAGAGTGGCGTACAATTTGACATTCTAAACCGGTGGAAAGTGAATTCTACTATATATCTAATTTTTTAGCAGATTGCAAGAGACGTCTTAGCCATGCCAGTTTTCACAGTAGTTTTTAGTATTGGAGGAAAGGTATTCAATAATTATAGGAGTTCTCTAATTCTGATGACAGTTGAAGCATTAATTTGAATATAAAATTAGCTCCGAACCTCTCCAAAATTTGTTCTTGAGGAACCCAATGAAGAATTGAAAAAGTTATAATTAGGTATGGTTAAGATTCTATTGATAATTTTTTTTATTTTTAATCTAATTTTTATATATTATTTGTTATGATTGTTCTTTATTTTATATATTTTTTAGAAGTTGCACCCACTTCTAACCCTAATGAAAAAGATTGGTTTATTTAAAGAAGTTTAGCTATTTTGTTAGAAAGGACATCAAATGTGACTATTTTTTGTTGAAAATTTATATTTATTTTTTATTATATTAATTATTGAACTTTTAAACTTTTTTAATTGTCGTATTTTAATTTTTTGTTGTTGAATTTTATTGAATCAAAACTTTGTTAGTTATTATATATCTATATTTGTTGATTTTAATATTATAACATTGTAAAATAGTATAATAATTTTTTTTGTATAAACGTACTAAAAAAATCAAATAAATCGAACTATAATTTAATTAAATAATTAAATCGAACATATTTTTTTAAAATCGAACCAAATTATACCGCAAACACTCTTGTTTAGATGAATTATTAGACTTATTTAACAGAAGAAAAAAAAGGAATGCGCGGTGTAACCGTGTGATTTATCATTTAATAGCGGTAAAATGCGAGGAAATGAGAGAGTATGTGGGCCTGATGAATTAGCATATTTAGTATAGTTGTGGAAAAGTACAAAGTTCCACGAAAAGAAGTGGTTGTTTCGTCGCTTTGCGCCGTATTAGCCAAGTTTATAAATTGACCACCCAGTCACAATGAGACATACCAATACCAATTATTATTAATTCTTTTATTATTATTATTATTATTATTATTTGGGGGCAACTTTTTCTTTTATATAAAGAGTTACCGGCCATAGCCAGAAGGCATCACGTACCACAATCCGTTGTTTCTTTCTTTCTCTTCTTTCTTCTTTGCTTGCTTCCTGGGAATATGAAGAATCATGAGAATAATGTGGTAGGTCCTGATGTGATGCTAATTGCATTAGCAGCATCCATTCCAAATGCAGCCGTTTTTGGGGGCTTTCTCAATCTCTCTTCTTCACAGATCAAAGACACTAACAACTGGATTGATTCAATCAGAGCTTCTTCTCCAACTCGCACTAGATCATCTTCTTCTTCCGATAACCAAGACAAAATTAATTCTTGGATGGTATATAACTAACACATCATCATCCATCATCTCTATCTGTTGTATATATTCATATTTACTCAATTCCATACTCTGTATTGATTGCTGCACAGCTCTATCATCCTTCGGCGCTGAACATGTTTGATCAGATAGCATATAACATGAAAGGGAAGAAGATTGTAACCTTTCTTGACTACGATGGAACTCTGTCCCCTATTGTTGCCGATCCTGATAAAGCTTTCATGACCAAAAAGGTTCCTTCTTCTCATTACTTCCTTTTTCTTCTCATTCAATCCATTTACTCACTCACTCACTCTATCCGATTGGTTCTTGCTTCAGATGAGAGCCACGCTGAAGGACATAGCAAGGCATTTCCCCACCGCAATCGTCACCGGAAGGTGCAGAGACAAGGTACATTTTGTTTCTTAAACAAAATAAGTTAACTTTACGCGAAGTTAACTGCACCTGAGTTTCCACCTATATATATATTTGTGTTGTTTGTTGATGGTTTCTGATATTCTATTTTCAGGTGTATAGCTTTGTGAAATTGGCACAACTTTACTACGCAGGAAGCCATGGAATGGACATAAAGGGGCCAACAAAAAGCCGAACTCCAAATAAAGTCAGTCATAACTTCTCTATCTATCTATCTATGGAACCGATCAATTCACTGCTTCTTTCTTCTTACCTTGCTTGCTATGATTTCATTCATTTGTTGCAGGGAAATGATAAAGCACTGCTTTGCCAACCTGCTAGTAAATTCCTGCCTATGATAGAAGAGGTTTCATTTGTTTCATTTTCTTTCTTTTCTTTTTCTAATCTTAGATTTTCAATTTGACTAAGTAAATTAAGTGTGTCATTATCAGGTGTACAAGATCTTATTAGAAAAAACAAAGAGCGTCCCAGGGGCTAAGGTAGAGAACAACAAATTCTGTTTGTCCGTTCACTTTCGTTGTGTTGACGAAAAGGTACTATAGTTATAGTGATTCTGTCCTATCAATTTTCATTCTTTAATTATCCTAAACTATTCATTGATTGGTTACACCCCTGTTTTTTATCAGTGTTGGGCTGCATTGGCGGAACAAGTTAGATTGGTGCTCAATGAGTACCCAAAACTGAAGCTAACCCAAGGAAGAAAAGTACTTGAGATCCGTCCAACCATTAAATGGGACAAGGGAAAAGCTCTTGAATTCTTGTTAGAATCACTTGGTCAGTACCCAGTAGTAATAATTAATATTTCTTCCATAACATGCATAATGCACCTATCCCAATTAACCATCACTTTCATTGTAGGATATGACAATTCCAATGACGTTTTCCCAATTTATATTGGCGATGATCGTACAGACGAGGATGCTTTTAAGGTAAAAATAAATAATCAAACTTATTATATTTAATTAATTAATTAACCTACTTGTATTATATATCTAACTGACTTGTGTATGTACTCATAATCATCATCAGGTTTTGCGCAACAGAGGTCAAGGGATTGGAATTCTTGTTTCTAGAGTTCCAAAAGACACAGAAGCTTCGTACACTTTGAAGGATCCAGTAGAGGCAAGTTCCAACAAATAATTATTATTTATAAATCTAGTTTTTTTTCATTATTGTGAATCTGATCATCATTGCCCAACAAATATGTTCAGGTTGAGCAATTTTTGCGGCGTCTAGTGGAATGGAAAAGATCGAGTACACAGTGACATACACCAACAAGTGTATAGAGAGAGAGATTTATTCCATGAGTATTATTATTATTGTAGATTACCTACTCAAAATTTGATGAAGGTAGTGTATGAAATTGTATGTGTTAAAGTCCAAATGAATGGATATATATGATGAGCATATTGTGATCTTTGTTGGCAGTTTTGCATGCGCATGCGGATAGTGAAAGACAGATATTTTATGGCGCAGTATGTAGTAGTAGTTGTTGCAATTTGGGGGCTGGGGTCTCAATTGTACTTCTTACCCACTTATCGTACATGTGCCCAATGCCCATTTATATACTCAATTAAAAACCTCATTTACACTATCATCAATCACATAATATATAGTAATCTTTTTATTAATAATGATTTTATCTGTTAATATTATAATTTTATAAGTATGAAGAGTACATAAAATTAGTCTCATATTTAAAATTTTTTAAAAAAATAAAGAATTTATAAGATAAGAAATTTATTAATTTGCCATGTATAATAAAATTCTAATTCACACACGCAAACAACAATGCGATAGTTACATTTTTGGTGGTTAGAAAAAAACATTTCTTCTAAAAGTTAAATTGTTAAAATAAAACCATATAAGTATTTATTTATATATCTAATGGTATGGTAATGACAATTGTTGAGTGGGTTCTGAATTATTAATTTGGAGGTGGATTGTGGCACAGATTGGGGTTTGTTGGTATGAGACAGTAACCAAATGTAAAGAAAATAAAGTTATTGATATGAGTGAGGTCTTTGGGAGTGTGGCTTATTCAGTTAGATAACCAATGAAGTGAATGCTAGAGAAAATTGAAGATACCAAAACCACGTGAAATCTAGAATTTGATGTATCTTACCCTCACTTCCACAAGCAGAGCCACATGTTAGAGTGGACACGTAACAGTTGTCAAGATTCTTATGGGCACTAGTTAAAATTAGAAAAAATAGTTAATATTTATGTTTTGTTTGGCTGTGAATAAAAAAATGAAAAGAAAAAAGCAAACAAAAAAAATAGAAAAGAAAAAATAAAAATATAAGTTTTTTTTATGTGTTTGGATAAAGAGAAATAAAGAGAGAGAAATTGAGAAGGAAAAAAATTTGAAATATGTAAAGTTACATATATAACTTTATTTTTTATAGAAATATATAAAGATAAACTAGTAATTTCTCATTTCAGCACTCTTTTTTCAAGTTTTCTCGTCTCTATTAAGCAGAAAATATTTTTTTTTGTGGGATTAGGACCTAGCGTGAATTTTCTCTTCTCTGCTATTATTATTTATGTCATCCAAGTAAGGTAAAAATCTATTTTCTTGCCATTTTTTCTTCCTGCAATTTCTTTCTTTTCATTTTTTTTTGTTCCAAATATATGTAACATTAACAATGAAAAAAATGAAACTCGTACAAATAAAAATATTTAAAACTCAATTAGAAAAAACATTCAAAATTTAAACTCAATAAAAGCATAAAAATTTATTTTTAACAATGGGTTTTATACTGAATTTATTTATCAACATACTATGTTATTAACTGAAATTGACTGTTATAATATTTATTTTTTAGTATTATTCTTAAAATTATCCTAATACTAAAACAAATATTCTTATGGATTATATATATAAATATAAGAACGAATGTATATTGATTTGTACATTTCAATATTCTTCACTAACATTTTCAAAATATATGAAAATATATATCTATGTGTCCCATTATAAAAAATTATGTTTGTTTTTGTATTAAAATAAAAATTAATTAATTAAATTTGGTGTCAAAAAATTATTTTGTTAAATAGATTTGACTATTTTGTATACTAAAAACACCTTTTAAAAGTATAATAATATATTTTTTAAAGTTTTTAATATATTCAATGTTTTAAAAATATAAAAAGTTTATCTTTTAATTACTTTTAATAAAATATTCTTCTATAATATTATTAAAATGTGTTTTTGAGACATACATCAGCAAAATCTATTTATTAAATCTATTTAATAAAAAATAGAAGATTGTTATACTATTCCCTTGGTAAACTTATTTAGTTAAATTTTATATTTTTAATTTTTTTTACTCAACTTTAATATTTATAATAATAAATTACATATGTATTTTGATTATTAATTCTCAAACATAGATTGAATTAAAAATTATTTATAATTGAGTTGAAATAATAAAATATTTTGTACTCCTATCTATCTATCTGTCTATCTAACTTTACTATGACTATTATTATTATTTGAAATCTGTTTTGGTCTTTATTTTATTAAATAATTTTAAGTCATTTATAAAATATACAATGAAAATATGAAGAATTTGACTTATTTTTTTTGAAATAACTTTTATCATACATAATTCACAAAAAAAATTATGTTTCACTGTTCTAAAGAGTCGAATAAAATACCTTTTAGTTAGAAGATATTTCATTTACTATCTTAATTAACCTCATATATACTATTATTACATGTGTTTAATTTATAAAAATGTTGGATTAATAATGACCTTAACACTTATTAATATGCTGATATTGATAATTAAAGATTTTTCAATAATTTTTATTTTTGTATTATTTAATCTATATACTTTGATATGTTAATATAAAAACGTTTTATTATTTCTATGTAGTATATACTTGCTCCTACCACTTAAAATTTTTAGATCCGTGGCTGTATGGTTTATATCTTCTAGTAATGATTTAAATATATATTAGGATAAATTGTTAATAATTTTTTATATTTAAATTGGACAAGTAACTTTAGAAAAAGTGAAAAGAAATCAGTTTTGTTTTCCTAATAATTAAAAAATATAAATAAACAAGTAGTATTCTTATAACCAAATTTCAATTAAGTCTCTAAATATAGTTATTGGGTTATTTTAATAACAAAAATGCAGAAATTCTATGAAATAAATACATAAATTTCTTATAAAAAGCACATAATTTTTTTTTTGGAAAAATCACATTTTTTTAAATAGAATAATTTTTAACTAAAACACTGAATTATTATGTACAAATAACATAATACGAAGAAGAAAAAAGAGAAAAAAGAAAAAGGGAAAGAAAAATGTAAGAACAAGTAAAATAGAAAAATAAAAATATGTGTGTCCTTGGCTTTGATATTTTTGTATTAAGTTTTTGTTTTGGATTTATCCATAAGAAGCTAGCAAGCGTAGAAACTTGATGATTTGTTATCCATATTTTCAACTGGTACGGAAGATGAATGACTAATGAACTTTGTTGACACTTTAAACTTTGGAATCATTATTAATCCAAACTTACTGTTTAATTTATTAAATATTGGGGCAATTCCTACCTTAGTTAGCATTAGTACAGTTAGTTGGATTGCTCAATAATAGCAAAAATAAAAGGTCTATAGTTTTACACGCATATCATCCCTATATATAATCATGACTCAGGTGCCGTATATTATTGTAATATATATAGCTAGCCTAATAAATCCAACTAACTGTAGTTTGGCTTGCACCAAAAGATTTGTAAAAATTCAAATGCAGTCGGCTTCATATGAAGTTGATAATTGAAAGTTATTAGATGTAAATTTAGTTAAATTAGTCAAATTATCTCACGACTCTCAATTATCAATTTTACGTGAAGTCGACTGTAGCTGAGTTTTCAAACAAAAAAAAAAAGAAAGAAGGTACAAGTGTATGTGACAATGCAAACAAATTAATTTCACATAATTGATTGTTTATACAGAAAGCTTTGTAATTTATGCTTTTATGTTAATCTTTCTTGATCACAATGTAATAATTATGGTTATAAATTCAAGCTTATAGTGATCAGAGCAAATTAAAGGTACCATGTGTCAAGCTGGGAAACTGTGATTATGGCGTGTATTATTTTTATCATTATGCATGCATGTTTCTCTCTTTGGATAGAAAACCCTTTTCCCTTTACCCTTAATTATTCATTGCATTACCAAACTAGCTAATAAGACAATAAAAATGTTAAAGGGGTAATGATAATAACCCTATATATTTATGCTATATGCTATATGCTATATGCTATACTCATCATTCATTCATAAAGCTGTTAAAGATGCTTATTCCATTATTGCGCCCCCCACACGTACAATCCTAATCCATATATGGTCATGGTGCTATGAACTTAGACATAACCATCAATATATTTAGCTAATAGACACAAGGAATTACAAGTGAAGTAGTATACTCTTAAGTCTTAATTAAATAAAAATAAAACCTATGCATAAATTCAAACAAATTTTAAAATTTTTGTTTAAAAAAATATATTAAAAATATAATTATTTTTGCATCATTTTCTATCAATTTAAAATGTTGAGAGAAATAATATCATAGCTTATATAAACATACTCATTTGTAAGATGAAAACTTAGAAAACTAAAAGAAATATACATATACAAGCATAAGGATAACTAAGAAAAATCTTTAGTATATGTGATCCTAAGAGTACATTTTTTATTTATATATAGTATATTTAAATATGTTTTAATAAGAATATTATTCAAGTACCTTAATTTCCTAATTTTTAATATATATGCATGCATGCAAGCATGGATGGGCAGCATCACAGGGAGCCAGAAACTCTAAATCTGAAGCATGTATAAGACACAGGTCATAAAGCTAAAGAGAATTGAAGATCTGAAGTGATAATAAACTAATTATTATTAATAAGTGAAGCATATGTTATGGCAGAGGATTGGTGTTGTTTTAATTTCTAATTACCAATGCAATAACTTACAAATAATTTAAAGTCCGATCTATCCTTGTCTAGTTAGGATATTAATTAATTAAAAGTAGATATAGATTCTTAAATTGCTCATTGGGCAGCAAGATATGAGAGAGCCCACCTGAATGAAATATCAGCAAAGTGGGTATATCAAGATATATAGCAATATTTTTATGTTACATATAACTAATAATAAGGGATCTGATCTATAGTTTAATTAATGGGTTGATTATTATTATTTTTTGAAAGGGTTAGGTGTGTGAAAGGGAAGCCCACTACTTTTGTGAATCTCTTATGGATGGTTGAAAGAGGAGTTGGAATCCACTCAAAGTGCTTTGATTTGAAGAAGACATTGGGATTCTTAATGGGGACACCAAACATGGTTCCAAGAACACCCCATCCTCCATGACTTCAAATAATATTTAATATCATACGTGTAAAGATAGGATGCACTTAGATTCAGTTTCCATCATTGGTGCCTTAAACTCAAATTAACTTAAGTCTTAGAACCTCAATTATTGCTACTCCCCCAACTCATCGACTCATGAATAATTCATCCCACTACTACTCTCATTATATACCCTAAAGTTTATCACCTTTAACTTGTGTCTCTACCATATTTATGTATAAAGTACCAAAACTCTTATTCTAATATCTCCATAACTTGCTCTAGTTTTATTCACGCTCATCGAGATTTCAGAGTTATTCAGAGAGAGAGAAACCGTTGAGAGCCATCATGACATAGTTTACATTAGAATTAATATTCAATGTAAGGAAAAAAAATAAAAATTCTTAAATATAATAATATTTAAAATTTAATTAAAAAATATTTATATCTAAACTTAACAAAAGTTCATTTTTAGTGAGTTTGATACTGGACTTGTTTGATAATCTACTAATAGTAAATTCGTTGAAATTGGCTGCTATAATATTAATTTTTTAGCATTACTCATAAATTAATATATTAAATATAACATTGTTATAATTTAAAATATAAAAATATATAATTTAATAGAAATTTTAAAAATTAATTGACTTGTTCAAAAATCATAATTTATGAATCTTTTAAAAATTAAATTAAATAACTACATTGATCGAGGATAAAAGATAAAAATATAGATATGAGAGATTAAGAAATAACAAAAATACTATTTGTACCTTAAAATTAATTATTATGTAATTATGTTTAGGGTAAAGTATTAAATTGATTCTCCTACATTTAGGTTTAATTCTATTTTGATTTCTAAGGTTTAAAATGTCCTATTTAAATTCAAAAAAAATTATTTAGCTTCAATATAATCTTACTATGAAGTCAATGTTAAATAATTAATGTTACCGTTTTACTAAACCTTAACGTGCTTCCTTGAAGAAGAGGTAGATTCGAGAGGCACAGGATCAGCAACAGATGTATCACCGCGTGTCACTGGCCTTGGTTCAAACATATGGAGAACATCGCCGCGGACTCACTTTTCGCGGAAAAGTTCATTGGTGGCAACAAGTACAAAGCCATCGTCATTTTTACTCTAGAGAACTCTCCTTGTTAATTATTTAACATTGACTTTACAGTAGGATTATATTAAAACTAAATAATTTTTTTTTGAATTTAAATACAATATTTTAAACTTTATGAATCAAAATAGGATTAGATCCAAACATAAAAAACTAATTTAATACTTTATCCTTATTTATAAATATATGTATAATTTAATTTATTTTTAATATATAATATTTTATATTTTAATGTGTATTTTATACTAATGACTAATTTTAATATATATCCAGTATGATTGAAAAAATAAACCTAGTCATCTAATTTTGTATTATACATACACACATACATGCAATGGAGGGATATTTACACACACACATATATATATATATATATAATTGGAGTTGGAGTATAATCTTTTCATTATGCGCGCAATAAAGCACACCTGAAGAGAAAGTTTTAATTTAATGCAAGCTAGAACACACTCGGCGCCTCCATAAGTTGACAAATCAAACCCATACTTAAAAAAAATATGGCCTTATATATATTAGGTTCCTGTGACCTAAACACTTAGCTGCTCTTAATTGTTTACTCCTATGATTTGCTCTAATAATTAATAAGTTAATTAGCCATGTCCACGTGGTTCTCTGTAAACCAATATAAGTATATATATACTTTGATCTACTCAATAATAATGAATCCCATTGTTGTGTATGTGTCTGCTTCTAGCGTAGGATACCATTGGTCCCCGCCTAGAGGGTCGAGCATAATATATATGTGTTTGATTCCGTAGATTATAATAATAGTAAGAAGCATCGTACGGTGTTATAAATAATTGAATTAATTAAAGTATGATTATGATCCAACAGTTGCTGTTGTTGGAGGGAGCAAAATGGTTAGTGTTTTTGATCATTCATAATTGCATATATGGAAGGGTTATTGCTGGGATCTAGCCCATCATCAATGTTGGTTAGAAGGACAGGTGTGAATGAAACAGAATTTTAGTTAGCTATAAACAAATTTCATCCATTCAAATATATTCTAATAAAAGTCAGATTAATTAGCTATTTAAAACAAATATGTATGTATTGCATGTGAGTTAGAATCTAAAAGTGAATACTTTTTAACTTTTGAATGTCCAAACTCAATGTACGCATGTTGTCCATGCTGTATATTAACTTTGATGGAAAGATTTATAAGACCTGAACTTGATTTCTTTTACATATTTTATTGGAAATTTTCAGGTAAAATCTAGAACTCTACAAGACTCCTTTCTTTTAAGGGATTTCTCAGCAAATTCATGTGAAAGGGAATATAACAATAATAATATTGCTTGGCATTCACTTTTCACTATGTCTTAGAAATTGGGTGGATCTATTGGAGCCTAAATTTTATAAGAGAATATTAGAATTTATCCCATTCAAATTAATTGGGCCATTTACAGATGTTTATGCTTACAATCAAATTTCATGTTTTAACTGTTTATTTCTAAGTGTAAAGTGAGTATATTATAATTTTTATATCTCTAAAAGGCATCATTTTTAAAATATTTGTAAGAATGAGATATTTTTCACTTTCTTAAGTTAATTTTTGAAATAAGTAAAGTCTACTCAATATTTATTATACCATGCATTATGTTCTCTGTCTTTCGTTTCCGAAGTTTAAGGTGTGAGTAGTAAAAAAAAATAAAAATAAAAATAAAATGAATAACATTCTCTTATATTTTTGTTAATAGTCTAATAACTAACTAATTACTATTAACTTATTCTCTTAACAATTTTTTTTTTTTGGGTGAGAAAATGGGACTAACATCCAAAAAGATTAAATACAAACTAAATGGGGTAAAAAAGTTCCTCTAACATTATCAAAAAGAAAATTTACTATCTCTCTCAAAGGAGTGTTCCAAAAGTGTAATCCTAGTTCCAGAGTTAAGTTTTTTTGCGCTAGACAATCTGCACATCTATTATCTTCTCTATAGATATTTACAAAATAAATCTTCCAATCTTTTTCCCTCCATTATTGGATACTTCTAAAAAGAACGTTGGGATGATTGGCTAAAATTTTGTTTCCATTCAAACTTGCGATCACTGCTCTAGAATCACACTCAACAATTCTTCTTCTTAATCCCAAAGTCCAGGCTATTTTGAGTCTCTAATAAATTCCTCAAAGTTTTGTCTTGTATGTTGTGCTGTCCTAATATAATAGAAAATTTTTTTTATTCATCTGTATTCATAGTTCCCGATGAGTCCCCCACATCTAGCTTTCTTTGATTCATTGTGTCTTGAACCATCAATGTTTAGTGTCACCCAATTTTGGATAAGAGGGTTCTACTTTATATGTTTTTCCACCTTTTGTTTGAAAATGCTCTGTTTACTTCTCTTTTCAAACGCTTTATTTATCTCCTGTATTTTTTTCAATATCTCGCAGTGAGGTTGGGGTGGTCTTTCATAACTTTGTTCATGTATTTTTCTGTTCCTCCAATTTCACATTTTTCAGATTGCTGTGATGAAAGTTGTAACACCCCATTATCCTAAACCTTACTTCTAGCCGTAAAGCGAAGGACAACAAAGTGTCACGATAGTTCTAAAGCTCATGCAGTAACAAATATAGAAGGAAATACTAATACTAGAAGCCTGATAAAGGAATATAGCCTAAAGACATAGAAACAGAGATACAATGCGCGAAACGTTCCTCACGATAACAAAACGTGTAAAGGCACAAGATACAACACAAGACATGATATAATAATGATCAAGATAGATATATATAAGTATGGTAGTCAAAAGAACTCTAGTCGTAGCCGTGGAGTTTAGGCTGACTAGTTACAAACAGACAATACAGAGTTTTCAAGTTAAAGAGCTTATATCACTTATCTCTCAAATAAGTCTCTAAGGTAATAAAGTATAAAATACAAAAGGTGAGAGAATAACTACAACAAAAGTAAAGTAAAATAAAGCATAAGAAAGGTCATCTTCCGTTATGTCACCATATTCGCAAACTCACCGAGGTAGGTTGCGACCTACATCTGAAAAATAACAACAACATATGGTATGAGAACCGGAGATTCTCAATATGGTAACAGTGCCCATTATATAAGATATAAGGTTCCGGGACGCCAAAGGCAATCCTAAAACTTCACATTAATATGCATATTCAAGCTTAATAAAATAAATAACTTAAACCATAAACCATAACAGAGTTATCTAAACTTAGGAAATTTCTAATTAATATACCAATCACACCGCTGTATCCCACAGCCTTCGTCAACCTAACCTCCGTGTGATCCCATCGCCACCGCCTTCTGATCCTCCTCAATGCCAGTAAAACACACTTAATGCAAATAAGTAAAGCACAAATAGTATACATATATATCAGGTAAATCACCTAGAATTTAGGCATGTTATTAAAATAGGCATAACTCAAGTAATCAAAGCAACCAAGCATGTAAAAGATGCATACGATGAATGACTATCCAACCCGACACATCCCCGGGATGTCACCTTTCTGCCACGACCTGGGATTTAGTGCCTTGCTCACTTTCTTTATCTTGCACCCACGAGTTATAGTGCCCGACACACTCTTTTGGGTTATAGTGTCCGAGTTCACTCTAGCGGCAGAAAGGTTATGTGAGCGGGAGACTGCCACAGCCCTCACATCCGAACATAGGCGGGAGACTGCTACAGCCCCTATGACAGAGAACAATGCATCTCACACTCATATAAACAATCTCATCATCCAATCTCAATATCACAAGTTCATCATCAACCCGACTCCCCATCAATTCACATAACAACTCTATCCAACTGACATACCAGGCTTAAGTCATCGTCTTCTAAACTCATGCATAAATTACCAATTTAAGTCACTAACCCACCGCTATTAGTCTTAGGACCTAATTACTAGGTAGTAATCTCAAACAGCAGTTTAAAGAAGTTTAGAAAGCTAGAAAACTCTTAAAAAAACAAAGAAAAATAATTTTTTTCAGCAAAATAGGGGTTATGCGTATGCACACCCCTGCCGTGCATACGCACGCGTTGAAAAAGTGAGGGTCGCGTACGCGACTCCTCTCTTGCATATACGAGACTCCTAACCCGAGAGGAATCCCTGGGTCGCATGTTAAAACTCGTGTAGAAAACACAGTGCCCGCGCACGCGAGACTCTCAGACAGTGGAGAATGCCCGCGTCGCGTGCACAGGTTCGCGTACGCATGCTACATCAGACTCAGAAAAATTTTAATGCTGCAGAATTTTAGTTTTAAACACCAAATGTTAAACGCTTATAACTTCCTCTACAAAATTCTATTTTTCTCAAACTTTATATCATTTTAAAGCTCTTTAAACCATCTTCAATTTCAAGTAAAATCAAGCCAATTTCAAAAATTAAGACTCAAGTTATAATCCGCCAAAGTTCACTAAAAATAGATTTTTACCAAAAGAGACAATTCTCTAATTTTCCAAAACATCAAAGCCAACCCAACTCAAAACAACCCAAAATCCACAATAGACACTCTTCAATCATTTATCAATTACCTAACTATTAAAACTATTTAATACTCACCTCATCCAACTTCAAGTTCAACCTAGATTCACACCAAAGTTCCTCAATACCATTATTCAATATTTCCAACAATCATCAATGTTATATATATCAAATCTTTCATCCAATTAGTCCCATTATCATCAATCAATTCATTTAATTCGTCAAATCTCCTTAATAATTTGTTTTTAATATGAACCACAATAACCAATAATCAATATCATCATCAATATTCGTCTTCAAACATCAACACCCACCACCATAACTCATCAAAGTCATCATACTCATCAATAATCATCATTAAGCATAACATGTACATACAAATAATCATACAACTATATTAGTCAAACCTATCTTAAAGGACACTAACCGAAGTGTCCAAAAACATTACATATTACATAAAGAAAATCAAAATCATACATTGGCCGATTATCCTCCGCGCACAAAACCACCTCACCACAAGCTTTCAAGCCTTCACTCAACACCAAACAACACCAAGAACACTCTATATCATGAAAAACAACAAGAATCAAAGCTAGGGTTTATGACATACATCTAAACTCAAGGGTTTAGTGATATCTTACCTTGTCCAATGAGTTTTGGGATAAAACCTACTACTCACCCAAGCTAGATTACACCTAAATAACAAGAACACAAAGAAACTCAACAACCCAAAAACTATTTTTGAAAATGACATAGGGTGGAGAAATTGAGCTTGGAAAAAGAGTTTTTTACCAACTTTGATCAGTTAGAAAGAAAGAGCTCGGCAAGAGTTTCACGTGGCGGCAAACCGTTCTTCAATCTAAATACCGTAACCCAAGATATGGCCAAAAGAAGATGATGAATAGTGTTAATGGTGGACACTCCTCTCTGTCAATATTACATTCCTCTCTCCCTCTTGTGCTGGAAATAAGCTTTCTTGGCTCATTTATGACTTTATATATGTTGGGCTTGGGCCCAAATTGGGTCTGATTCAACCGCGTAGCGTTTTTGGTCCGTTTAGTCCAACTTTGGGCCAAAACCTTTAGAATTAGCGTCCGGTTTGCTATCCCAAATATTTTTCTAAGATTTTTACTGTTTTATTCTCTCTTACATAGTATCGGACAGACTTAAGCCGGTATCGTCGGCTAATCTACTAGTACGCATTTTTACGCAATTTTTTTTTCAAAAGAAAATATTTTCCCACTCAAAAAAATCCACTGAATCTGAATCTTAGCTTTATATTTCAAAAAAAATATATTTTTATACTTTCGAACCTATTTCGAACAAATAAATTCTTCTATTCTACTAAGCAGTTTTACGTAAAAACTCTGGTTCTTACAAAAGTGTCCATCTAATTGTTGTATTCGTCTCTACCGAGTTGTACTTTTAAATTAATCTCAACCCATTTTTTAAGATTGTCTTCAAAAAAATGTTGCATGCATCTCAGATTAATGAGGGTAATCCAAATTGGGGCAATTTTTCTGCAATCCCCCATAGCATGCAAAATATCCTTTTTCTGGTCTTGGCAAATGCACAATCTCCTCATCCACCAAACAGCTTTCCCTTCTTCTGGTTTGTGAAGATGCAACCATGCATAAACCTCCACATAAAAGTCTTAGCTTTTTGAGGGTCCTTCTACTTTCACATAGTGGTCTAGACAATGGTTGTGAGTTGCTTCCATTTCACTAGGGCTTTGAAGGTGGTTGTTATGTAGAATGTTCCATTATCTGAATGGGTCCAACCTTGTCGATCATCTCCATTGTTGCTTCTCGGAGGAAGGAGGGCAACAATTTTCGCACACACGTCTTTAGGCAAGTATGTTTTAAGTTTTCTCATATTCCGATCTCCTCTTTTATCGCTCCAATCTCTCACTATGATTTCCCATCAACATCAATTTGGGTGGCAAAATTTTGCAGGATTCCAGCCCCTTCAACCCAATTGTCATGCTAAAACTTTTTTGTTGTTCCATTGTTAACAAAAGAGGTGGTATGGTTGTGGAATTTTGGCCAAATTTTGACGAGTTTCTTTCACAGGTTAAAAACTGATTTTCTAGTTGAAGATGTAGCTGTGAATGTGTTTCCATTGTTATATTTTTTACTGAAAATTTGAGTCCATAGGGCATTTGGGTCTTCTTTTAATTGCAAAATGAGTTGTATAAAAAAGTCTCGTTCCTTAACTCCAAATTCCTGAGTCCTAAGCCTCCTTCATGTTTTGGTAAATATAGGGTTTTCCAACTGATGGCATGCAGTCTTCTTTATCTTCTGTGTCTCCCCATATGTCAAAATTAATACTGGACTTATGATGGCCCAGGCTAGCATAACTCTGCCAACAAAAGATAATACTTTACTCTTCCAACCTTTCAACTTGCCATTAATTCTTTTCGAGACCATTTTGAAATTGTCTTTCCCATTTCTGTTGTTGTTAAGCATTGCTCCTAGGTATCTTTCTAGGGTCTTGTTTTCTTTAAACTCAGACTTTTTCAAGATCTTTAATCTGGTCGATGTTGGAATATTCTTAGAGAACACACTAGATGATTTATTGCTGTTAATCCGCAACCCAGCTGCTCCACAAAATAGCTCCAAAGTCCTGTTGATATTTTCCATTTGTTGCATTGTTGCTTCTACAAAAAGGAGCAAATCACCAGCTAACATTAGATGGGACAATTGCGTCCCATTTCTTCCAATTTCAAGTGGTCTCTATTTACTATCAATTACATCTCTTTCAATAAGTTAGGATAGTTTATCCATGCAAATGACAAATAGGTAAGGAGTTAGAGAGTCTCCTTACTTAATGCCTTTTGTAGGGATAAAATTATATATTTTACCTTCGTTCTACAACATGTTGTAGTTAACCGTAGTGACCCCTTTCATAATGATGTTCACCAACCATTGGAAAAATCTGAATTCTTTAAGTCTATGATTCATGAAACTCCACTTAACTCTATCTTAGGCCTTTTTGAAATCAATTTTTATTGCCATATAGCATTTTCTACCTCTAATCTTTTTCATTGAATGCATGACTGATAAACCACTATTTTATGGTTTATCTTGTGCTCAATTGAGTGGTTTTTATCAAATCTTTACTCACTTATTCATACAATTCGCATGTTTTACATTTTTCTTCCTGATTTTGTGCTATGATTGAAAACATGCTTCTTTGATATTATATTTGCTTATTATTAATCCTCTCTTATTACCATTAGATGCCTTGATATGTGTGTTAAGTGTTTTCAGATATTATAGGACAGGAATGGCTTGGAGGATGGAAAGGAAGCATGCAAAAGTGGAAGGAATACAAGAAGTTGAAGAAGTTGTTAAGCTGTCCAGCCTGACCTCTTCGCACTCAAACGGCTATAACTTTAGCTATAGAGGTCCAAACGACGCGGTTCCAATTGCGTTGGAAAGCTAACGTCCGGGGCTTCGATTTGATATATAATATGTCATAGTTGCCATGATGCTAGGCGACGCAAACGCGTGATTCACTTGGCCGCGACCTGTACGGACCAGAAAGCACTGGAAGTGACTTCTGGGCTGTTTCTGACCCAGTTTTCGGCCCAGAGAACACAGATTAGAGGCTATAAAGTGGGAAAATGCATCCATTCATAATTATGCTATTCATAATTCACCTTTTATTATTTTAGATGTAGTTTTTAGAGAGAGACGTTCTCTCCTCTCTCTTAGGATTAGGATTTAGGACTTCTCTTAGTTTTAAGAGTGACTTTCAATCCCAGGTTCAATGTTTTTTTTTGTATTTATTTATTTTCAATGTTTCATGTTTAGATTGATTTTCTTAATTAATGTTATTTGAGATATTTCAGTTTATGATTGTTTTATTTATGAATGCTTTTTATTTAATTTAGATAGTTTCCCTTTTTGTCTTTGGTTAAACAATTGGTAACTCTTGGGTTATCAAACTCATTGTTGACTGAAAATTGGAATTCTTCAAGAATTAATTCGAGATCCAATAACTCTAACTTTTCCCAAGGAAAGACTGGAACTTGAGGATTCGAATTAATTCATTCACTTAACTTACCTTCATAGTTAGAGGTTAACAAAGTGGGAGAAAAATCAAATTCTCATCACAATTGATAAGGATAATTAGGATAGGACTTCCAGTTCTTATACCTTGCCAAGAGATTTTATTATTGTTAATTTATTTTACTTATCATTTAAATATGCTTGTGCCCATTGCCCAAACTCCAAAACCCCAAAACACACTTTTTCATAACCAATAATAAGAACATACCTCCCTGCAATTCCTTGAGAAGACGACCCGAGGTTTAAATATTCGGTTATCAATTTTAAGGGGTTTGTTACTTGTGACAACCAAAACTTTTGTACGAAGGGATTTCTGTTAGTTTAGAAGCTATATCTACAATGCGAATATTTTTATAAATTCTTTACTAGCAAAAATCCTAACGTCAAAATGGCGCCGTTGCCGGGAAATTGCAAACGTGTGCCTTATTATTGGTTATTGTAAATATTTTTCAAAAAAAAATTTCGTTAGTTTTTGTTTTTATTATCTCTCACTACTATGAACTCTCACCCCTTTGGCTATGAGTCTGGTTATAATTATGTTGCAGGAAGAGGAGATTATAATGACAACATGCACCATGGTTGGAACAATCAAAGATGGGAGGAGCCACAAGGATTTGATCAACCCTCATGGCAACAACCACCTCCAATGGACTATCAACAACCATTCTGTGATGCATACCAAGATAACGGTTATGGTGAGCACTCTTTTGATTATCAACAACCACCACCATACGCCTATGAACCCCCTCCTCAATATAGCTTTGGACCACCATACTCACAAGCCCCTTTTCACCATTCACTTTCATATGACCCTAACCCTCAACCACCATACCAACCACCTTATGAGCCATATGAACCATATATAGAACCACCCCTATTCCAACCTAATTACTCCCAAGAACCACTACCTCAATATTTGCCATCTCTATATCCATCAATCCAAGAGTCTTATGGTCCTACTTATGATACCCAAGCGGAACAAGAATTAAGGGATCCTCTCAAGGAAACAATGGAAAAATTTCACGCAACCATTCACCAATTAAATCAAGCGATAAGTCAATTAGCTTCCCGACGTTCGGACACTCAAGGAACCCTATGGCTTTATGTGGACAATCTAATGAAGAACGCAGCACGAAGGAGATACTAGAAACTCTAGTGGACAATGAGGAACATAGCTTTGTATTGGAACAAGTAGAGGAAGCCATAATAGTTGCATAGGAAGAAGTGGTTGAAGACTTAGAAAATGCTGAACCTCCATGGGAAAGTCAAGACATAGAGCCTCCTTCCAAGACGGTTGCAGTTGATGTTGAGGAGAGTGTACAACCTCCAAGGCATATCATAGCTAAAGACTTTGAAGAGGTTGATCAAGAGATGGAGATTCAAGAAGAAGAAGCACAACCTCCTATGCCCTTGGTAAGCAATGAAGGGGAGATTGAATTGGAAGAGAGCTACCAAGAGGAAGATGTTGAAATTGAAGAAGCTTGCAAAGAGGTGGTAGTTATCAGAAAAAAGCACAAGGGAGTGGACCTTACAATTTCATTAAAGATACCTCCCCCTAAGTTGCTATCATCCTTCACAACATTCAAGTGGGTAAAATTCATATCCCTTAGCTTTCTAATTCCACTTGAATATGGGCTACTGGAGACGGATGGTAAACTTAGAGCTCTTTGTGACATTAAGAGTAAGAGGAAGATAGCCAATGGTAAAAATTGTCCTGCAAGGTTCATCATGGTTGGAAGCTTTAAGTTTAAGAGTAAAGGTTGGTATAGAGCTCAACTGAATGGGTCTAGGAAGTTGTTTGGCCACTTACGTGAGAATTCAGACTGCTTGCCACCCGGATGGAACAATATTACTCAACCAAAAGACCGGTGTAAAGGCAAGGTCTGGGACCCCGGAATCCATTCTACCAATCACCACTCTTGAGGCCTTGTCACTTGCTTTAACTTACTTGAAGGCTTTCTGCGCCTAGTTTGGGACCCCGGAGGCTACTGGAATTCTAAACATTGGTGGAGATTCCTGGAGCAGTACAAGCACAAGCCACCATAACAAGGAGCTCACCAGAATGTCCAACTTAAGGACTTTAACTAAAAGTGCTAGGTGGGAGACAACCCACCATGGTATAATCGTTCCTTTTTCAGTTTAAATTTTAGTCTATTTTTGAGTTTTGATTGAACCTGGAATTTTGCATAACATTCATTGCATCTGCATTTGCATCTAACATTAAAAAAAATGCCATGCGACGCGACCGCATCAGCGACGCGTCCGCATCGCAAGGTGAGGGGAGAAAATAAAAAATGAACAGAGAGTCACGCGAGAGCGTGGCTGGAGGCGTGCCAATAGCACAAATCGTCCCATGCGACCGCGTCGCTGACGCGACCGCGTCATATGAGAATAATGGCCTCCCACGCAACCGCGTGCCCCACGCGACCACGTGCCCTAATTTTTGACGTAAAAAGGGTGCACTACGAATTATTGTGCGAGAGTGGTGCTGGATTGGTGCTGAACGCACAATTCTATCCACGCAGACGCATGGCTCACGCGTCCGCGTCATTCCTTTTTGCAGCCCACTCACGCGATCGCCTGCCCCACGCGATCGCGTCACCCGATAATTGGCAATTAATGATTTTGAACAGAGAGTTGTGCGAGCGCGAGGCTACCCTCGCGCCAGTGGCATAAAACGGGTCACGCGACCGCGTGACCGACGCGACCGCGTTAATCTGTATAAGTGCAAGTCACGCGACCGCGTGCCCCAATCCTAATTTTTCCTCCCTCCTTTCTTACTTACTTCTTCTTCCCTTCTTTCCCTTCTCATTCTTCTTATATTTCATTTTCTTTTACTTAATTGCATACTTTCATTCATTGCATTATTTTCATTGGTGTTGGAATTTTATTTGGGTCATTGTTTTTTCTATATTTTTGTGGATTATTTGACAATTATATATTACTTTTTAAAGGGATGCTTGCATGTTCAATTTAATACTTTCAAATAGCTTATTTACCATGCATGCTATGTCTTTGTGAAAACGCCCGTATGGCATTGTGCACTATTTTTAAGATTTCTTTTAATCTATTACTATAAATGCTTGCTTTTCACAAAATCCTTTTTATATTCTATTAATTAAATATAATTGTTATTACAAACATGATTGTTAGTTTGAAAGACTTGGTAATCTAACTTGGACATTGAATGCTTGATCTATGCTACTCATGCCTTTGCCAGCATGTCAATAAACATCTTGCATTTAACTGTCATCACATGCACTCACTATATTTCCATTGATGACTTTTCACATGTAGTCATGACCATGTGTTAACATCATTCTTCTTTACTGTGCATTGATTACCACCTTTCCCGCTCTCTTCCTTGCTGGATCCCCTAGCTTCACTTGTTACTTTCCTTTTTCCCCTTTCAGGATGGCCACCAAGAAGGGTAAAGAGAGAAAGCTACTCCTAAACCACCGGCAAGGAAAGGAACACAAGAGAGCACTAGCTGAGGAACTACAACTCCCATCCACCTGCATATCTCAGCATGCACCGAGGACGGTGCAATCTTTAAGTGTGGGGAGGTCGATACTGATCCATGGGTTAGTTAGTCCCTTCTCAACACCAATTTTTGTTTTCATTGTTGCATTTGCATGTTTGATTGCATGTTTGTTTTTTGTGCATATTTTACCACTTGGTTAAAGTAATATTTTCTTTTTCAAGTAAAATTTTTATAGTATTTCACTAATTTGAACAAAACTTTTTGAAAAACTTGTTTGAAGAAATCTTATTTTGGAACATAGTTTAGAGCTCGAACACACAAAACCAGTGAGATTTTGAGCCTATTTGATTGGTTGCATTTTATCAACCAATATTTCATTTTTGGTGTGTGTTTTTTCTCTCTAAAATTATGATTTTTGTCTTGCTTAATTCTATATTTCCATTGTTTGATGTATGCATGCACTGATATGATTGAGGCCTTTGTTTCACTAAGCTTACATACCCATATGGCCTTACCCTTTCATTATCCTTTACAAACCAATTTGAGCCTAATATACCCATTTGTTCTTTACTTTAGCTCATTACTAACTCTAAGCGAAAAACAATAATGTCCTTAATTTGAATCCTTGGTTAGCTTAGGCTAGTAAAAGTGCTCATGATTTAAGTGTGCGGAAGTTGGGTTTGAAATTATTTGGTTTGAATAATTGGGTGTTGTATATTTTAGTGAAAATGTGCAAAATAATAGTTGAGCACATATTATTGCATTAGATACTTTAATCATATGCATTGAGAAAAATAAAAGAAAAAAAAAAGAGAAAAAGAAAAAGAAAAGAGCAATTAATAGAAGGGGACAAAATGCCCCAAAGTAAGTGTTGGTATTAATGCATATGTACTAAACTCAATGTTAGGATGCATGAACATGTGGAAAGCACAGTTAATGGGAAGTTAGATTTTGCATTTTAATTAAATGGATTGTCTTAAGTTAGGTGGAAAGTTTATGTTAATTAAGGATTCAAATTTTAGTCCACTTGGCCAAATACGATCCTACCTTGACCCTAACCCCATTACAACCCTTAAAAGACCTCTTGATTTGTGTATTGATGCATTAAATTTTTGTTGATTGTTAGATGAAGAGCAAGCTAGAGAAAGCAAGATTAGTAGAGAATTGAGAGAATTGACCCTAGACACTTGAGAGTTAGAGTGATATACACTACCAAGTAAGAGTTCAGCGCTTAATTCTATGTTCCCTACTTTTATGAGCTATCTTCTTCTTGCAAGTTATTTGTATTGTATTTTGTGATTTGAATTAGTGAAATCCAATTCATATTTATTCTTGAAAGATTTATTTACTTTTTCACCAAGTAGGTAGAAACATTTTTGCATTTAGTTGCATTCATAGGTTGCATCTCATACATTCTATCATTCCTCTTCATCTCTTTATAGTTTCTCTTGAGCTTAGCATGAGGACATGCTATTGTTTAAGTGTGGGGAGGTTGATAACCAATATTTTATGGTTTATATTGTGCTCAATTGAGTGGTTTTTATCAACTCTTTACTCACTTATTCATACAATTCGCATGTTTTACATTTTCCTTCCTGATTTTGTGCTATGATTGAAAACATGCTTCTTTGATATTATATTTGCTTATTATTAATCCTCTCTTATTACCATTAGATGCCTTGATATGTGTGTTAAGTGTTTTCAGATATTATAGGGCAGGAATGGCTTGGAGGATGGAAAGGAAGCATGCAAAAGTGGAAGGAATACAAGAAATTGAAGAAGTTGTTAAGCTGTCCAGCCTGACCTCTTTGCACTCAAACGGCTATAACTTTAGCTACAGAGGTCCAAACGACGCGGTTCCAGTTGCGTTGGAAAGCTAACGTCCGGGGCTTTGATTTGATATATAATATGCCATAGTTTTCCTGACGCTAGGCAACGCGAACGCGTGATTCACACGGACGCGTCGCATCTGCGAACCTCAACCCGCGCGGCCGCGTGGGCGACACCTCCGCGTCACTTGGCCGCGACCTGTACGGACCAAAAAGTGCTGGAAGTGACTTCTGGGCTGTTTCTGACCCAGTTTTTGACCCAGAGAACACAGATTAGAGGCTACAAAGTGGGAGAATGCATCCATTCATAATTATGCTCTTCATAATTCACTTTTTATTATTTTAGATTTAGTTTTTAGAGAGAGAGGTTCTCTCCTCTCTCTTAGGATTAGGATTTAGGACTTCTCTTAGTTTTAAGAGTGACTCTCAATCCCAGGTTCAATATTTTTTTTTGTATTTATTTATTTTCAATGTTTCATGTTTCATTCACTTAACTTACCTTCATAGTTAGAGGTTAACAAAGTGGGAGAAAAATCAAATTCTCATCACAATTGATAAGGATAACTAGGATAGGACTTCCAGTTCTTATATCTTGCCAAGAGATTTTATTATTGTTAATTTATTTTACTTATCATTTAAATATGCTTGTGCCCATTGCCCAAACTCCAAAACCCCAAAACACACTTTTTCATAACCAATAATAAGAATATACATCGCTGCAATTCCTTGAGAAGACGACCCGAGGTTTAAATACTCGGTTATCAATTTTAAGGGGTTTGTTACTTGTGACAACCAAAACTTTTGTACGAAGGGATTTCTGTTAGTTTAGAAGCTATATCTACAATGCGAATATTTTTATAAATTCTTTACTAGCAAAAATCCTAACGTCAATGACTTCTTTCGCAATAAGAATATTGTCATGAATTTTTTGTCCCAGTATGAAGCTTGATTGATGGGGATAGATTCTATCACTAAGAAAAGGTTTTATCCGCTGAACAAGGATTTTGGTGATGATTTTGTACTTCGCATTGCACAAAGTATTAAGTCTGAATTGATCAATGAACTCTAGGTGTTGTACTTTTGGAATGAGTGCTAACAAAGTAGTGTTTGTATCCTTGATAAGGGTGGGATCAATTTGACTAATTTCTCAATTATTCTCAAAGGAGGCTACCATCTATCTTCTCCGGAGCTTCTAGAGACCTAATGCTAAACGAAGCTTTCTTTATTTCTATGTTTGTCGGCATGGCTTCTAGGTACCTGCAATTCGAACAATCAAAATTAGATATATCACTAGTGTCTAAATTTGTGGGACTAGTAATAACCTCCTATTTATAGAGCTTTTGGTAGAAGCTAGAGATGTGATTCTTTAGTTCTTCTTCTGTCCAAGTACCTCATTGATTTCTATGTTTTAGAATCTTATTTTCTCTTCTTCTAATAATGGTCTTAGTGTGATAGAAATTTGTATTCCAGTCTTCATCCACTATCCATTGTTTTCTTGATTTTTGAAGCCAAAAGGCCTCTTCTTTGTCAAGGATCTCTGATAAATCCACATTTTATGGTATTTATTTGTTTTAATTAGGTGGATTTTATTGACTTCTCTTGTATTTATTCATTGAAATAGTATAGTTTTGTGAATTTCTCCTAATTTTACTTAGTGATGAAAACTATGCTTTTTATGCTTAAAATTGCTAATTTTAATTTCACTTTTATTTCATTCGATATCTTGATGTGTTTGTGTAAGTGATTTAAGGTTTAGAAAGCAAGTATTTCTTAGAAGGATGAAGGAAAATCATGTAAAAGTGGAGAAGTTCATGAAGAAGTGAAGGATCTGTAGAGCAGTCAATCCTGACCTCTTCGTACTAAAGTGATCATAACTTGAGCTACAGAACTCTAAATGAGGCGGTTTTAGTAGCATTACAAAGCTAACATCCGAGGCTTCAAAATGATATACATTTTTTTATGGTGGACGTGTGTTAAGATGCCCGAGTACGCAGAACACAAAAAAATGTGACTCGCTTAAGGGAACACGTGGCTAGCGATTTCTGAAGCATTTTGGGCCCAATTCAACCCATTTCTAATGCTATTGAACCAGGGATTGAAGGGGAGAATGAACCAAGTAGTCATAGCTTAGTTTTATCCATGTTTTAGGTTAGATTTCAAGAGAGAGAAGCTCTCTCTTCTCTCTAGAATTTAGGATTTTGTGCTTAATTTTCTCTTACATTTAGGGTTAAATACTTGTTTTGATGTAGTTTCCTTTGCTTTTTCTTGTTTTATTGCTTTAATTTTTTTGTTCGTCTTGTTAATTTCTCAATTTGGTCACTTTTATGTTTATGAACTCTTGTTGAATTTGATTTCCATTTAGTGCAATGTCATGTTTTTATGTTTATGGTTGCTTAATTTAGTTGTCATTATTGTTTTCTTGCATTGAGTAGTTGTAGATTTTACTAATTCATGCAATTTATCATGCTTTATTTTTATGCACAACAAGTGTTTGATAAAATACTTGGCTTAGTTTTATGGTAGATTTTTAGCACTCTTGGTCTGGTATTGAGGACTTGGGTGCCTTGATATCATTGATGTCTAGTGTGATTGGTAATTTAGGATTGTTAGTTGGTTTTAGGATCAATTATGTCCACTTGACTTCACCCTCCGATGTTAGAGGATAATTAAGTGGAATGAAGCCTTTGTAATTACCATGTTGTGGTCAATGATCTAGGATAAGAAATCTTGACTCTTAATCATTATCATGAGTGTCTTTTAGCATTTATATTACCTTAGTTGTTAGCTTTACTTTCTTGCACATTTACATTTCTTATTCATCAATCTAAAAACCCCCAAAATATCTCATAACCAATAATATGCATACTTCGCTGCAATTCCTTTGAGAGACAGCCCGAGGTTTAAATACTCTCAGTTTTTATTGGTTTGCATTGCGAAAAATAAATTAAACTTTGATTGAGGGTTAATTGTTGGTTTACATCTATACTTCGACGAGATCATTTTTGTGAAAATTCTGAACCGACGATTTTCTTCCGTCAATCTCATTGAGCTCCTTATTGAGGGATGCTTCGAGTTCATCCGGAAAACAGTTGCAATCGTAGCTGTTGCTTTTTTGAGTACCCGCCAACCTGTTTAAAATAGTTCTTTTTGGTTTTAAGGATGTTTTCAAACAATTCTGAATTCCACTTTTTGAGCGCTTCTCTAACGTTGGATAAGGCCAAGTTGAGATTGTTACTATTTCTTCCATGGTTGTTCAAGAAGGATTCATATTCTGGGTGAAAAGTCCACACAATTTCGAATCTGAAAGATCTATTCTCTCTTTGGTTGATGTCGGTGTTATCCTTTATGAAGAGAGGGTGATGGTCAGAGTTTGTTCTAGGAAGAACTCTCACAACCGCTTTTTGGTACTTCAGCCTTCATTACGTATTAGAGAGCGCCATGTCTAGCCTTTTAAAGACTTTATCATATCCATTCCATACAGAGTCTTTCAAAGTATATCTACTCCCTATAAAGCCCAAATCGATAAATCTACAACTGTTTATCCGATTGACAAACTGGTTGTAGCCTCTGGTATCCACCGGGATGCCTCCATTTTTCTCATTTGCTTCTTTGATCTCATTCCAATCACCAATGAAGACCCAAGATTTAGAAATGCATCTAGAAATGTTTTGAAGTCTCGACCAAAGAAGTTTTCTAATGTGAGGGTGTGGACTAGCGTATATAATCATTAAGAATTCATCTTTATTACCTGGCACTTTGATCTTAACATGAATGAATTGATTATTAGTCTCCAAAATGGTGATAGTAAAAGCATTGTCATTCTAAAGGATCCAGATTCTACCAATGTACCCTTCCACTTCTTCAATGGTGTAATTTTTGAAATCCAAATTCTATATAACATTCTTATCTCTTTCGCCACTAATCTTCGTTTCCATAAGAATAACTAGGTCAGGTTTATACTGTTCACAAATCTCTTTATAGGTGCGGCTAAAAGCCTTGCTAGCCACTCCTCTCACATTCCATGAGAGAATAATCGTCATATCAAAGAAATGCTTAGTTGATCTGCATATCAGCAGATTCTGTGTCTCTCAAAATAATATAATCAGGTGTTTCGAAATCGACATCCCTAATTAGTTTTTCCATATCACTTTCCATAAACTCTTTTATGGATCTTTCCTTTTCTCGTGGATCTGGGGGTTCATCTTCTCCATTTTGAGGCTGTTGGTCTTGCTCCCCTTCAAATTCTTCTTCAATAAGTTCTAGATTAATGATATTGTCTTCCTTCATATGGTTATCATTCCTGTTTTTAGTCACCTTGTATGTGTAGTTTTTGTCACTTCTTTCTCTATATGTGCTGATGTTGTTGCCATCTGTTTGTTTGTTGTTGGCCATTTTCTTTTGCGTGTTAGTCTATGTTTTTTCCTTTGGTGTATATTTCTTTGATGTTTTTTGTTGTGTGACTCCTTGTTGTTGTGTGCTCTTTGACGGTTTCTGTTGTTGCTAGTTTTGGTTTGTGCATTGGTGGTCTTGTTTCTGTTGTAATCCTCCTGATTTTTCGTTTCCATTGCTTTTTTTTCTTGGAAATTCGCCTATGTGTTTAGGACACTAAATCTTGAATTCGAGATAGTATTTTTTTTCCTTTTTTTTCTCCGTGGCTTGGGCCAGCCCCATCTTTTTCATTCTCTCTTTTGCTTTTTCTTTGTTTTTAAACCACCATCCATGGGCCAAAATTGTTTCTATCTATTTCCATCACAACCTTACTATTATCTTTTGTTGGTTGGATAGTTTTCTTTTCTTGCTCTGTGTGCTTCTTTGTCGTTCTAGTTTTCTCTACTTTTTTAAGAATTTTTTCTTTGTTGGCCTCTTTAGTTGTCTCATTCCTTTCCCTCCATATGGCGCAATATTTTTGTTCATGGTCAGCTTTACCACATGTAAAACATATTTGGTGAATGCCTTTATATTCCACTTGATAAACTTTTCCATTCACCATATACCTTTCCAACAGAAGCTTGGTTAAATCAACTTCCACACATAATCGAGCAAGTTTTTCTCTGTATAAGTGTGAAGTGTTGTAACCTACCTTACATATTGTAACACCCTACCACACTGAGATTTACGCTTAAGTCGTAAAACAGAGGTGGTGTGGTATTACGACCTTTAAAAAAAATGTGTACATATAATAGCAGAAGGATTATAATATGCTAGGTGCCTTGAAGAATAGAGGAAAAAAATCGCAAAATAAAAGCGCAACGCTCAAGAAATGAGTTAACTTGTGTGCTAAGAAGACTATAGCTATTAAACATAGGATAATAAAAGTAGGAATAGAGTGCCAAAGATACAAACTAACAAGCTCCTAGCTCAGCCCGCGAAGTCAAGACTAGTATTCATGACTCAAGGAATGAAAATAGAGGTTTAGAGGTTTGAAATATAGTTTAAAACATTAAAAATAATGTTTGTTGAAGTAGGGTCCACGCGTGCGCGTGGCTCACGCGTATGCGTGAGAATACACAAGTGCAGCTCACGCGCGCGCGTTTTCTTGTCACGTGTATGCGTGGGCATGTTTGTTGGTCCATCACGCGTACGCGTGAGAAATGCGTACGCGTGGACGTACATCCTTTTTAAAAACAGCAGCAGATGACCAAAGAGCTGCAAACCTTGCAAATCTCACCAGCATAACCACATATTTATCATCCAAACTTCTGACGGGCATACCTCAATCGTTTTAAATTGTTTTCCTTCCGTTCTTCGAACGGCACAAACATCACGAATCCAATTTTCATTTTATAACAAGTTGGGAACAAATTGAAGGTCCAGAAGCCAAGTTATGCCTCACCGAAATTCGGCCAAAAACCAACCTTTGCAAAAATGTTCAAACCTCAATTTTCAATCAAAACTCCATTCCATTCCTTGTTAAATATGCCAAATCTAACACCATATATCAATAACAAAACTCAACACAACTTTACACCATTTATCAACTACCTTTCAATAACACTAATCAATTTCATTTCTCAAGAATTCCTTCAAGCTTCCATTCAAGGTTCTTTTAAGCGTGTAAACAACCAATCAACCACATTTCTTACCAATATTAACATCAATAATAATCTCCACCACATATTTAAATTACCAGCTATCCAACAAGCACTAACCAAACTTAATCATTAATAACAACATTCAACCATGTTACCTTCCAAATCAACATAACAACAACCACCATCCATAATCAATTACTAATTATCCACAAACACCAACCAAGTATATTCAACAACAAATTACTAAACAATAAACATACACCTGTATTCCAACTTATCCTATAGTCATCTAGCCTAAGTTTTTACAGAACATTATATATTAAATACAAGAAACCTAAATCATACCTTGGCCAATTTCCACGTAACAACCAAAGCAATTTATTCAAAATCAAGGCAGCCCCTCAAAATTCAACAAACTCTAAGCTCATCTTTCTCCATGTTCCAATATTCACAATTTTAAGTTCCAATTATTTATTTTTCAACCTAATACACATTTATAACACATATATATCCAATTTAATACTCAAAGCTCAAATTCAATGAAATTAAAATAGGATTATCGTATCCTCATCTTACCCAAGCTTCACATAAGCAAAAATGAATGTTCTCCTCAAGTTAATTGGATCCTAAAACATCAGAAATAAAAGAAATTCAACATTCCTACTCAAAATTCGAAAATTGGGGGAAGAGGAGGCTGAGGGTGAAATAACATGTTACCTATGAAATTCTTCCGGTAGAAACGTAGAGCTCGACGCGGTGAACGCGTGGCTGCAAACGGGGCGGCGATCGGAGTTCGGATGGAAAAATTACGGGAGTTGGAAATTAACGTAAGGGTTTGGTGTCCTTTCTTTTCTCTCCCCTGATGTTCTACGACCCTGCCAGAGTGGGGAGAAGAAGGACGTGGATTTACTTAAAAGGCTGGTGCGGTTGGGCCCACGGCTCGGTTTGGACCCAGTTCAACTGGTTCGGTCCGTTCGGTCCAATCTGAGACCGATTTCTTCGAAATTAATGTCAAAATTCTCGTTTTGATGAGCTCTATCCTAATTTGATATAATATTCATATTTCTAATTTTTCATATTAAAAACTAATTTATTGACTAATTATCTACTAATTTATCGGGGTTTACACATATTCTTCCTATTAGGCCTCCAATCTTCCTAAGAATTTTTTCATTGTAGAGCTCTATAGGCAGTCCCGAAAGTTTATCCATGTTGTGATCTTATCAACGGTGGTTAGGAGAGGGTTGAAATTGGGTTCCCAAAGCCTTATCGCTAAGTAGTTATCATATATCTTCCATGGTCTTTTTAAAAGAGAAAAATCCAAGTCTTCTTGAGAATAGAACTTGACTTAGTAAAATTCATTCCTAAGGTTTATAACATCGAGCTCAGGCAACTTTTCCCACAGGTTTTCAATCCTCCTTTTGATCACTGTATAACCGATTTTTCTTCCTATGAATTTAACAATTTGGGTCTCCACAATGATTTTCATAGTTCCTGTTGGCTTCCTCATTTATAACTATGTTGAATAGCCCCTGACCCATATCTTCTACTGTATATCTGCTTTACTATTTTCTTTTTTCTGCTCCTCTGTCTCATTATCCATATTTCCTATTTCAGGTACAGCTTTCTCGTCCTTCTCCTCCTCTTCGGAATCTAGGGTTTCATCTTCCGACTCTAGCACTTCACCGGTCACCATATTAGCATAGGTCTGATTCCGATTTTCTCATTCAGTTTTGCCAGTCACCATGTTAGCGTAGGTCCTATTGTAGCCTTCTCCTTCATTTTTGCCACTCCTGTTTTCAATGTCAGTCTTGTTTGCCAACTTCTTTTTCATTTCCTTGCATCCATTCCTCAACTCTTGACACTAGAGTAGTGGTATCCAAGAAATCTTCTTCATCTTTCCGCACATTCTTAACACTTCATTGAAATAAGTCTCGCTCCTGATTTGTTATTTCTTGTTTAGTTGGAGTTTCATCTTCGGTCATCTTGCCGATTGAGATACTAAAAAAATGTTAGAGACTACACAGTACGAAGAGAAAAAAACGGCTAGTTTTTTGTTTTATTTCTATTTCTAAAAAATCTCTTAATAAAACAACAATTTTTTGCCTTTTTTTCTTTTATGTTTTTGTCTGGAGAACAATTTTCAATGCATCAATTATTTGACTTCTTTGGGTCTAATAGACAATAAATCAAAGAGCATTATTCCATTTTAAAATTTTGGTATACTAGAAATTGAAATAATTTTAGATATAATTCATGTCCTCTATTAAATTATAAACATATCAGACACCAAGAAAATATAAATGTATGAGAATTTTAAAATAAAAAATATTTAAATGAAGACAGTATATAGTATAGCATAGTACAGAAACTTGCCAATGAAAAAAAAATTGCATTCGCATGCACTAGTCATTAGTAGGGGTGTACATGACTCGATCCGGTCCAAAGACCTGGTGCGGACCCGAATATTTTAGGGGCTAATTTGGTGTGGTTTTAGCCGAGTTCAAGTCTTAAAAATAGACCTGATCATTATTTAGGGCCGGATCCGGTCAAGACAAACTCAAATTCACCTGACCCATGTGCACCTTAAGGGAACTAAAAAAGGTATATATATTTTAAATTAATTTTAATATTATGTTATATTAATTATAAGCTTGTTATTTTATTTTTAATCACACTTATTGAATTAGAAAATATATCAAAGAATCATCAAATTAAAATTTATGGACAAATTCAAGTTCAAATATGGATGTCAACTCGATAACAAGTTTCTTCTTTATAAATAAGTGCATCATAATTAAGTTTCTTTAAAGGCCCGATTTTCACCCGGTATAATTGTGGCCCAAAAATATTTCAGTTTTATCAGGTCTATGGTCGAATTACGGTCTAAAAAATAAATTTAGTGTATATTTAAAGTCGGATTTGAATTAAGACAAACTTATTTTCATCTGGCGGATATACACCCCTAGTCACTAGGGGAGTGGGGGATCTCACCGTCTCATTCTTCTTTTGTTTTTAATTTTTTATGTTTTTTATTTTTTTTTTTTGGAAAGGATGTTTTCCAGTCTTAATTAGAGGTCTCATAATCAATAAAACTTCAGATCCATGGGCTTTCTTTTGGTTTCATTCAGGATATATTGAATCAGTGATGACCCCAAACTGATGGGCTTTTCGGAAAGTAAGGAAAAGCTTTGAGGGAGTCAAACTTTTTGTGTGTTATTTTCTTTTTTGTCTAGGCCATGCTTCCAGTGTTTCTTTTTTGGGCCCGCCAACAGATTTTTACAGTATTATCTTGGGCTGAAAATGGCCTAGGCCTAATCCAATCTCTTGAAAAACTCGCTTGAGTTAGTAGGAGACTAGGAGGAGGTTTTCCCTGTACTATGACCCAAAAAAAGGGTTGAACGAAGCTTAGGCCTTAGCTTATGCGAAGCTCATAATATGATAATAACTTCAAGAACAAATCACCTTGGATGATGAATTTATTAGTCCACTTAAATAAGTGTGGAAGGTTTAAATAAACATTTAAAGGTCTGTAAATAATTTAAATGTTGTTTATCTTATTCTAACAATAAATAATTTGGTTCTTTTTCTCCATTTTAATTGCCTTTAGTCATTATCAGCAATATACATCGCAGGAAGGCACCAGACTATATATTGTATTGTATTAGACATTTAGACTAGGACATGATATGAAGGCTTGCATGTTGCATCTTTTTTTTTATTTTTTTTTTATTTGAATTTTCTAAATTTTAAATTTTATTTTAAAGAATAAAGTATAACTCTCATCATTTATTTCATAGGTGGAATCGAGAGAAAATATGAGAGAGAAATTATTCAAAGACGAGAGATCACATTTTATTCTCTCAAATAAAAATTTAAAATTTAGAAGATTCAAATTCTTTTTTTAGTTCTCTTTTTTGGTTGAACAAAAACAAATCCTCGCTAAGGATCTTTTCACCCTGTTAATGACATCTTATCTTTGAATTGGACTATAAATGCAGTTGGCCCCGCTTCATTGATTGATAAAAGAAGATTAAAGTCATAAGGATAAGAAGATAGCAATTTACAAGAGAATTAAGAGATAAGAGGATTGAGTGTTTTCGTTAAAATAATCAGTGGTGTGAAATGTATAGTAAAGGGGGGGAAATATTAAAACCTATAGCTAGTAATCAGTGTGTGTTTTTTTAGGAACATCATCACTTATAATAAAGTGTTTATATCTTTCATACGATCTGTTGAAACACAAGTGGTTATACTCTTATATTTGAGGAGAAAAGAATGGACTTGTTATATGGACAAGGGTTTTTTTTTCTTAATGAGTTAGGGGTTAAAGTGAAAGAGCCTAAAATAACACAAATATCTAATACAAGAACAATATAAAAGCACTCACAATACAATATGACAGCAATTATAACAAGCAAATATAGCAAGTAAAACAATAACAAGAACACACCGAAATTTTAACGTGAAAAATTTTCTCAATGTGAGAGGTAAAAACTACGGGTCGTCCATACCAACGAAATAGCTCCGCTATAATCAAATGAAGTACAAGAGAGTCTCAAACATAACACAAAAACGTGCATATAGCCAGCCAAATCATCAAAGTACCAAAGCTTAAATATAAGAAGCAAGAAGATGAAAAATACCTAAAAAACAAAGCTGCTGTCGAAGCCAATTTCTCTCTTTGCATATCTCCAAATAACATCTCCACCATTCAGAATGAAGAACAGAATGTGAAGAATCTACAGTTCAAATTTCACGTCAATCCAACGATGTAAAAATGAGAAACTGCCATTCAAAGATTGCTACTCTGTGTAAAAATGAAAAACCTAATTTCTCTCTTGCTAAGCCAATTTCTCTCACTGAAAATATCCAATCAACATCTCCACCAACCAGAATGAAGAACAAGATGATAGAAACACGCAGTTTAAATTTTAATCTAATCCAACGGTGAAAAAATGAGAAACTGCCATTTGAAATTTACTGCTTTGCATAAAAACGAGAATTATGTTTTTCCTCCTTTCTCTCTTTGGTGGCTACACTCTCTACCTCTCAATAACTGCAAAATATATATTAAGGTTATAACACTAGGGTGCAAGAATACACCCCCAAAAATTTGGACTTGGGCCTCAAAAAGAGAGAAAAAATCTAACACAAAGACCGCAAGCAAGGAAGAAAAACAAGAAATAACCACCCAGATTAAGAACTTTTAGGACGCAAAAAGTCAAAACAGTCTAAATCTAAAGCTAAGTTAATATCGGAAGGAGGCACATAAAAAATGTGTAGGTTAAAAGAAAAGGATCTATCTCTTTTTAGCAAGCGTATCTACAACATAATTTGTTTCTATAAGAGTATGTGATCATCCGGAGACATTAAGTCGTTAGACACGAGTGTTGATATCAGCAAGAATCGGTGCACAAGGATGACTCTCAGGATAGTCATTCTTCACAAATTCAAGAACAGAAGATGAGTCTGTTTCAATAACAACTCGGTTGAAATTGTTTGCCACAGCAATCGAGAGATCGCGCACAATCCCCCACAATTCCACCTGCATAATACAACTGTCCAAGTTAGAAGCAAAACCAATGATATACCTTTCCAAGTGATCTCTAAAAACTCCACCGCACGTCGCACTATTCTATTCAAAGAAAAAAGAGCCATCAACATTTAGCTTAATTTCATTCTCATGAGGAGGGAGCCAACGATTAAGAATATTTGAAGTTGGAGTATTATGCTTCTGCCTCCAATGCACATTCATGTAAATATTCCTCATGCATAGTCTTAATCTGGATAAAAGTTATAGCGGAAGAAATCAACCTATCTTAAAAAATGAGCTTGTTGTGATAAAACCAAAGATGAGATGCTACAATGTCAAACAGATTTGACCACTTAGATCTCTTTGAGAGATTGTTCTGCAACTAGTTCATCATATCTAAACTCAGAAACTGGCGAAATTGATCATCAATCATGAGGTTTTGCCATATGTTTTTCACAAAAAATCAGTCTCGAATGACATGGAGAGTGGATTCAGCATCGTTTCTACATGGGAACATCGATCATCATTAGTAAGATGGCGTCTCTTTCTTTTGGCATTTGTAAGAATGGACAAGGTTTAGTGATCGATAATATGAAATATCCAATTATGTGTTCAATAAAATTTAACGGATAATAATTAAAAACTATAAAAGATAATAAATAAATAAAGACGTTACCAAATTATGAGATTAAAATCGTAAAAGGACTATATCATAACGTCCCAAAAATATTTTAAATGAAAACATTTAAAGTAAACACTCAATTTTGACTAACGCCTAAAAATACTCACTAACTTAAGTTGGAGTGTTTTTGTTCGAATCGCATTATCAGGCCCAAACAAGACTATGGTCCAATTTGGATAAATAATATAATTAAGTTCATTTTAAAAAAAATAACTTAAACAATAAATGTTTATATTAAAATTAACTTATAAATAAGTTATTTTGTATTTGGTTTTTTAGTTCTAAAAGTGCTTATTTTAAAAGAAATGTGACAAAAAAAATTATTATGAGAGAAGTTATTTTTTTAACTTCTCTATAAGCACTTAAAATTTTTTTTAGAAAACTATAATTTAATTTTAAAAATTATACCAGATATTAATATTACTACTTTTTATAAGTTAAAAGCTCAAAAAATAACTTTTGAAGCTTCTACAAAATAAAAAATTTAACGTTAAAACATGTCATTTAATTTAATTATCAAAATTATTCTTTTCGAAACTGATTTTTATAAGCAAAACAATTTAGGTAGTTATTTTTTATTCAAATATAAATTGAGTATCAAAAGACAAATTAATTTTTATTATGTAGATTAAACTAACAAGGTGTTATTGCTTATAACATAGTGCAATTCTATTGTTCCGAAAATAATGCCTTCATATGAAACTTATTATCAGGAAGTAGGTTATATAATAACCTTTACTAACTCAAATTGATTAAGAATAATAAATCAATAATATTTTAATATTAACAAAATATTTATAAATATTATCGGATCATGAAGTAATTTTGGAGGGTGATCATGAATAAACTTTACTAAAAGAAACAATGCGAAAAATAAAAAAAAAATTGAAATGCTAAAAATGTACTTATTATTGTGAAAAATAAATGTATCAAACTCAAGAGTGGTCTTTGCACTACTCTGAGTTTATTCCTAAGCTTGTCAAAAGTAAAAGAAGAGAGGGATCTAATTAATATATCTACTATTTGTTCAGTTCTCGGTATATGAATAATTTGGAGGAACTTAGAATTAATCTTGTCTCTGACACACTGAATGTCCAGTTGAAAATGTTTGGTTTTGTTGTGCAAAACCAGATTTACTGTTAGCATACATGTACTCATGTTGTCACAGAATATGGTTAGAGAAGTGTCCAACTTTATCTTCAACTCCATTAATAAATTCTGAATCCACTCGAGCTCTGTTTCGCAGGAGGCTAAGCTTCGAAACCCCGTCTCAGTGGAGGACCTACTAATTGTAGTTTGCTTCCTACAAAAACCAAGAAATAAGATTAGTGTCAAGAAATACACAAAATTCTGAAACAGATTTTCGATCTTCAAGATCAGCAGCCTAATCAGAGTCTGTGAATCCATAAAGTCTATAATCTGAGCACTGATTAAAGATAAGACCATAGTGTTTAGTTCCCTGAAGGTATCTTAAAATCCTTTTTACTGCCTTTCAGTGAGACACTAATGGGCGATGCATAAATTGACTCACTTTGCACACCGCAAAGGATAAATTTGGCCTTGTAACTGTGACATATTGTAGAGTTCCAACAACAGATCGATATAATGAAGGATCTTCAAACTCTTCAGACCCTGAAGACATTAATTGCAAGGAGGATATCATTGGTGTTGACATTGGTGAGGTTGAGGTCATTTCCACTTTAGAAAGTAAATTCTCTATATATCTAGTATGAGAAAGATGGATCTGACCTTCAGATTATTGATGAACTTCAATACCTAAAAAATAATATAACACTCCAAGATCTTTTAAAGTAAACAGATTATTTAACCTCTTTATCATTGAATCAATTTTCATAGTATCATCTCCAGTTATAATAATGTCATCCGCATAACATAATAAATAAATGACATAAGTGGTTCCATGTTTAACAAAAAGAAAATTGTCTGATTTTGTATTTTGAAAACGAAATGAATAAAGGGTTGAACTCAACTTGAGAAACCATTTCCTAGGTGCTTGTTTGAGTTCATAAAGACACTTACTGAGTTTGCAAACCAGGGAAGAAGAGTTTTGTTCAAAATCTATAAGTTGAGTCATATAAATTTTTTGATGTAAATCACCATTTAAAAAAGCGTTATTAAAATCAAATTGTCTCAAAATTCAATTTTTAGACAGTGTAATAGATAAAATAATTCTCACAGTAATAGGTCTTATTACAGGACTAAATACATCTTGAAAGTTAATACCATGAGATTGATGAAAATTCTTTGCAATTAACCTTGCTTTATAACTTTGAATGCTACCATTGGAATTTTTTTAATGGCAAAAACCTATCTATTGCCTATTATATTAGCATTAGTAGAGAGTTGGACTAAAGATCATGTATTATTTCTAATCAATGCTTTATATTTTTCTTGCATAGCCTCAAGCTATTGAGGTGATCGAAAAGTAATAGTAACATTTTTTGGTAGCTGCTCAGTATTAATGTCAAAAGTATTAGTAGTAACAATCAAGATTTTAAGTTTAAAAACACTTGATTTAGACCTTGTTGTCATATGATATATATTGACAGAGTTAGTATTATCTTGTAAAGGGGTAGTTAGATTTAGGTACTAGAAACAGGAATTTAACCTTCTGGAATAATACCTTCATGTGTAACTTGAGTTGATGATGAGACTTGTAAAATAAAAATATTTGTAATTTAAGGACATAGTACTAGGAGGTATGTCAGTGACATGTGTTGAATTAATAGCTGTAATATGAGTTTGTGTATCACTAGATGATGGGTTAGTAACAATTATAAATAAAGAATTAGAAGGAATAGTTGAACTTGATGTACAATTAGTTGGGCCAATAGCATCTTTAGATAAAAATAAAGAATTGAATGGAAAGACACTTTCACCAAATAAACATTTCTAGAAATATAGACACAGCCAGTGGGTGCTAAACACTTATACCCTTTATGTTGCGGTGAATATCCAAGAAAAACACATTGTTCTGATTTATAGTTAAACTTAATAGAATTATATGGCCTCAAATGTGGATAACAAGCATTTCCAAATATTTTTAAAAAAGTATAATTAGGTTTATGTGAAAATAACATTTCATAGAGAGACTTGTTTTGCAACACATATGTGAGTAAGCAATTAATCAAGTAAGTGAATGTTAAAAATGCTTCATCCCAATACATAAGAGGCATGGAGGCAGTGAAAAGCATAGCTAAGCCCATTTCAGTGATGTGACGATACTTTCTTTC
>NC_029779.3:12442768-12468202 GCF_000817695.3 Arachis duranensis | reverse complement strand
CTTCCATTTTGTTCTTGTGTATATGGACAAGACATTCTATGATAAATACCTGAATCAACAAGAAATTCTTCAAAGGCATGAGATGTGAATTCTTTTTCATTATCAGATTGAAAACATTTAATTAAGTGTCCAGTCAAATTTTTTATAAGTTTCTTATATTGTTTAAAGGCATGCAAGACTTGACTCTTATTAACAAGTAAATATATGCAAGTATAGCGAGAATAAGCATTTATAAAGGTTACATAATATCAACATTCTAAGTGAAAAATTAAAGAGGTTGGTCCCCAAACATCTGAATAAACCAAATTCAAATGAGCATGATATGGGGTAATTAAGGGAGAGAAAGAAAGTTTATGCATTTTAGACTTAGTACAATGAACACATAAAGAAGGAAAAGCACTATTATTGTTATTAGTAACAGGTGCAGAAATGTTATAGTTTGACAGCACTTGATTTACAATCTTAGAATCAGCATCTCCAAGTCTCAAGTGCCAAATATGATGAGAATTACAGGAAATAAAAAAAATTACAGGACAAGAATTAGAGTTAATAGATTTAGGGACAGAAACATTATCAAATTGGTAAATTTCATGAGTTCTAAAGCCTTGTAAGAGAATATCCTTTGTGTGTTCACATTTGACATAATATGATTTGGCATAGAATTCAAAAAAAACCTGATTATCTTCAGCAAATTTAGCAACATTAATTAGATTCTTGATAATTTCAGGTGTATGAATAAGATTGCATAAATAAAATAATCTTTTTGAATCTTTTGCAAGCAACAAAGAATCTCCAATATTTAAAATGTGTATACCTGCTCCATTGCCTACCCTGACTTGATCGGGACCTTGATATTCTGATGAGGACAAGAGATTAGATTGATCATGAGTGACGTGGTGCGAAGCCCCTGTATCTGGATGCCAAGCATCGTCAGTGACTGAAGATGATACTGCCGTATACACTGTAGGGTTGTGAAAGGAATTTGATGGTGGTGGAGGAGTGGAGGCTTGGGTTGATGGTTGTGAAGATGGATTTCTTGAAGAATTGTCAGAGAAGGTTGAGCGAGCAGATTGAAATTGAAATGGTGAAGGAAAACTATGATCAAATCTGTGAAAGCAGTACCAAACTAAGTGGTCAATTCTGCTACAAACTTGACATTGTGATTTGTTTGAGCCAAAAGAATTCCGACCACCCCTATTGAATCGACTTCCTCTACCTCTTCTACCACCAAATTGAGATTGTGTGAGATTGATCTGAGCCATAAGGGATTCTAGTTTGCGAAAATTTTTCAACATGTCTTTATGAGTAAGGAGGAGGGTTTCGACTTTACTTAGAGAAAACGCTTTAGATTTGGAATTAATGGTTAGGAGTAACTGATAAACCACTATTTTATGGTTTATCTTGTGCTCAATTGAGTGATTTTTATCAACTCTTTACCTACTTATTCATACTATTTGCATGAGTTTACGTTTTCCTTCCTGATTTTGTGCTATGATTGAAAACATACTTCTTTGGTCTTAATTTTACTATGTTTAATCATCTCTTATTACCATTTGATGCCTTGATATGTGTGTTAAGTGATTTTAGGAATTACAGGGCATGAATGGCTCAAAGGATGGAAAGGAAGCATGCAAAAGTGGAAGGAATACAAGAAGTTGAAGGAACTACAAAGCTGTCAGCCTGACCCTCTCGCACTAAAACGATCATAACTTGAGCTATAGAGGTCCAAATGATATGGTTTTACTTGCGTTGGAAAGCTAACGTCCAGGGTTTCGATTTGATATATAATTCGCCATAGTGGCTGTACAGATAGGCGACGTGAACGCGCGCTCCATGCGGACACGTCGCATCTGCGAACCTCAATCCACGCAAACGCGTGGACGACGCCTCCGCGTCACTTTCCCGCGACCTGTACGTACCAGACTTCAAAATCAGCGATTTCTGAGCTGTTTCTGACCCAGTTTTTGGCTCAGAAAGCACAGATTAAAGGCTGCAAAGTGGAGGAATGAAGACGAGACTCATAATACACTTTTTACAATTTAGATGTAGTTTTTAGAGAGAGATAGGCTCTCTCCTCTCGCTTAGGATTTAGGATTAGGATTTCTATTAGGATTTTTCTTCATACCAGGTTCAATAATTTATGTTTCTCTTCTATTTTTGTTTATTCTGAAGCTTTTATTTGTATTTGATTTATGTTGCCCAATTGGCTTATGAACTTTTCCATGTTAGAATTGACATCTCCATGCAATTTGAGGTATTTCAGACTTATGATTGTTTTCTTTAATTTATGTTATTAATGCTTGGGCTCTATCCAAATTATTTTTATTCAAGTAGATTTTATTCCCTTTTGGCTTTGGTTGATTAATTGGTAACTCTTGAGTTGTCAAATTCAGTAGTGGTTGAAATTGGCAGATTCTAATTGATCTAGATCGCTCTAAAGCTAGTCTTCCCACAGGGATTGACTAGGACTTGAGGATCAAACTAATTAGTCCACTTGACTTTCCTTTGCTTTAGTAAAGGTTAACTAAGTGGGATTAAAACCCAATTCTCATCACACCTGATAAGGACAACTAGGATAGGACTTCCAATTTTTCATATCTTGTCAAGAATTTATTTTATAGTTATTTATTTATTTTTCTTGTCAATTAAATTACTTGTTCAACCCTTTTTAAAACCCCAAAATATACCTTTGCATAACCAATAATAAGAACACCTCCATGTAATTCCTTGAGAAGATGATCCGAGATTTAAATACTTCGGTTATCAATTTATTGAGGGGTTTGTTACTAGTAACAACCAAAACGTTTGTACAAAAGAATTTTCTGTTGGTTTAGAATCTATACTCACAACGCAACTATATTTTTGTAAAATTTTTTACGAGCAAAAATCCTAACGTAGTAACATTTGGTAATCTTCATTAAGACTTTTAAAAATAATCTTAATGTGTTTTTTAGAGGTAACTGGGCTACCAAATACAGCCATGGATCAAAAAGAAAAAGAAAAGAAAAAAAAAAGAACATTAAGCTCACAATACCACGAAATAATCTTGATGAATGATTATGAATAAGCTTTGCTAAAAAAAACAGTACCAAAAAAAAAACTTAAAATGTTAGAAGTGTTAAAAGTGTACCTTTTATTGTAAAAAATAAATATATCAATCATCCTATTGAATATTATCGAGTCAGATTGAATATTATAGAATCAGATTCAATTATATCCAGTTATCTAGATTCAATTATATCCGATTATCTATTGATTTCAGAACCGATTTAATAATAATCGAGTTATCTGAATCGGTGAACTCTCCTATGTCTAATATTCTCAATAATGCCGATATTTAATTAATTGGGAGTAATTTTGATGAAATGAATTTCCCTAAGCTGTTGAGGAAACTAGGTATGGGGACTCGGGAAAGGAGAAAGAAGTGTGTAAGAAACAGTGAGCTTTTCTTTAACGCTGTGGTTCAGCATTGGGGGAGGAGTGAAGACTGAGGAAGGTTCATTGAACATGAAGTCACACACCACTTACCACGTGAGTCACTCAATCCAGAATGCATATGCCAGAATATTCGTTGAATAGTGAAAACAAATAAAATAAAATAAAATAAAAATAGTAATACACCTCAGACCACGCTGGCCATTCCGTGTTCACACTTTCATCATTTAGATGTATTTCTTTTCGTAAACTACGGAACAATAGTATATTTACTAGTATTATATTATCTCTTAAAAATGCTTAATAATAACAAGGAAGATGAGTAGTACAATAAGCTTGATACAAGGGAGAATGGAATTACAGAGAAAATAAACTTACATAATAATAAAGTAATAAAAGCCAGGTCAAGCAGCAAGAAAAAAACAAGCTGTGACCAAGGATAGAGATTTCTACAGCATATGAACAGAATAATGAGATCTATGGAAGGGCCTAAAAATAAAATAAAATAAAATAGAGCATAACCTAAGGGGAGTAGCCCTGCAAGTGTCAAAAATTCCATTGCAGCGGCACCCTCTACAACTAGATTACTATTTATGCATGCATCAACAACGGCCTTATTAGCAAATTCACAGAGAATCCCAATCAATCTCATACGAAGGGAACTTCTGAAGATTAAAATTATCACCAACGTCATCAACATCACCAAACGTCAGATCTGACAGCGGCGAAGAATCCTCCGACGAACCACCATCGCTCTCGGGCGGCGACGCTGCGGCTTCTTCTTCCACCTTGCAACAAGCCTTCACGTCCTCCGCCGCCGGCTTAGAAACCGCAGCTTTGGAACCAGCAGCGCCTGCTTTGGACCGCTTCGTCTTCTCCGTCTTTCCCTGCTTCTGCATCTCCGCGAGGCCTTCGCATATGGCCTGAAGCTTTGCGTCGACAGAGGAGTGAAGCGGCTTGTACTCGCCGAAGTCACCGCCGACGGAGGAGCCGTTGTGACGGAGGTTAGGGAAGTTGAGTCTGGCAAAGTCGCCGCGGAGCTTGTAAGCGGCTTTGTCGTAAGCCAAAGCAGCCTCTTCTGCGGTGTCGAAGGTTCCGAGCCAGAGCCTTGTACGGTTCTTGGGGAGTCTGATCTCAGCCACCCACTTTCCCCAGTGCCTCTGCCTCACCCCTCTGTAAAGCTTCGTGGGCTTTGAAGCTGTTGACCCCACGTGCTTCATCGGGATGGGCTTCGGCCCAAGGAAGCTAACACAGGAGTTGAGGTGCTGTGTTTGCCATGGTTGGGCCTGGATCTGTATTTGGGCCTGGATCTGATTGATCTGTGACGGGGTTAGGTGGTTCAGTCCAAGAAGAGAAGTTGTTGAAGTAGTTGAAGTTGGTTGTGTCCCGAATCCCAACAAGTTTTGGGTCATGGGTAAACCGTTGGACAAGAAACAGGGTTGTTGGGGAGGGAGACAAGGAGAAGGAGAAGAAGATTGGAAGTAGAAAGAAGAAGGGTAAGAGGTAGAAGGAGATGAAGTTGAAGAAGGAGGAGAAGGAGAAGTTGAAGGTGAAGGTGAGGGTGTTGTGGAAGAACTCTTAATAAAAGGTTCAAGAACTTCCATTAACTCACTACCTCTAAAGGGATCTGAGTACTGAAGCTGTGTGTTGCTGTAGAAATCCATCATTGCTGCCATAATCTTTTTTCTTTTACTTACTTAAACCTGCGTCTCTGTATAAAAACTGAACAACAGGTGGTGATAATAACAACAACAACAACAGAAATAATAACAGAAAAAAAACAAAAGAAGAAAGAAATGTTTTCTACAAAGATGATTAAAAAAAAGGATGGAAGAGATTTTAAATAGACAACCTCTTCAAATCCGGGAAATTAAAAATAAAATTAGCTTTGAGGGATCAAAAACAACCCTCTTTGCTGATTTCAGAGAAACAAAAATAAGAAAAATAACTAAGCCTGGATCTCGATTCTGAAAACACCTGGCTTTCGAGAAATTAAATCCTTTCTAAGTTTGCTTCTTGGTTTCAGTTAAAAGACAAACCCAAAAATCATTAACTTGAAAGACAGATGATTAACAGAAAGGGATTCAGAGAAGCGGGGTGTAACAGAGGGGGGAAAAGAAGATGAAGATGATGAACACAACCAGAACCACAAAGAAAAATCTCTCTAACGCTCACTAGAAAATGAAGACAAAATACTTTAGGTGAGTGTGTATCTCTCAACGCTCTTGGTTTTGTCCTTCTGGCTCTCACTCCGTTATATAGCAATACTACGAGCTTCAATACCACTGTTAAATTGTTAATTACTAAATAATTTACTATATAATTACATGATTATTCCCTTAATTATCGCTCCTTTACCATGGGTTAGATTCGTCAACATTGTTCCCCTGACGTCAGAGATGCTCGAACTGATTAAGGTAAACGCCAATGAGATATTGCCACGTACCCCACGTGATGTTAGCCGAAGACACGTGTCCGTTACGAACGGGCAGCTGTCGGTGTCTTTAACGTTGTCATTTTCTTAAGCTTGTTTTTGTCTTTAAGCTTGTTGACCATATCGATGCGCGTTTACACCAACTACTTATGCTTCTAATTTTTTATAATTAAAAAAAATATATCTAACGACAGACGTTAGTATACTAATAGACGCAGCAAACCGGGTGTTCAAAATTCGGCATGATCCAAAATTCAATCCGGACCCAGGACCCAGGACCCAGGACCTAAGAAATATTTTACTGAGTTCGAATTGATTATTTTTATCTAATGATATTTTGGGCTAAACCACCCGGTTCAGTTTTAAAGTTCTTTTTTACAATAAAAATATTTTTTAAAATTAAATTAGTAATGTTATATTAATTCTTATATTTTAGTTAATATTTTGGATAAAGTATTAAATTGTTCCCTTATATTTAGATGTAATTATGTTTTGATTTTTAAAATTTAAAGTGTTCTATTTGAATCAAAAAAAGTTTCATTTAATTTTAATGTAGTCCCATTATGAGGTCAAAATTAAATAATTAACGGACTGTCCTATATATGACAGCCGTACAAGAACAAGGTCGATAATCTCGATAACAAGTACAAGCTCTAGAGGCACAAAATCAATCATGAATGTATCAATACATTTATTTATCATTTTTCTTCTAATTTAAATGAAATATTTTCTATATAACTAATGAAAATGATAAATAAATGTATTGATGCAATCACGGTTGATTTTGTGCCTCTGGAGCTTGTACTTATTCTCCAGATTATCGACCTTGTTCTTGTACTGCTGTCATGTAGAACATGCCATTAATTATTTAACTTTAACCTCATTGTGGGACTACATTAAAGCTAAATAAAACTTTTTTGCATTCAAATAGGACACTTTAAACCTCAAGGACCAAAACAGGATTCACCTAAACATAGGAGACCAATTTAGTACTTTACCCTAAAATTTTTCATATTATAAGATATTATTTTTATTTTAAAATAATTTATTTTGATATAAATATAATATAATATTTGTTAAATTTAATTTTTAAAAATAGAATTTTATTATTTTAGTATATGAAATTTCTTAATATGTATATACTAATTTTACATAAAATTGATCTGATTTAATTCAATTTATTTTGGATCATTTTCGTATCGGGTCAAAATAGATCCAGTAACTTTTTAAGGCCAGATTCAAGTCTAATTAAATCCGACCTCACTTAAAATCATTCTAGCAATAAATATAGTTCCGGTGCTAATCCTTTTCCAGTTATGAAAAAGTAAATTCCTATTCAAATGTTTGGAATATATTTTTCAAGTGTGGTAAAAATTCGAAAAAAAATCTAGTTTAGAGAGTCGTTTTTAGAGATATTAACTTTTGAAAATATCATTAGATTTTAGTAGTTCATAATTTAGTTGATTTTATTCAAAGTGATGTAACTGGAAAGATATGCATGCTTGATGAGAGAATTTGTGATTATATTGCCAAGAATAGTTGAGACTTACAGCACATTGCTGATGTTCTCGGAGAGGACTAGCAACCCATTTTCACTAATATAAAAGCCTTTGAATTATTGCGAGAAGATGTAATTAAGTGGCTCCCAAATTTAAAAAACTTGTTTACCAATTAATCAGGTTGTAGTCTTTACCTCAACTTCTCAAAAGATGATAAAGACGAATTTTATTCTAAGGTTTGGAGGTTTTAAACAATCTAGAAAATCTAGAATAGTTTTTGTTTGTTAGTTGCAAAAGAGACGCTATTGACAAAAGAGCTATGTTTTAAAAAACATATGATTTCAGATAATTTATGTAATATTTGTAGATATGTATCTAAGTTTTTGTTCTGCATTTTTAGTGATTACAGAGTTACACTTAGAACGTGAAAGAGCATAAGTGGAAAGTTGAATTCAGATATTTTTTTTATCTTATTTCTAATTTTTTTTATTGGTAAATTTATTTTCTCAACCCATATAAAATGAGTCACGTGGTCCTTCTTTTCGTTATTACTATGAATTTTCTATAGTTTCGTCAGAATAAATTTATTTTTGGAAAAAGATAGAGCTTTTAATGAAAATAAGATACATGAACTAGCACTGTATTTTGTCAAAGGCTATTAGCTAATCCAAATGGAGATGTCTCGATTAAAGAAGAGAGTGTGTAACTTCATAAAAAAAACTGGTGCGGTAGCTTCTTCCAAACCACCTTTCATCAAACTAAATTAAGATGGATATGTATGGAAGTGAAGGCGGCTTGTGGAAGAATTCTTAGAGATTATGAAAAAAAAATTTTAATAGTAACTTACAATGTTAACTTTGACATTTTTTGGGACTGAATCTGACATTAAATATGAGTTTTATTCACGTAAAGATGAAAATTGACTCAAAAATAATTGTATCTATTCGTTTTTCAAAATTTAATTAACTTTCATTCTATGGATTTTTTTATCTTAGTTATCCAAAAATTTTGTAAAAAATTAGTGAATTAGAACATTTACCATAATTTTAGAAAAACAAATTTTTGTGTGGATAAATTTGCCTTACACATACTTGATTTACGATATGATTATCATATATTTTCGTCTTTATTTTTATGTATTTTTCTTAGTTTTTTTGTTGATTCAGTTAGAATAATATTTTTTAGAATAGTGGCTGTTTAGTTTGTTTTTTTTAATATTTTTATCCTGTTATTTAACTCTGTCTATGTTACACTTGCGGTACATAATTGGTCCCAAACCCGAATAAATGAGGAATATTGTGTTAGGTCTTCGATAACCAATATAAAAACATAGTCGAATCCCCATGACATGAATCAAAGACATTATTGTGCTAAAGCTAGGTCGTTGCCTGGAAGCAACGCGTTGTATGGCTCGAGTACGGTGTCAAATGAGCAAGAACCACTGTATTAGTGCCCAAATGTAGTGTTAAATGAGCAAGGGTTCCCGCATTTTCGTGAACGAACGAGGGTAAATAAGTTAGTTCACAAAGTAAAAGGTAAAGGTCGGAGTAATAGAAGGTTGAGATTTGGAACATGAAACATAGGCACTCTAACATGAAAGTCCATGGAGGTGGTGGACACCATGACAAGGAGGAAGATTAACATTATGTGCCTATAAGAAACAAAATGGTTTGGTGCGAAGGCTAGGAAGTTTGATACTTCTGGTTTCAAACTTTGGTATACAGGAAAGGTGAAGAAGAGGAATGGGGTTGGTATTATTGCGGATAAGCAGTGGAAGAAGGACGTAGTGGATGTAAAGATGGTGGGAGATCGGATCATCTCTATCAAACTTGTGGTGGAGGGATGTGCTTTTCATGTGATTAACGCCTATGCACCATAAGTGGGTTCGGACGAATAACACAAGTTAAAGTTTTTGGAGGATCTAGAGAGTTTGGTCCAAGACATGCTTTCGTCAGATAAAATTTTCTTAGGGGGAGATTTAAATGGTCATGTTGGAAGAGAACTGAGTAGGTATGGAAGTATTCATGGAGGCCATGGTTTCGGGGTGATAAATGTCGATGGTAAAATTATTTTGGACTTTTCCTCAACCTTTGACCTTCTCATTGCAAATAAATATTTTAAAAAGAGAGACGAACATTTATAACCTATAAGAGTGGCATGACAAGCTCTCAAATTGACTTCTTCTTGTTGAGGAGAGTCGACCGAAAATTTTGCATTATTTGTAAAATTATCTCGGGAGAGAGTTTGACGACACAACATAGGATGCTCGTCATGGATTTTCACGTTGAGCAAAAGTTGAATAAAAGACATCATATGAAGAACCCAAGGACGAGGTGGTAGCGGATGAAAGGTGAGGAACAAAGAAGCTTCCTAAGATGAGTAGGAGAAGAGGCAAAGTGGGATGGGAATGGAAGCGCGAAAGAGATGTGGAGGGAGATTGCAGAAGTTGTTAGAAGAACAGCAAAAGAAAGTTTTGGTGAATCTAAAAGAATAGGACCAAGAGACAAGGAGTCCTGGTGGTGGAATGCGAGTGTACAAAAAAAAGATAAAGATAAAAAGGGAGTGCTTTAAAGAGTGGTCATTATGCCGCGATGCAGATAATTGGGAGAAATATAAGGCGGCTAAGAAAGAGACAAAAGTGGCTATAAGTGAAGTAAGAACAAGAGCATATGAGGGTCTCTACTAGTCTTTGGGTATGAAAGAATGAGAAAAATGTATATATAGAATCGCTAAGAGCCGTGAAAGAAGAACGAGAGATTTGGATCAAGTTAAGTGCATAAAGGATAAAGATGGAGAGGTGCTGGCTCAAGAGGAGAAGATTAATAAAAGGTGGAAGAGCTACTTCTACGAGTTATTTAATGAAGGACAGAAGACTCTTCCGAGCCTTGGTCGGTTATGCACAAGGGAAGAAGATAAAAACTTTGACTACTATCGAAGGATTTGAGAATTCGAGGTAAAAGAGGCTCTAAAACAGATGAAAAATGGTAGGGCAGTAGGACCTGATAATATCCCGATTGAGGTTTGGAAGGGCCTTGGAGGAAAAGACATCAACTGGTTAACCAAACTTTTTAATGAGATTTTAAAGTCAAAGAAGATGCCTGATGAGTGGAGAAAAAACATATTGGTACCTATCTACAAGAATAAGGGGGATATACAAAGTTGCAAAACTTATAGAGGGATCAAGCTCATGAGCCATACCATGAAGTTATAGGAAAGGGTGATAGAACGGAGGTTGAGAAAAGAGACACAAGTAACAGAGAACCAATTTGAATTTATGCCAGGCAGATCCACTACCGAAGTGATATACCTATTAAGAAGGATGATGGAGAGGTATCGTAGTAATAAAGGGGATCTACATATGGTATTTATTGATTTGGAAAAAGTATACGATAGAGTGCCAAGGGAGGTCTTATGGAAGGTTTTAGAAAAGAGGAGAGTAAGGATCGCATATATTCGTACAATTAAAGACATGTATGATGGTGCCACAACTAGTGTGAAGACTCAAGGTGGTGTGACAGAGGAATTTTCTATTGGTATAGGATTACACCGGGGATCATCCTTAAATTCATATCTTTTCACATTAGTCTTGGAAGTACTCATAGAGCACATCTAAGAGCCGGTGCCATGGTGCATATTTTTTGCCGATGATATCGTCCTTATGGGAGAGTCAAGAGAATACCTAAATAAGAAGCTGGACTTATGAAGATAAGCTCTAGAAGTGTATGGTCTGCGCATAAGTCGTAACAAAACATAATATATGGAATGTAAATTCAGTCTGAGAAGGGAAAACCCTAATATAGAGGTGAAGATTGGAGAAAACATCCTACCAAAAGTTAAAAGTTTTAAGTATCTTGGGTGCATCATACAGGATAATGGAGAGATTGAACAGGATGTAAATCATAGGATCCAAACAGGTTGGTCAAAATGACGAAGTGCATCTGGTTTTATATAAGACAAAAAATTGTCTTTAAAACTTAAAGGTAAATTCTATCGCACTGCTATAAGACCAGCTATGTTTTATGGTACGGAGTGTTGGGTGGCCAAAGGGGAGCACGAACGTAAGCTGAGTGTGACGAAGATGAAGATGTTGAGATGGATGAGTAGTCATACGCGATTGTATAAGATAAGGAACGAATATATAAGGGAGAGAGTTGGAGTAGTAACCATTGTAGAAAAGATAGTTGAATCGCGTCTCAGGTGGTTTGGACATGTGAGAAGAAGACCGACAGAACACCCCGTTAGGAGGGTGGATGAGATGGAAGATGGATAAGGGGTGAAAGGCAGAGCAAGACCTAAGAAGGTCATCCATGAGGTGGTCGAACGAGATTTACATATAAACGGTGTATCTGTAGACATGATACATAATAGAACACAATGGCGTCGTTTGATTCATGTAGCCGACCCACCTAATGGGACAAGGTTTTATTATTGTTGTTGTTTGTTGTTTTTATCCTATTATTAAAAAAAATCAAATTTTTAAAATTTTATGTATTTAATAAATTAAAAATATAAAGTTATCTAAAAATTCTTTTGTAACTTTTAAAAATACATGTTATGATGTTAATTACATCTTCTCTATTCTTATTTTCCTAATAAAAAATTATAGCTCGCCTCATCTCTTTGCCATTTGCTACTTATTGCCTCCATTGCACGCTTCCATTTTCTTCAATTATACTTGATTAAATTAATTAGCTTCAAAGTTTCAACTTCGGCGTATTATTATTAAAATCTATATTATGTAAGTCCAAGAGAAAAAAAAAATTAGAATAATCTAGAAAGCAATTAAAAATAATTAAGAAGATAATATAATCTTATGCGGAGGGCGTCCGTTTTTACTTTTGTTTTTGGTGGATAGTGGATACCCAGATTAATTTAATACTTTAATCTTACATCCGCTAATATGCGTTATTTAATTAACAGTTGAACCAATTCGATTCGACTTTCAATTATTATACTCGGAGCACTATCATTGTAGTATTAGTATATTAGAATATTAGTAGCTCTACAATACAGCCTTGCAGTGGCAGTAGTTGTAACTAAAATGTAACTAAAAAAAATGATCATAAGACTAACAAGCCAAATTCAAAAGGTGTAAGGATTAAAGAAGGGTCTAGATGCAGAAAAATTAAATGATAGGGGCCACCCCAAATGAATTCACACATTTTCCACTCTGACAATCTGTTTCTCACCCGCCACCCCTATTCAAAGCATTAGCAATAAGCCAATAACAGATTGATACCGCTGGAGGTCATAAATGATACAGTGTATGTTAACATAAATGCTACACCAACAATTAAATTGGACAATTACTGTTAAATATTTTATAATTTTATTATTGTTAATAATAATTGCCTAATTTAATTGTTGATATATCATTTTGAATTAAGATGTTTATAATTTATTTAATACATTATCTTATAATATAGAATATTATTTCAAACATATATTATGTTTAGCGAAAATATTTGATAATAAAAAAAATTAGTCAAAATTAATTAAAATTTATTTTATTTAATATTTATTAATTATTATAATAATTAGTAAATATTAAATAAAGTAAATTGTGACGGTTTTTTTTCGTTGTCTTAGTATTACTGTATTGTTAGTATATCATTATGCTAATTTTTTAAACTTATATTAATACATTGTATTTTTTAGCCAAAATTAACTTATGAGAAATGTGTAAAGTCTTGCACAAGCTTTACTTGTTTGTAAAATCGACAAATTCTGAACATACGCGTATGAATAATTTAGAAGAATAAAGTTTTACATTCAAATTATATTTCTAACTAAGTTTAACTAAATATTTTAAATGAGTAAAGTATTATTTTTGTCTTTAATATTTAGAATAAATTCTAAAGTTATTAAATCGTTTTATTTAAGCTTCCAACTCTTTAAAATTGACTCAATATTGTTTTGCTGTTAGGGATATGTTAACAGAATTGACGGTTGAAAAAATTTGAGACGATTTTAAGATGTTAAAGACTTAAATAGGACGAAAATATTAAGAACAAAAACGATACATATAAATAAATTTTAATTTTATCCTTCAATAATATCAATTTTTTATGGTACATAATTATTCAATTATTTTTTAATCACATCTAAGTTAATTATACTTAATCACATTACATTCATTATAAATAATTTTTTTATAATTTTACTCTTAAAGATTTTTACTCATCATGAAATATTTGTAGAATGACTAAAATCACATTACTTTATTGTATATGTATCATTTTTTCCCACAAATTTATGTACTAGTCATTCTACAAATATTTCATGATGAGTAAAAATCTTTAAAAGTAAAATTATAAAAAAATAAATTTATTTAGAATAAAAATAACATGATTAAGTGTAATTTCCTTAGATGTGATTAAAAATTAATTAAATAACTATGTACCGTAAAAATTGATATTATTGAAGGATAAAACTAAAATATATTTCTATGTATTATTTTTGTCCCCAACGTTTTCGTTCTATTTAAATCCATAACGTTTCAAAATCGTCTCAATTTTATCCCGCCGTCAATTCTGTTAACAAATCCCTAACAGCAGGACAACATTGAGTCAATTTTAAATGTTAGGGACAATTTTAAAACTTACCACAAAAGTTGGGGACAAAAACAATACTTTACTCTATTTTAAATTTACGCGCACACGTTTCACTGCCGTTGTTTCTTTTTCTTTTTTTTTTTTAAATTCGCGTATCCAGGTTCTTCTCCTCCTCCTCCTCCTCATGCTGCATTGTCTTTTTCTTCTTCTTTTTTTCGTTATATTTATCTTTCGTTATTGTTATTACCAACAACACCAATATTTTGCTAATATTTTTATTGGTTCTAATTTTCTCTAGTGCCATTATTAAATAATTTCGGTTTATTTCTTAGTTTATTTGAGGTTCATTTAGATCGAGAAATGAATTCGATGTTTTTTGTTGATACTTGATTTTTTTTACCGCTTGTTCAAATCTGAACTAATTTCGGTTCATTTGTGAATTAACTGAGGTTCATTTGATACTCTTGTTGAGTATTGACCAAATCTTTTATTCTTTAAAAAATTTCAGTTCATTTCTTGTTTAATTTAGGTTCATTTGGTTTCATTTCGCTTGAATTTGTTGAACTTGTTCATATGTGGTTGTTTAGTTAGTTTTTGTTCAAATATAAACTAATTTTTGTTCATTTGTGAATTAACTGAGGTTCACTTCACGCTATTGTTAAGTATTGACTAAATTTTTTATTCTTTAAGAAATTTCGGTTCATTTCTTAGTTTAATTTAGGTTTATTTGGTTTTATTTTGCCTGAATTTGCTGAACTTGTTTATGTGTGGTTGTTTAGTTATTTTTTGTTCAAATCTGAACTAATTTTGATTCATTTGTGAGTTAACTAAGGTTCACTTGATGCTGCTATTAAGTGTTGATCAAATTTTTTATTCCTTAAAAAATTTTGGTTCATTTCTTGTTTAATTTAGGTTCATTTGGTTTCGTTTTGCTTGAATTTGTTGAATTTGTTTATGTGTGATTGTTTTGTTAGTTTTTATTCAGATTTGAACTAATTTCGATTCATCTGTGAATTAACTGATGTTCACTTGATGCTGCTGTTAAATATTGACCAAATTTTTTATTCCTTAGAAGTTTCGGTTCATTTCTTAGTTTAAGTTATGTTCATTTGGTTTCTTTTCGCTTGAATTTGTTAAATTTATTCATTTGTGGTTGTTTAGTTAGTTTTTATTCAAATCTGAACTAATTTTGATTCATTTGTGAATTAACTGGGGTTCACTTGATGCTGCTGTTGAGTAGTATTAGCCAAATTTTTTATTCTTTAAAAAATTTTGGTTCATTTCTTTGTTTAATTTAGATTCATCTGGTTTTGTTTCACTTAAATTTTTCCTCCTCATCTTCAGTTTCGTCTTCTTCTTCATCTTTTTTTTCTTCATTTTCTTCTTATTTTATTTTCTCAAAATTCTTTTTGATTTACTCTTTTAAGAGGAATAAAATCTAGAAGAAGGAACGCAAAGAAAGAGGAAAAGGAACATGAAGAAGAAGAAAGAAGAATGGGAAGAATGATGAGAAGAAACGTAACAAAGTAGAAGAAAACAGAAGAGGATGAGAGATATGCATGAACGTTTATGTAATTTAAGTGTGTATTTAGTATTTACACTCTATTAATAAAATTGATTTTTGTTGAGTTTGAACCAATTTAATTAAAGTTAATTGTTAAAAAAACTTAAATGAATAGCAGATCTCATTTAAAAACTTTAGTTTTCCAATTTTAAAAGTTTTTATGTTAAAAATATTAACTAAAAAAAATATTAAGGTAAGTGTATGATGAGATGAGTAGGAGGGAGGTTAAAAAATTTAGATAAGGAAGTAGGGTGTGTGTTATATTTTAATATGATAATTTTTTATGTTTTTTAAAGTTATGGGAGATACACAAATCAGACCGTTCGATTTGTGTTTAAAAAATTTTAAAAATTTGGGTATAAAAATCGGACTGTCTGATTTATGTTTAAAAAATTAAAAAAATTTGGAGTATACAAATTCAGATCGGACAATCTATTTTTTGTATCTTTTAAAAATCGAACAATCTAATTTATATTCTATAATTAAATCATTTTATATTTTAAAAAAATAACACAATAGATCACAATTAAAAAAAAACTCCTATTAACCCAATATTAAAAATAAAAATGTGTAGGAGGGAAGAGCGAACTATTGCGAGATGGTGATGTCATAGTTACGTAAGTGTAACATGCGAGAGTGACTGTTACCAGGCAAATGGTAAGTGGCTACAATTATTTGGGACACGTGGCGCATAGATAGACACAACTGTGGCTATGGCCTAAGGGATTGAATGAATAGGGTTCACTCACTCTCACTACAGAGAAGGGTAAAGACTAAAAAGACCAAAGAGGCATTCATTCAATTCAACTGAGCCACTGGTGGGGTCAACTCAATTTCGGCACCAATAATAACGATGACAATTTTTAACCATGGTTAGGCTATTGGGTTGACCATGGTTGGGTTTAGGTTGAGTGTTGGCGGGGTTCACGGCGTAAGATTGAAGCATCAAGTATGAACATGCACGTGCCACGTTGGCGTCTTGAATTGCGGCGCCACTAGCTGCGCCTTCAATACTGCTATGTATCTCATGCCAAATCTCGGATTCCACGATTCGGAAATGCTTCACTGCTATTTTTTTCTTTAAACTTTTCCTTCAAATTGCTATGATTACTAGAATTTTAAGGTGTAATTTATTTCAAGTTGAACTCACTTTTAAATTCTTTTTCTGTAAACAAAGTTGAACTAATTGAAGTACTACTCCAAGATTACTTTTTTAAGTTAAAAAAAATATGATTACTTAGCTGTTTTCTCATCACATGATTTCATAATCCAGATTTTAGAATTGATTTTTTTACATTAAAAATAATTTATAATCACTTGTTTATCTTTCGCTAAGTTATTTACAAAAAAGAATTATCATTACAATGACAGTAGATATTCTAAAAAAATTATATATACAATTTTTTTTCAATTAAATATAACTAAATTGAATAATACAATTTAGATGAATAAATAAATAAGAATGATAAAAAAATATTAGACCAATTATTTAAATAAATAAAAAATTTTGTACGTATAATATTAAGCTTTTTAAAAAATAATCATATACAATGAAATAAGATAATACATACTTAAATTAACAATCATTGCTGTCCTGCTGACTATACAAAATGAAAGATATCTTATTATTTTTCATTCTTTTATAATGATTTAATTGAATTAACTTTTGTTCAAGGTAAAATCATATTCGAGTTAACAATAATAGCTACTCATTAAAAAAAAAAACTAGATACTAGAACATACTTAGTGTTTTTTTTTATTAAATACATTTTTTTTTTATTTTCTATATAAGTAAAAAATTAATTTATGATAAATCTAAACTTTATTACATTTTGTTAGGACTCAAAATGTCAATTGTGTCCACATCCTTGCACGGATACCAGCGCATGATATCTGTGACGACTGGCAAAACGGGTATGGGATTTTTTTATGTGGGTATTAGAGTGGGAGACTAGGTGTGTGTTTGGATTTCAGTTTGCAAACGGGAGTTTGCATAAAAGTGATTTTGCAAACTTGCTTTTGATGAAAAGTAAGTTTGTGCATTATATTATAAAATGATAAATAAGCAACACCCAAATTTTTTTATTGTCTTATCCTAACATAACAAAAAAATTCAAGGACAAATTAAAATGGAATACAATAATAACTTAATTAGTTTTGCATGAAAATTACAAAAAAAAATAATAATTTTGCATGAATAATAGTGGATTATATGCTGTATGTTTGAGTCAATCCAACAATCTTTACTCATATCCTTTTAAAGATACAAATATTTCTCTAGCAGGTTTAAACATCATTACTTGACAACAACGATTATGAAAATCGGGATCACTAGTAATCATTTCCATCTTTTGAATCTCAGTCATTACTTCCTCAATAGATACATCGGGTACTAGAAATATGGACACAATAGTTGAGTGTGATTCAAATAAAAAAGTTCATATGAACTATATCAAATAAGAAAAATAAAATAAATTTCGTATAAGATATAAACACGGTGCATAAAAAAATAGAATTCATATGAACAAGAATAATAAGAATACTATAAAAAATTAATAAAAAAATTAATAATATATCTGAGAGATTAGAACACTGAAAAAAATAATATAAAAAAGGTCAATAATAAAAATAAGTAAAAAATAAAAAAGAACAAAGTTAAATAAAAATAAAAAAGACACTTTACATATTAAATATAAAAAATAGTAAATGATAAAAAAAATTCATATGAATTAAAAAACAATAAGAAATAAAAACATAAAAGAGAGTACTATACATTTTTATAATGTCAAATAAAAAGAAAAGATTTTATAATTTATTTTAGTTCTGTGAGTACTCTTTAATTTAATATATTTTGGACTATAAATTTTTATTATTTATGACTCTTTTATTACTTATAATTGCTATATAATAAAAACAAATAAAGTACAATAAAAATAAAAGACAAAAACAAAAAAAATTATACAAACATAGTATATAATAATTACAACCAACAATATATATCATATGAACAAAAAAATTATAATAAAAAGTAAATAAAATTTATATGAATATAATCAAATAAAAAAATAAAAAATTTTATACATAACATAAATATAGTACAATAAAGGATAGAAAAAATAATTTATATAAATAAAAAATAATAAAAATTAATAAAAATAAAATTTATATTAATAATAGTTGTCATATAAATAAAAAATACAATAAAAATATAACAATAGAAAATTAAAAAAATAACATCAGAACATTAAAAAAATAATATGAAAAATATTTATCATATAAATAAAAAATATAATAAAAAATATAAAAATTAAAATATGAAAGAAAGAACTAAAAAATATTAAAAAGAAAATTAAAATCTTTACCTTGACAGTGATGAAAACAAATCTAAAAGAGTTTGATAAAAAAAATTCTGTAACTAAGAACATAGAAAGAACTACTGTGTGAAATTACGTGGCTATAGGCATCTTTTTCATAGAAGAAATGAAGGGTATAGTTGGTAAATATGAAATGAATTTTTTACCTAACTCCTCCAACGGTCATTAATCTTTCCAACGTGAACGCAGAAGCTTGAATTTTTAGCTTCATGTGAACGTACGTTCACAGGTGAAAGCACTTATGGGTTAGAGATTTCAAAAAATTGCCAAACATAATAATGTGGCGTTCAAGACGTTCAAACGAGCTTTTATGTTCCCCAACGTGAACCCCAAACACACCCTAGGTCATAATATCTTATAAGTATTTTTTTATGAGAAGATTTGAATTCGTAATTTTTAAATAAATATAAAAAATTATATTATTTGAGTTATAACTCGTTAGCATTATATTTTATAAGTATTAATAAAATATTTATTTGTAAAATTGTTTTTCTAATGTCTATAATACTGTAAACACTTTCACTTTGGTAAGGAGACGTGGTAAACTCACTACAGATATGGTGGTTAAACTAGTTGACCAAATTCAGTCAACCAAGACAACCCCGAATAAATAAAGTATGGGATGTTGGTTACTTCAATTAAGTGCCCAGTTAGCTGTATATTACTTTAATATTTAGTTGTGTTTTTTAAGGTTATTAAAAATTAAAAATACAAAATAAGAAATTAAGATTTCATTAACTTTCTTTTTACATATATATGAAGAGTAATTAACAAAGATATATGAAAGTCTGACCCTTAAAATAAGGAAAGCAAAGCATAAGTAAATGAACTATGAGAATATTAGCTAGCAAACAAATAATCAATTAATATAATTCAAAACTTAAAATATAACTATTTATTGAATTGAATTTAAATACTGCAATCAATTTTATCCTAAGCACATAATATTCAATTTTTTTGTCAATTAATAACACTAAATTTCACAAAAAAATGCTAATCAATCCAATTTATTTTGAATTTGTTTATTTCTTTAATTTCACAGTTTTAACATCTTACTTTTTCATTTCTGTTTAATTTTTTTCATCTTCATTACAATTTAGTTTAGGAAAATTGTGTAAATTTAATGTTTTTATTTTATTTAAGTAAAAAGTCCCTTATCTATGCCAAATTGTTGTCATTTCGAAAATTTTTACTTTATTATCTTTTCTTTTCTTAGCATCCATAAGTTATATATATTTTATATTTTTTAGTAGATTATAAATGTTACATTTCTTAATGATAAAATTTTTAGGGAGTTTATAAATGTGAGATATTCCTAAACATTTAAACTAGTTTTTGGCATTAAATTAAACCTACCTAATCTCAATTCTAATACTTTGTAATACTTTTTAAAATAAAAAGCTACTCTCTATTTTATTGTATTAGCTAATAAAAAATTACTGCATAATAAAAAGATGGAAAATATTAATTATTGGACAACTAAAACTGACAATCAACAATAATTACTATAATAAAATGTTTTAAGTTATCCCAATAACTAAAAAAACAAAGATAGTAATAATATCAATTTATACTTTTCTCTTATAATTATTGATGGTTGGCTCCTTTCTAATTATCATTAACATTTCCGATAAAAAAAAAGAAATTAATTTTTTAACTCATAACCAATAAATAATATATATTTTATACTAATAAATTATTTTAGTAACCAATTTTAATATGCACTTAACATGATTTAAATTTAGAGACGACTTCGATAAAGATACTAAAAATATCATTTTTTTAAAGATATTTACATGTGTCATAATATTATTGGACATTTTTATTAAACCGGTTAATAATTTATTTTTTTAATAAATTAGAATAAAATCGGTTTATTATAGCAACAATAATAAACCTAGTTGTTCGCACTATAATTATTAGACCCGATTTGATCTGACCGATTTACACAATCTAAAGTAAATCATGTTTAAATTTTTTGATAAAAAGACAAATATATCCCTAATTTTTGTTTAAAAAAATAAAAAATTATGATCCAGTGGATTATGTAAATTAGTTGGTTTGACCGAATATGATAACAATTGAATTTATTGTTATTGTTATAAAAAAATCGATTTTATTCTAAATTTTTTAAAAATTTAAAAATAACAAATTCATTAATACATCCAATAATAATATGACATCTAAATATTTTTAAAAAAAATGTTTTACGCGTCTTTTATAGAACATTCTCCTTAAATTTTTTGTATGAGAAACTTTTTGGTGTAATTTTCAAGATGAATCTCCTAGGTAAAACTGAAACCCGAAAAATATAGAGGTGGGTTTCTTGCATTGAAAGCTATATTTTATTACTTTTTTAACCTTAGCAATAATATGCGAGAAAGAATTTTCTTTTTTTTTTTTAACTCCAAAATTTGTTCCATTTTATTAATTTGTGTTCAAGTGAAGGCTACCTGCCCCATATTCTGATTCAGCAATGAACGAGTGTGATGTGAAGGTTACTTTTCTCTCCAATTCGTGCATATGCAAAGCACTGTTTGTTATTCATGATTTGTGTTACTTTTCTCGTGCAATCTAACCACCAGGATTTTAACATATCAACACATAAAATTCACGGATTGAAAGCATCTAGCTGTTTTGGAAAGATTCAGTTAAATTGGATCAGAATTTTGTTAATGGCCATGCAGATTCAAATAAAATTGAGACTGAATAAAAGTAAACACTCAATTGAGTACGATATTTCATTATATGTATTAATTCGTTATAAAAAACCAAAGCAAGTTCAAATAATGCAACTTTGATTCAATAACAAGAGCTTATATAGGTTGGAAGAAATTAAAGTCAGAATTGATGAGTTACGTTTGTCACGTTGCTGAGAAAAATTCAACTTGTTGAGCTGGAAAGAGATGGGGGTGTCATGTGGGTTGCGTTGTTTATAAGCTTAGGAATTGAATTTTTGGGACCATTCAGCAAATGGGAGTAACATTTTCAAATATGCGTCGTTTTCAAGTCACAGCCAAAGATATTTCCACCAGATTTGGTGGGGGCACCAATCAGTTTAACTTTTCTCACATGCATCTTTATCGTATATCCCATTCCTCCCTTCCTTCTATGCTTCCACCATTTTTTATTCTTTCCAAACCCTTAGGACAAGGAACAAACACTTCAATTATTTTTACCATTCTCTATTTATCTTACTCTTATTTACAAATTAGACAAAATATAGAGATTATCGTGATTAAATATATACTTATTATTAAATTACAAAATATCTATTTGTTTTATAATATTTTTTTGAAATAAAGAAAACTCAACACATTAAAGTGGAGTAACAAACAAAAGATAAAAAAGGTTCAAAAAGTTCAATCTCCTATCATCTCTGATATTGCTATCAACAACAAAAAAATCAAAATCAGTCCACTCCTTATAACTCAAAAACATCTTCCTTTATATGTCCTCAACTCCAGTTTCTCTTTTGTTGAAGAGCTAGCAAAATTTATAATTTTTTGTCACTTTTAATTATTAAGCCAAATTTTTTTAGTTAGCAATCTAACAATATATTTTTAAACATTATTGACTAACTGCTTATCAAAAATTATAAATTATATTGATCATTTAACATTTCTCATTTTTTAATTTGATTGTAATGTTTAAGCTTTCACAAAGTTAATATTCTTGTATTATTAACATATATATTAAATAAAATTTATATTTTGTCAATAATAAATTCAGTAATTTTTTATTGTTCACAATATTTTTTAATTTTATAAGACAAGAATTAATTTATTGTTAATTAAAATTTTATTTAAAAGTTTGTCATAAATTAATAAATTTAAATTCTATTTTTTTAAGCAAACATGCAAACTAATTATTCAACAACTTAAATTTGTTACAGAGGAAAGTATCTATTATTGTCATTTTGAATGGTTTATAGTTTAGAGGCGCATAGGAGAATCAAAATAAAGGTGAAAGAACTCATATTCATAATTTAATTTTTTGGGGGAAGAGGTTGGAATGTTTCTAAAGAGAGAGCAGGTATCATGCGCCTAAAGCACTCCTTCTTTTGTCATTTAACTAATTCACCACAAACTTTTTCCTTTGCTTTTCCCCTCTTTCCACAAACACAGAGAAAGAATCGCGATCCCTTTTTTCACTCTAATTCCATTTCATTTTTGTCCATATATCTCTTGACCTCAAAATAGGATTTTTTACTGATGTAAAAAAAAAACATTTCTAAAAAAAATTATTTCATTTTTATTTGTTAGGATTTTTTTTTTCTAATTTAGAGAAATTAGTCTAAGTTCTAGATGAACTTTAAAATTTAACAAAGTTCGCCTAGCCTCTAGAAGAACTACGTAGTGAACATTTAATTATGACGTAAAATAAAAGAATAATAAAAAAAAGTGTGTACGGCAAGAAAGTCCACCCAAGGCTAGGATTTTTTATTTTAATAAGAAAGAGTGGAGAGAGTTTTTTTATGAAAATGCTGCTCTCTGTCAGTACAATATGCAGAATATGTATTGTACTGACAATACGCAAACTGTGTTTTTACAATACGCAAACTGTGTATTGTAATTTAATATTAAAATAATATAATACGTAGTTTACATATTGTAATTTAATATTAAAATAATACAATACGTAATCTGTGTATTGTCTTTATAAATTAAAAAAAATTAATCTGACAATTTGCACTCTACGAATTTTATAGCCCCAAAATTTTGTAAAACACCGTAACTTCCAATATTAAAGAATTACACCAACTTTTATCCGATATCCAAAAAAATTAACCCCAAAACTAAGCTAATTTTATCAAAGATTTTGTTAGGTAGATAATAATTTTTGTGAACAACGTAAATAATAAATTCTAAAATTAATATAATAAAATAAAAAATACTCCACTCTTAAATTATTTCTTAAACTCTAATATTAGAATAACCATCCGAACACTTAATAAATTGAATATTTAATATATCTATTATTCACATTATTTAATATTTTTATTATTTACCTATACTTTTTCCTTTACCAAATTCATCTAAGTCATAGACCGTTAGTCCGTTACATTCGCTGATGTTCAGTTAGATATTTTTTAAAATATTTTTTTTATTTTATAACAGTAAAAATTCCTTCATCATTGCTTGTGGGTTTAGTTAATCTGAGGCAGCTAAGACAGTTTTAACAACTTCTGCAAGTTCTCGTTTAGAAAGAGACTTTATTTCTAGAATTTGCAACAATTTTATTGTGGAGGGTTATATTATAGATTCATAAATACATACCATTATTATTCTCTCAAGTTAGTGCTAAATTACTTGGCGTTAACATGATTTTTAAAATTCTGAAGGTAGAGTGATCTATATTACTAAGGAGCCAAGAAATTATTGTGCACGTTTATCAACTTTTAAATAACATAAATAAAGCGTTTAAGACTAGGTGTAATTTACAAAAAAGAGTTGTTCGTCTATCATTTAAACCATTTGATGTGAACACAGGATGGTAAAACTTGTAGGCTTGAAAGATCTTCTTCACACACAATCTAGTGTGATATTTGAGGAAAATAGTATTTCCTCAAGAACAATCAAAATGAATGGGACCAATTGCAAGCAATTACTAGACGTTACCATCAAATCGAATGGCTCATATATAGCTATCTAGTCATGCATTTAGTGCATTACTCATCTTATTGTCTTTTTTTCAAGTCTTGTGTGTAAAGATTATATAGCAGTTAATAATTTATTATAGCCAGCGTTTAGTAGAGAGATAGAGACAGAAAAATTATAATAAAAACACAGATATTAAAAAGCAGAAATTAAAATAAATTAATATTTTGTTTGATGTAAAGTAGAAGATAAAAATTAAAACAAGAATAAAATTTTAATTTAATTTATACAAAAGATAAAATTAGAATTAATTGATTAAAATAAAAGTATTTTAAGTATAAAATATTATTAAAGTTTCAATTTTCATATCTAAAAATTTTAGTCCCCTGTATTCTCACTTTTTGAAAGTAATAAAATACTAAAATTTTAAAGATAAAAACAAAAATTTTAATATCTAAACCAACAAACATAATAGAGTCTCAATCTCTCCATCCTATTTTAATACCTCAAAACAAACGCTACCTATAAATTAAATCATTCCTTGTTTTAGTTTCATGTCCTCCAATCTTCAATTTCTAATAAATTTTAATTTGTTCTCTAAATTTTATTTTAATTCCTTTTTCCTTGTAAATTGAATTTTTTCCCTCTCTTAAATCAATCCTAACTCCATCCCGGCATTTTAGGTGCCATATTAAAATTTTGGGGGATGCTTCCATAAAGACGCAGAAAACGTCTTTTTTTAAAGATATTTTTTAATAATTAAAATTTAACACATATAATAATTTAAATTATGTTATTTTTATCAAAATTAGGTCAGAAAAATTAATTTGATAAATGAATAGTGAATCAAATTTTGAATATGTCTAAATTAATATTATTTTTTATAAAAAATTACTACAATATCCCTATTATATAAAATAATTAAAATACTCTTATTATATATATTAATTTTGAAAATCCTAAATTCTAGCCCT
>NC_029779.3:12438706-12441895 GCF_000817695.3 Arachis duranensis | reverse complement strand
TTACAAAAATTACGAAATAATTAAACCTTTAAATATAAACAAAGAGGTTAAATATTTTAGAAATCAAATTACTTTATACACATCCTGCTTTAGAAAGCATTCAAACATGAACCTGTAGGTAAAGTGTGGTAATCAATATATTATATTCAGTTTGAGTTTGATCTTTTGAACTAATACTTTAACCATAAATTGAGGGAGGTGACATCCATTAAAGTTTTATTAACCATAAAGAGAAAAATACTTTTTTTTTCTTCTTGTAATTAAAGTGGTGTTGTAACTCCATGGTTTAACTTGATGGCTGCCGACACCAGCAAGTATGAGTGTTGACTCCGTCAAAGAGGGAGAAGGGCCCCCAGGCATTCATATGGCCATGTCCTTCTTTAAGAACCTCACACTCATGTCTCATTCTCAACACTTCTCCAAACCCAAAAAGCTCTTTATCATTCATATCTATTTATTTTGTGTTATACAAGTCAAGTTATTTTGTTTTTAATAGTAGGTCACGGATGTTTTAATTTTCTTAAAAAATTGTAAACCACACAATATTTTAGTTTGGATTTAGCTTGTGTGAAATTTTGAACTTCACACAATCATCTTATGTATGGTTGTATTATAAAAAGGAAAGAAAGAAGAGTATTTGAATAAACTATCATGCCAAGAATATTAAAAAAAACAGTTATTTAATCGGTTATTGGTATAAAATATATGTTAAAATATAAAATATATATTAAAAATAAATTAAATAATATATATATTTAGATATAAATATATAATAACTAATTATTTTTTGTGTGCATATCATTTTTTTTAATAAATCATCTACTAATTTAAATATTATTTTACATTATCCGTACATACCAATTGAAACTTTTTAGCTTTAGGATCAGTTTTGAACTTTTGATTATTTTCTTCGTTTTTAATATTTTTTATGCATATGAATTTGACCTGATGAAGAAAGAGTTTTTTTTGGATATGCGTGAACATTTGGGTTATTATATGTTCATATGGGTATTTGGGCTGGGCTCAACATTGGAAGTTGTTGAGGAAAGGAGTGGGCCTAAATAGCTTAAACCCTATTTTTGATTTTTTGATTCATTCTTCGGAACCTTGCAAGAGTTAAGACTAAAAGAAGTGCAGCTGACGTTTAACTCAGATGGTAAATTATGTGTCTCTTAATATACTGTATTTTGATTCGAATTTTGGTGTATACACCAAGTTGAAAAACAATTTTTTAGTGTTGTGTGAGTGAATGTATAATGTGAGTGTGTGTACCTAGAATTAAAAGTTGTCCAATTCATTCGACAAAAAAAAAAAATAATAAAAGAAGTAATTTGGATTGATTTAGTCATTTAGTAGTTAGTTAAATAATTTATTTAAACAAATATTAAAAGTTTTAAATCTTGTTTTAAGTGGAGTTCAAATTTATAAAACATTGGTTATTGATTTGTCAAAATGAAAAATATTATAAAAAGCAAAAAAAAATGTCCAAAAACAATAAAAATAAAAATATCACATGTCAAGTTAATACTAATATATTCTAAAAAAAATATACAGAATACAATACTCTTTAAAAAATAATTTACTATTAGAGACAACACACAAATTAAGAAGTTTTGAATCTTTTAATTAGAATCTTATAAAACAGTAATTTATCTCATTAGTAAGATATTTTTTCAAACCTGAACAATTTATATAAAATAAAAATTTAAAATTATTTTAATTAATAAAAAATACAGTATTTCATACTTTTAAAATATAAGAAATATTTTTTTCTGAAAATATAGAAGACATTGTTAACCAGACAAAGAAAAACGAATATGTGTTTATACTATCAATCGAGAAAGAGTGGTAGTAAACTAAGGACTTGTTTCGATCTTCTGTTGCGATTAGGATGTCTAAAGAGAAAGTGATGGATCAGGCTTGACCTTTTAGATTTTCATTCCTTCAATTAATTAAAATGTTTTCAACAAAAGATTTCATTAATCTTCTAACGGTAAAGCTTTTGCCACCTTTGTCGGGAACAAAATCTAGCAATCTCCTGAAGAGCTGAACCCAGATAACTTGAACATACTTGGCGCCACAAGCATTAGACACCTAACAAGAAATGGAATTGACCCATAATAATGCAACTCTCAAATTTATGATTCAGATATTTGGATTCCAATCATGATATCCAAACAGATATTTATCTAGTATTTACTCCTATGATTTAACATTTTTTATGTATATACTTCTTATTCAATATAAATTGTTTTATTGATTTCAACAAGTGTTTTATTACAATTATCTTCAAATTAATAATATCTAGGGACAAAACTACTCTAGCTTCTTATAAAGTTTTAGTCAAAGAAATTATTCGTATTTTTGTAGAGGTCATAAGCTTATGAAATTCGTGTTAATATTGCAAGTATGAAGAGTGCATGAAATTAGTTTCACATTAAAAAAAGAGAAAATTTTACTCCCCTCTCTGTGAGATGTTAAAATGACACTCCCCTCCCCTCTATTTTATAAATGTACATTTTCCTCCCTTCTAACTTTTAAAAAACCTCATTTTTAATCTATTTTAAATTTTTTGTGTTAACTAATGTTAACTTTATCATTTTTTAAGAAAAAAAAATTATTTTTTAAAAACAGTGGTAAGATTTTTTATTTAATGTTAAAATAATATATATTAATATAAAAAAATTAATAGTAAATATAAAAATAATTGTTAACAAAAATTTTAGTAAAATCACAATTTAATAATTAAAAAATTATTGAAAAATAGGTATCTTAGAAAAAAATAATTTAATTATTAATTTTTTTGAAAATATTTCGTTAAAAATACAATTTAATTAATAAAAGAATAATTTATTAAAGGATATTTTGGTAAGCAAAATTTAATGATAAAAAATAAAATTTTTGTTAATGGATATTTTTTCAAAAAATAATTTTTTTTTCATAAAAAATGGATAAAGTTAACATATTAACACAAAAAATTTAAAATGGATTAAAGATGAGGTTTTTTAAAAGTTAGAAGGGAGGAAAATGTACATTTATAAAATAGAGGGGAGGGAAGTGACATTTTAGCATCTCGCAGGAGAGGGGAGTGACATTTTCTCTAAAAAAAATAAAGAAGAGTTAAGAATTTATAAGATAAAAGACCCATTAATTAATTTGACACTTAATATGAAATACAAAAAGTTTTGG
>NC_029779.3:12433796-12438613 GCF_000817695.3 Arachis duranensis | reverse complement strand
ATTCTATGATTTTTTTTTAAATTAATTTCCTTGAAAAATCTCACTTCTTTATAAACTGTTGATCTCTATGGTCCACTTATAATTCTCTTCGTTTATTAATGGAATTTCCACTTTCGAACAAAACAAAAAAAGAAAAAGGAAGAATACACATATTTAATTTTTAAGTGGTTAGTTTTTTCCCACGTTAACTGCTTTTAATTTTGTGTCGCCAATATCTTCTGTATTGGATTATATTTATAGAGTACCAATTGTATTGGATTATATTTATATCTCTTAGTTAAGTCAAGAATTCATTCTCGTCTTTTTTTTTTCATATTTTTTAAAAAATTAGATGAGATGAAACAGAATCATAAATTTTATAAAGTGATTAAGATGACCATGCCAAGTAATATAACTAGAAAGGAAATTTTGACACCCACCATTTTCCCAATAATATATTGATAGTCATAGTTTTGCCATATCACCAATATTTTCCCAACTACATATGCATGTACCCTACTAGTTCTTTTTTTGAGAAAATTTTACCTTTTTTTTAGAGATGTTAAAATAATATTTTTTTATTTATAAAATATACATTTTTTTTTGTATAACCTTCAAAAAAATCTTATCTTTAATCTATTTTAAATTTTATTTTTGTATTAACTAATGTTAACTTTATTTATTTTTTAAAAAAAAATAATTTATTTTTTACAAAAATACTCTTTACCAAAAATTTTATTTCGTTGTCATTAAATTTTACTCACCAAAATATCTTTTAATAAATTATTTTTTATTAATTAAATTATATTTTTACCAAAATATTTTTTTTAAATTTAATAATTAAATTATTTTTTTCTAAGATATCCTTCAATAATTTTTTAATTATTAAATTATGATTTTATCAAAATTTTATTAACAATTATAGTTATATTTTATTACTAATTTTTCGATATCAATATATATTATTTTAACATTAGATAAAAAAAATCTTAGTAAGATTATTTTCAAATATCAATATATATTAATTGTTATACATATTAATAGTGGTAAAAAATTTTTTATTTAATATTAAAATAATATATATTGATATCAGAAAATTAATAGTAAAATATAAAAATAATTGTTAACGAAATTTTTGGTAAAATCAAAATTTAATAATTAAAAAATTATTGAAGGGTATCTTAGAAAATAATAATTTAATTATTAAATTTTTTTAAAAAATATTTTGATAAAAATACAATTTAATTAACAAAAAAATAACTTATTAAAAGATATTTTGGTAAGCAAAATTTAATAAGAAAAAAAAATTTTTTTGTTAAAGAATATTTTTGTAAAAAATAATTTATTTTTTAAAAAAATAGATAAAATTAACATTAGTTATGTTAAATTTAAAATGAATTAAAAAAGAGGTTTTTTAAAAGTTATAAAAGAGGAGAATGTATATTTTATAAATAAAAGAGAAAAAAAGTATTATTTTAACATCTCTTAGGCGAAAAGAGTGGAATTTTCTCTTATTTTTATGATAATTTTTCTTTTGCCCATTTTCTAAGCTATATATATTGCATTAATTGATAAAAGTTGCTTTTCGGTGAAAATGAAGCAAAAATTGAAAAAGAAAAAGACGATATTCTAGAGTTGTACCACAGCCTATAGGCCATAAAGTGGATAACATAAAGTTACATGTAGCTATTGTAGCATGGTAGTAACCCTAGTACAAACAAAACTACTTTAATTTGGTGCTATCTCCTTTGCCTTGCTTTTCTATGTTGTTAAGAGTATTGATGATTGTTGCCACAGAAATTATAAACATAATGCATTGTTGATATGAAAGGAGTGTATTAAGATCCCATAAAAGGTGCACAGATTTTCCGAATGTGGCAATTTGGAACCCTTTGGTAGCTGAAGGGGTATGTCGTATTTAAAGAAACAATAATTTGGACAGTTCTTCTCTCCTAATTCTCTGATTTGATATTCTGCTAGCCCTATAAATGAGCCACCATATTTGATATTTGGAGTAATAAGATAAGTAAATTTAGTACAATTTTTTTTGGGTTGCACTAAAGAACATTTGTGATATACCAAAATTAAAAATAAAGGAATCACATAAACTTTACACTTTCATCGCAACTAAATTGAATAATAAACATCTTTAGTAGTAAAAATTCATATATAGTTCTTTGTTCTACTCAACCTCGATCATAAATGCTTGTGTCCGAAGTTGTGCAAGTGTAACAATGCTGCGTTCAATTTAGCTACTTATTATTAGCTTTTTAATAATGGATGAAATTTTTTGCCAACTTGATGTAATAATTAAGAATTGAATATGTGCATGGAAAATTAGTTGAATGTGATGCTCTATATATATACGTGGCAAGCGATGTAAATTGTTATGTCTTGATTCTATAAAGAATATTCAATAATATTCATCACAGAACAATGTGTATAGCTTTGTTTCTTTGGCAAGCACATCCACTCTACCCATTTTTTCTTTTGAGCAACAGAGATGAGTACCATAATAGGCAAGTTTAATTAATTTGGTTTCTTCTTTTATGGAATTGCATATATTATATATTGTTTTACTTATGGATATATGAATGTGATGAAGGCCTACAAAGGCAGTGTCATGGTGGGAAGATTGTGATGATATTGTTGGAGGAAGAGACGAGATAGCAATGGGGACATGGTTGGCTTGTTCAAGAGAAGGAAGAGTAGCTTTTCTTACCAATGTTTTGGAACTCCATACCCTCCCTGAAGCCAAAAGCAGAGGAGAGTTACCCCTCCTATTTCTAAAGGTGAAGACTCATGTACACACGCATGCGCACGCACATGTATATATATAATTTGAATTAATTAAAAAACTATTTTATTTTAATTTTTATTTTTAGATTATAAATTTTAAATTTATCTTTTAAACTTTAAGTTTTAATTTTAAATCTTTTAGAAAAAATTGATGGCTAAAGATATAATTTTACAAAGAAGTAAAAAAATTGGCTAGGTTAGTTAAAAGTTGGGTTTCCTATATTTGTTCATAAAATTTATATATGATTTATAGAGATTGAATATTGCAAAGCTATTGTCTCTTTATTTTTTAAATGAAATTTTGATACTTAGACATTCACTAATAATAATATTTTTCAGTTGTGCATGTAATAATAATCATTTTGTTATTGTTTTGTATTTTAAGTAATGATAAGTTTGTTGTTTATTGACTCCTAGCATATTATTACTTAATTGTTTAGTTATTTTATTAGTTTCTATAGTTTTATTAAATTTATAATTAAATTTTTATATTTTTTAATTGAATTTTTATATTATTTTTAATTTTATAATTAAATTATTTTTATGTTAAAAATATTAAAATTAATAGAATATTTTTTTTTTAAAAAATAATTAAAGATCTAGTTAGGTTTTTAATTGTGGGTACTTCTAATTTACAAAAAAATATTTTGTTAACTTTAACATGTTTTATATGGATAAGAACCTAATTACAAAATTAAAAGTAATATAAAGGTTAATTAAAAGAAAAAAATAATCTAATTATAAATCTAATAAAACTATAAAAACAACTAAAGTAATTAAATTTTTTTAATTATGGAAACCAATTAATCACCTGCATCCACGTTTTTATCAATGAAGTTTTTTTTTTTTTTTGTCAATGAACAATTTAATTTTTAGCAGAGTGGAAAGCATCCACAGGAATTTGCAGAAAGCCTGAAAAGAGAGGCTCACTATTACAATGGGTTCAACTTGATTGTGGCTGATATTAGCACCAAATCAATGATGTACATCTCAAATAGGCCCAAAGGACAGCCCATAACCATTCAAGAGGTTCCTTCAGGCCTCCATGTTCTCTCAAACGACAAATTAGACTCACCATGGCATAAGGTTAGTGGCATATTATATAGCCGGTGCTTAATTTAATCATTACATGCAAGCAGAGATGGATCCAGGAAGTTTAGTGTGGAGGGGCCAAATTTTAAATAATTTTTTTTATTTAATAAAAATAATTAACATATAGTTATTAGAGTTAGTTTTTCAAAAAATTTATTAAAAAATGTATATATAATTATAAATTTTTTTCAAAATTTTATTTTTAATATGATAGTTATATAAAAAAATATAACAATATCAATAATACATTATAAAATTATAAAGTACCAATAATTTATAACGTGTTTAGTTAAAAATGATCATATATCTTATTAATTAAAATTAATTATTTTAAAAAATTTTAAAAATTTGAAAATAAATGATAAATTATTAATTATTTGAAAGACACAATACCTTTATAGAATATAAGATATAAGATATTTTTATAAAAGTTTTTCTTTTAACAACATAAATTTAGAAGAAAAATAAATATTTTTTATAAGAAAAAATATCTAAAGTACATAATATGATTACCAAAATATAACTACGTAAGTTATTATTAATATAATAATAATATAAATTTTAAATATGTTAATATAAAATAAACAAATAATTTTTTTTAAATAAATATAAAGATTATTATATAAAAACTAATTTGAAAATTACAAAGACTTGAGGGTATGATATTAAATTAGTTAAGTTAAAATTATTAGTGAATTAAACAATTAAGACATAAATCTATTACATAATAAAAAATAATACATATGAAAATACTAAATTATATAATATTTTTTATTTTTTTAAATACATATCCCATATATAAATATAGTTTTTAAAAATTTTGGAGGGGGCGAGGCCACTACTCGCCCCCTCTAAGTCTGTCCCTGCATGCAAGATGGTTCAAATCAATGAATTATAATTCTCACTTAGAGATTTTGGGTTCGAATCTTTCTTCTAACTTTGGAAAA
>NC_029779.3:12429185-12433719 GCF_000817695.3 Arachis duranensis | reverse complement strand
ATATATTTTCAGGCTAAGCGACTTGAATCGAATTTCAAAAAAGAAATAGCAAAATATGGTAAAGAAGAAATACCTGCAAAGGAGGTAATTGAAAATGTGATGAAGGACAGAGTGAAAGCAGAGAAAAGTGTACTACCTCACATATGCTCTCTTGAGTGGGAATACAATCTTAGCTCCATCTTTGTTGAAGTAGATACTCCACTGGTAATAATAAATTAATCTTTCAAAAGCAAATAATTTTTAGTTGACTTTGACTTGGTAAGTTTCCAATGAAATCATCATATTGTGTAGGGTTTATATGGTACTAGGAGTAGCGCTGCCTTAAGCATCAGATCAAGTGGGGAAGTGAGTTTTTATGAGATTTATCTCGATGACAACAAGTGGAAGGAGCATGTTATTGATTTCTATATCCCTCAAAAGACCATGTGTCCAAGGCAATTCATTAAATCATAGATCATTTCTTATTTTTAATTTCTAGCTTTCCAATTGCAAAATGTGTTTGTCCATTCTTGTATGTGGAGGTATCAATATTAGTTGATCTTTTTTCTTTCATATCTATTTAGCTGCATGCTTCAACGAGCATAAATTCTTGTGTGTAATTGTATGATTATTAAATAATGAAAACTAGCATTTTATGTATGTAATCAATCAAAAATGATCTCCACCATATCAGAATTTGGTGGGCTTCAGTTCCACTAAAATCTATGAGGTTTTATTTTTTGGAAAGGATTTGGACTAGGTTAGGTCGAAAGACCCCCGATAAACACCCACAACCAAACAGACTACCTCGACCTGGTTCCTGTTGTAACTTGACGTGGACTTTCGATTTTTTTAAATAAATAAAATGAATACTAAATTTACACTTAAATATATGTATGGATAAATTTATGTTAATATATTTTATTATATATCTCGTCTGCCATATACGAGACATGCAAGAAATTATTAATAATATTTTTAGTCTGCAGATAAGATTAGACAGTACGATACCTTTGAACGTATCTCGTCTATAACAAGAACGAGATACGTTTATAATAATTTTGTCTTTGCTGAGGAATGAGATACATGTCTAAATTTTTTTTTAATATTTTAATTAATACAATATATTAGTACAAATCAAACTTTTTAAAATATGTACACAATATAAAAAGGATAAATCTCCTGACAACATAAAATATAATATAAATGATATACTAAAAGATGGACATGGTTCTCTGCGGGTATTTTCAGACAGTCTAACGTGTGTAACCTACCTACCTACACAAGCTACAGCGCTTCTCCTAATGTTCAACAAGATCCATCTCATTTCTAATGCGTGTGGACATTGGTCGATCCTTAACCTTCCTTCGCATAGCTGGGATGGGTCGCAACTTAGTACTATGTTATTCTGGCCACAACTTCTCATTTGCAATCGTCAGCGGTCCATCTCGTACACCTTAAACACAAACTCCATCTTGTATACAGGGTCGATATATCTATCCCACTCAATACTAGCTACTACGTAAGACGTAATTGCATGGCGATATGGAAAATGCCACGACTGGAACATGCCACAGTTGTCTGAGAGTTCAATCGAACACAATACGATATTTGGCTCCACTTTTCTAGCGGCTCAAGATCCTCCACACTAAAAGTTGTAATATTCTGTCACACTGTGTGACACTCATCTTCAATGGATCTTTCCTACTATTCTTGACTGCTACAAGGAGACACTATGTAAATTGTTAGCCACTTGCGAGTTGCACTTGTGCCTCACAACATTTTCGTATCCATTGCTACCGTAACCTTTTGTAAGTTGATCGGACAATTGAGGTAATTGGCAAGTTTTTAGTACCCCCTAAAAACAGTTTTAATGTACTCAAAAAAATTGGTGGTCATATGACCATATCTACGCCCCTCATCGCAGTGTTGCAATCAGATGCCTTTTCTAACGCGGTTTGCCTACTTAACCATCTCTTGAGACACATTGCCTAAAGCGCTCATATACCATTCCCATCCCGCCTGACTTGGTCAGTACGCTGCATTTATAAGATACCATTTTTCCTCCACGGACTTAAACCAAGTCATGAAGTTGGACGTCATGTAATAGATACATTGTAAACCCCGGTTAAATTAGTAGATAATTAGTTAATAAATTAGTTTTTAATAAGAAAGATTAGAAACACGAATATTATATCAAATTAGGATAGAGCTCATTGAAACGAGAATTTTGATACTAATTTCGAAGAAAACGGTTCAAAATTGGACCGAATGGACCGAACCGGTTGAACCGAACCCGAAACGGGCTGTCAGTCCAACCGAATCAGCCCTTTTAAGTGGCCCAAAGCCTTTCTTCCCCTTCATTTTAACAGAAGCGGAAGCTGAAGCACAAAGAGGAGGGAAGAACGAAAACTTCACCGAACCCTTACGACAATCTTTCGTACGCCGTAACTTCTCTGTCCGAGCTCTGATCGCTGCACCGTTTGCGGCCACACGTTTACCACGTCGAGCTCTAAATTTCTACCGGAACAATTTTACTGGTAACTTGTTTATTTACTCTCAGCTCTCTTTTCCCCCAGTTTTTGAATTTTTAATGGGAAGGTTGAATTTCTTTGATTTCTGATGTTTTAGGATCCAATTAATTTAAGAAAAACGTTCACTCTTGCTTATGTGAAGCTTGGGTAAGGTGAGGATATGATAATTTTATTTTAATTTCATTAAATTTGAGCTTTGAGTATTAAATTGGATATATATGTGTTATGAATGTGTATTAGGTTGTGAATAAATAATTGGAGCTTGAAATTGTGAATATTGGAACTTGGAGGAAGCGGATTAGTTGAGGTTTTGAGGGCTGTGTTCTTTTAGAAAAATTGTCTTGGAATAATACTTGGGAATCGGCTAAGGTGTGGTTTAGATTTCTTGTATTTAATATATAATGTTCTGTGAAAACTTAGCCTAGATGACCACAGGATATGTTGGATTGCATGTGTATATTTAATGCTTAGTATCCTGTTGATGGATATGGTTGGTTTGGTGCTTGTTGGTTAACTGGTGATTTGGTGAATTATTAATTTGAGGTATAACTATTGTGGAGGTTGTTGTGATAATGAGGTATTTTGTGTTAAAAACCTAGGATTTGTGAACTATGATTCTTAGTTGAATTTTGGTTGTTGAATTTGAATATTGTATGAGTATAATTGTTGATTTGAGGTAGATTTATTGTGGTGATTGTTATGATGATGAGGAAGGGTATGTTGAATTGAAAAGAATGCAGGTTTGGACCCGAAAAGGGTGGCAAAGTTCGAGTTTTAGAGGAGATGCTGCTGAAATTTTATAAAAATTAGAGATTTTGTTTATATGATTATTTAAAAAGATTTTAGATTCAAGGTTATATGGTTTGATTTTGAGTTATTAAGAAAATGAGTATGTTTTAAGTTTGATTCATTTAGAAAAGAATGAATTATGTTTTGAAATGGAACTATTGATGGATGGAATGAGAGGTGTGACAATGAAGGATAAGGATTGAATATGATTGATGTATGATACTGAATGAGATGCGATTGAGAATGATGTGGATGTTGATGAATTGTAATTGATTTATTTATATGGCTTATGAATTTGAATGATCTAAAATACGAGATTCCCTGGATTAAGTGCCGTTAGGGCTGGCAATTTATACCTTACCCGCGGGTACCCAATCCGGTCCAACCCGTTCAGGTAGGGTAGGCTACCCTATCCGCAGCGAGTAGGGTAGGGTACGGTCCGGGTATGCCTGCGGGTAGGGTAGGGTACGGGTTTAGGGTGTACCCTACCCTACTGACGAACGGATTTTTGATGGTATAGAATTTCACAAATGAATTCTCGTTGCAAGTATAGTTTCTAAACCAATCAATAATCCTTTCATACAAAAAGTTGTTTGTCACTAGTACAAACCCCTAAAATTTATAAACCGAAGTATTCAAACCTCGGGTCGTTCTCCCTAGGAATTACAATAAAGTGTCTTGTTATTGGTTGTGATGTGTTTTGGGGTTTTGGATAAGAAACATGAAAGTAAATGGCAATGAAAATAAACTAACAACTATAAAAGGCTCTTGGTAAGGTATGAGAACTAGAAGTTCTATCCTAGTTATCCTTCTCAATTGTGATGAGAATTGTTCATTGCTACCACTTAGTTAACCCTTGCTAATAAAGGAAAGTCAAGTGGATGAATTGACTTGAGCCACAAGTCCTAGCCAACTCCCAAGGAAAGACTAACAAGAGTATATCTACAACAAGATATAAGAACAACATAAAGGAAATTACAACAAAAGAATAGAAGAAGATGAATCTAGCAACAAAAAGTTGAGAGATAGAAGTAGAAGAAGGTGAATTGAAATCTAGATCTAAGAACTAAGCCTAATCCTAATCCTAATTCTAGAGAGAAGTGAGAGCTTCTCTCTCTAGAAACTACTTCTAAAACTACTAAACTAAACTAATGGTAACTAACATGTGTTTCCCTCTTCACTCCTTGGGTTAAATAGCATCAGAAATGAGTTGGATTGGGCCCACAAGGCCT
>NC_029779.3:12409258-12429055 GCF_000817695.3 Arachis duranensis | reverse complement strand
TAGCAACTATGGCAAATCTTATATCGTTTCGAAGCCCCGGATGTTAGCTTTCTAACCCAACTGGAACCGCATCATTTGGACTTCTGTAGCTCAAGTTATGGTCGTTTAAGTGCGAAGAGGTCGGCTTGACAGCTTTCCGGTTCTTTCATTTCTTCATGAGTTCTCCAACTTTTCATGCTTCTTTCTTCATTCCCTTGATCCAATCTTTGCCTCCTAAACCTTAAATCACTTAACAAACATATCAAGGCATCTAGTGGAATCAAGGAGAATTAGATTTAGCTATTTTAAGACCTAAAAAGCATGTTTTCACTCTTAAGCACAATTAAGGGAGAAGTTATAAAACCATGCTATTTCATTGAATAAATGTGGGTGAAAGGTGATAAAATTCCCTAAAATCAATACAAGATAAACCCTAAAAATGGGGTTTGTCACCTACCCTACCCGCACCTCATATATAACACATATTTTATAAAAATCTCTCTATATAGTGAAGAAAGTGAGAGTTGAATCTACAACCTTTCTTATGCAATGACTTATAATAAGTGAACAACCACTAAACTAGTTAGTTAATTTAGTAATTTAGAGCATTAGTTTTTTATTTTTTATGTTATTAATACGTATAAAATTCGAAATAATTGAATTTTATATTTACTTTGAAAAAATTTGATATTTCTGCGGGTAGGGTAGGGTAGGGTAGGGTTTAGAATTTTAGGGTACGGGTAGGGTTAGGGTTGAGAGATTCTCAACCCGCGGGTAGAGTAGGATAGAGTTTTAATGAAATTTTCAACCCGCGGGTAGGGTTAGGGTAGGGTCCAAACCCTACCCTACCCTACCCATTGCCAGCCCTAAGTGTCGTGGCTTGCCACCACGTGTACCAGGTTAAAAACTTGATACTCTGTTGACCCTACGACGTAAGTGTGACCGGGCACTATATAAATTTCCGGAATGTTACCCCATTGAGCAATATTAATTATTTGAGAAAAAGCTATGCATAGAATCTTAGGAATGCACGTCGAGGGACAGTCTAAGTACAATTCAAATTTTTCGGGTTGGCTGGATAACCGACAGATGAGCTTCATCAGCCATAGGATAGGCATGAATCATATGCATATTACTTGAACTACTTGCTTGTGCTTTAATTGGGTGTGCTTAAATGTATTTGCCATGCTAAATGTATATTTGTTACCTGCAGTATTTGTAACCTTCTTGTACTTGCCTTTATTTGTTTATTTGTCTGTGAAATACTGATGTAGATGGAGGTGTGGAGGAATTGCAGTATGAGATTTAGGTTTAAGGGTAAGTTAAGTCAGGTTTACATATTCTTAGAAAACCACCTTTTATGGCTTCTGTTTAATACTTCAAGCTCTATAATATGAGTGTTGGCGTTCTAAGATTGCCTTTGGCATTCCCAGGACCTTATATATTATGTGTGCGGCACCTTTACCATACTGAGAACCTCCGGTTCTCATTCCATACTATGTTGTTATTTTTCAGATGCAAGTCGAGAGACATCTCGTTAGGCGTCTGGACTCTTGAAGCGGAGTGGTTACTGGGTTATTTTGTTATGCTATGATGTATATATATGTACTTAGCTTTCTCTCCACATAACTTATTCTTTTTTATCCTCCTAGAGGTGTATGGAGCGGCAGGATTTTGTTTATGTACATTTGGGTTTTGGATATGTATATATATGTATATATGTGTGTATATTCTCCGGTCAGTCTTGACTTCGCAGGCTGAGTCAGGAGCTCGTTATTTTGTATCTTTGTCTCTCTGTTCCTATTTTGGGTTATTTTATACTTGACAGCTGTAGCTTTCTTAGCACGCAAGTTATCTCGTTTCTCGAGCGCTGCGCTTTTATTTTTGCGATTTTTATTTCCTCTATTCTTCAAGGCTCCTAGCATATTATAATTCTTCTGCTATTATATATTTACATTTTATTTTAGAGGTCGTAATACCACACCACCTCTGCTTTACGACTTAAGCGTAAAGCTTTGGGTGGTAGGGTGTTACATACAGTAAGCATGATGAGCCATCGACGGACGCTACCCATTTTCCTTGGCATTTAATGTTGCACAAATAGCATGTAACCGATAAGAAATTTTCAGAAGTCCTGATTGTAATACGCCTCAAATTTCTCAAAAAAAAAGAGCATCAATTGACTTAGACTCGACAATTGCAAACGCAATTGAGAAAATATTTGAGTTACCATCTTGTACCACAACCATGAGTAATACACTTGTGGACTTCCCATACAAATGAATATCATCTACAGAAATAAATGACTTACAATCCTTGAAAGCCTCAATGCACAGCAAAAATGACTAGAATACTTTGTTACACTGACTGGACTCCCTGTCAAGCAAATCATCAACATAGTACGACACAACCTGGAGGTCAAAAATGGTCCCCAGGAGGCACTTGCCAAAGTCTAAGATCTTGTTTGTAAGACTCCTCCCAATTACCCATATATCTTCGCAATTGAAAAAGTCTAAAGCTTGAAGTGAGAATTTTGTTGCACGACACTCTGTAATACCGGGATGGATACTGAAAGGTTGGCTTGGATTATAGGCAAGATGATACCACTAATCACCATGCTATCTAGTTGGGCATGGCCAGTAGACATCGTCGGTGCCAAGTAGGTTTGAAGTCCACCAAGTTTACAAACCCTAAAAAATACAACATCAAACTAAACATGTAAGTTATGAATAAATAGAAAAAACCATAAATTGTTTAAAACATAAATGGAGGTTGATGGTAATCAGTGGCTAAGAGAAAAGGGGGTTGAATCTTAGCCCCTTTTTTGTTTGAGAACGGTTTCTGCCTTTTATGAATGCATCAGGAGATTTTTCTTCTTTTTGTCTCGTAACTAGTCAAGAGACATTTTCTTTTTGTCTCATAACTAGTCAGGAGATATTTTATAATTTTGTCTCCTAGGCAACAGAATCAGAAATAGAGTTGAAGAGAGAGAGAAAATCACACTAAGAAGTATCCTGGTTCAGCTGCTAACTGCAATGCAGCCTACATCCAGTCTCCATAACAACAATGATGGAATTTCACTATAATCATACAGATTACAAACACGAATTCTCCCTATGAACTACCCTTCCTATCTGGGACAAGTTTAGAATCTATCCCCAATCCTGAACTTGACTTGGTCACCTACCAAGCTTTCAACTACTAAGTGCTAACCCAACTTGCAAGGGGATTTCCAAAGAATCATGATACACAACACAGATGTACAAAGGACCTCTAAGACATCTATGGCTTTTTCTTTAATTTTGTACACTTTGCCTTTTTCCACTTACTGAGTTTTTCTTACAAACCTCACACTGTTTGCCTTTTTTCACCATGAGACTCAAGACAGACAAAACTAAAGAAAATACAAAATAAAACACATTAAAGGAGAAGAACTTCTGTTAGCTTTGGGTAGCCATGAGAACTTTGTGCTTACTCTCCTTATCTCAAGCTTTGGCCGTTCACCCTTATTATAGAAGGGGAAGCTTCCAAGGTTGAAACGGTTCAACCGAGCCAACTTCTTCTTCTTCAATCATCAAACCGGTTCAGACAGAGAGAAGAGAGAGGGAACTGAAAGCAAAATCAACATGCAATTACCTATCTCTCATCCCTTCTCATCAACCTTCATCAATCTAAGCCTTCCATCTTGACTTGGTTCCCAAGAAGGATTTCTGACCCTTGATGAACACTTTATCCTTGACAGCTCCATCTGCTCCACTTCTGCTTTCTCCTTCACGTAGCTATAGTAGCTACCTTCTGTGATGGATAAACTAAAAGTAGAGACGAGCTTCACCTAACGGATCTTTCTCTCTGGCCGAATTGGATTGCTACCACTTATGGCATGGAGAGCTTGAGGCTTCTTCACCACTTCTTGCCTTTAGTGAAAAAGATCTTAGCCACGCCATACTGTGGATCTTCTTCTTGCAAGGGCCATCATCACCTTGGCCTCTTGCTTGTTCATAACTTCTGTTCTTCTTCCTCTGATAGCTTGCATCTACAAGCTTCTTTCCTGTCAGTAAAGTGACCGAAACTAGAGAGAGAAGAAAGAGAAGAGTGAAAAGCTTTCTATGAAAGTAAAGAAAAAAAATTAAAGTGAGTTAATTATCCACTTTCCTTCCCCCATGCCTTGTAACGTGTGAAAATTAAATGCCATCAAATCAATTACATTTTCTCTTTCCTATTACCAATGCAATAAAGGCAAGTTAATTAAATTTGAATTCCATTCAAAGAGAGGAGTGGGTAACCGTGGAAAGCATGCTACATTTGCTTTCTCTCTTCTTTCAATTCGGACCAAGCCTTGTTGGTCTTGAAACAAATATTAATTGGGCTTATTCAACAATTTCTTGGCCCAACTAACAGATTAATAATTCAGCCATTCATTAAATAGAATTTTGTACAAGGCTAAATATTACATTGGGCTTGATGTGATTTTTGGCCTAACAAAAATATGCAAATTAACAAAATTATTAATAAGCTAATTTAAAATTCAATTTAATGATTTTGCAATTAATTATTTTTAACAATGTTTGATAATCATCATATTTCAAGTTTTTCAAACTCAATAGAGGCTAATTACTTACCAATAATCAAGATTTTGTCTAAGTGACATGTGTATGCTCCACGGATACCCTGCTAAGCTTTATTTGAATTAAACTCAACCACTTTGTACTCCATATCCTACCGAATATTGAAATTTTTCACCCTCAGATAAACAGCTTTCCTGCTCCTAAAACGGTGGCCTACCTGAAACTCAATGCCCCTATTAAGGTTGTAATCGTCACCCAACTAATTGATGCCACATAGTAGTTAGTGTGGAGTCTGAAAGTGGCTAGGTACACTAGATAGGTTAGGCATAATAATTAGTGCGGGTAAGAGAAATCTCTGTCTGAATGGAGTATCCACTACAAACTCATCTTCCTCAAAGCTATCGGAGGAACTCTTGGTCTCATCAATATACTCCTCATTTGATTCAGAGTCCTCCTGCATGTGATCTTTTGGTGTAGTGTAATGCAACTGAGATGCAGTAATCAGTAGTCCCAAGGGTGCGGATGTAGATGGGCCAACACCTCCACTAACAATATCAATGACCTTGGTATATAACTCCATGACTTGGTGTGCTATGATTCTTTCATGGGCCACAAACATCGCACACACGTGTTCATCGCCTATGACCCAGAAAAGCTTGAACTTGAAGCTTTCGTTTTCCAAAGGAGTGAGGAACCTATACTCAATTCTGGTAACCTCCATTTGACCTTTAACCCCATCTTCATTAATATTAGATTCTTCAAATCGTTCAGTGTCAAGTCAAAGGGTTTGAAACAAGACCAGGTCTGGACAATCAAACACAACTCTTTTGTTGTTGCCTGTAGTACAATCATTCACATAAACACTAACAACAACGTACTCATTATTAGATATTTTCAGAGAATATGTGCAGAGAATTGAAAAAAGGATACTGAAGTTACAATAAAATAAACGAACTCCTTATATAGTTAAAAATTATTGTTCCATGTGTATTACGTCTGCACATATAACAACGTTATTAAACATGTATGTCGTCTTCCGTAAGAACAAGAATGTTATGAACGTAAATCCTTGTCATAGGCGAGATACTTTCACAAAGACTGTACTGTCTTAGCTTGTTTGCAGACTAAAAATCCTATTAATAATTACTTACAGAGACGAGATACATTCATAATAATCTCGTTCTTCTTGAAGACAAGATATGCAATAAGGTGTATATCTATAAGCGTAAATTTAGTAGTTATTTTATTTATTTTAAAAAAATGGACTTTGTTCTTCATCTTCTTGTTCGCCGAAACGATGGACAGAGGAGGTTCGATGTGCTTCACCAAGTCAGTCTTCCTCGTCTGATGTTGTCTGTCATGGCTCTGGTCTTCTCTGTTCTTCTACTTCTTTGCTGCTGCAATGGAGCAAAATCGGTGCCCCATCTTCTTCCTTTTGTCGATTTGAAAAGCCTCGCCCGGTCGGTCTTCTTTGCTTGCTTGTGTTCGCCGTCACCGACTGCATCTTAGTTCGAAGCGCTACTTTCCTCCACCGCGCTTGCCTCTGGTGATAGCCCTCGCCGATTCACTTCCACTACTGCTTGGAGGTAGTTTCGCTGGTTTGCCTTTACGTTTCCGTCACCGTATTGATATATTCTGGTTTCTGCCTCAATCCCAACTTTCAGATTGGTTACAACTGAAACCTAGATGCTCTCTCTCTTCTCCTGCGCAGTAACTCTTGATGTAGATTAATGCTAGCTTCTCTTCTCATGGTGCTCACTGCTGGTTCTGGAGGTGCAATAATCCATTGCCTTCCCAATTGTTCTCCCGCCGCTAAAGCTGCCAAGTGTCCAAGTGACCCCCCACTTCTGGCACTTCATCTATCACTTGGAGAATATCGCTTATTATCGCATCAATTTCTCCTACACCTTGCTTTAGAGTTAATAGCCTGTAGCAAGGATGAGCAGTCTGATTCAATCAGACACTTTTCTAGTTGTAAATTTTTAATTAAAATTAATACTTCTCTGACTACATATATTTTGGCTACTAATGTTGATATTGTTTTAAATTTTGTAATTTTTTCTATGATTGCCCTTCCTTACCAATTCCTTTCTATGATGAACTATTTGGAAGATAAGAAATCATTTTGTTTTTCAGGAGCAGTAGGGCGATCTTATAAGAGCTGTCACTATTGCAAAATATTTAAGTTTGAAAGTAAATTAACCTTTTTTTGTCAAGTGGATTAGACAGCCCCTGATCTTAGATATTACTCATACACCATATATCCACACAATACATTCACACACACTACATGAGTTTATTTTTGGGTTCATTTTTTCTCCCGTGGGACTTGAACCCGGGTATGGTTGTTAAGGAGACATATGATATGTCATTATACCAAGCCTCCAACCACAACAAATTAACCTTCTATTTTTCTTTTTGGTCAAATGAATTGGACCGTCTCCAATCCTAAGTATTATATCTATGTATTATATATCCACACAACATACTTTCACACACTACATAAGTACATACTAAGTTCTTAAACAACATCCAACTTTAGCTGGAACTTGAATCCAAATTCAGCTTGCAAGACATTTTACCAACAGACTTGGCTCTATCTAATTAAGCCTAATATTCTATGTAAGTGGTAAGAATTTGTGTGAGTCATATCAGAAAAAAAAAATGTGCAAGTTACAATGGTGTGATGCAATATAATATATAATTATATAGTCACAATTTTAATATAATAAACTATTTAATTATACAGATATATAGGTTTAACTTAAAATATTAATTGTATAATTTTTTTTTACACTAAAGACATGCCAAAATATCATGTTAGAAGAGAAAAAAATTTAGTAACACATTCTCTAATCAAATTAGGCTTTCTCATGTTAATATCATATCAAGTACGATGTGAATAAAAAAATTTGTAATCTAACTCATTTAGATGTTCTAGACTTTTTTTTATCAATTAATCATATTACTACTTTAAAAAAAAACTTAGAATGTTAATTGGGTTGATAAATAGACGTGTATAAAAAGTTGAACTATCAATATTTAACCAATGAAATTAATTAGATAATAAATAGAAAAAAAACAAGATAGAATGCATGAGTTATTAACTTCTTCAGTTCTTTGATAAAATATTCCACGGGACTTTAACGGATAGCTCTTAGCTCCATTGAAATTTTGCTCTAAATCATTTTTTTATATTTCTTATTTGGCCGGCTTGCGTTTTTTTTTTATTTTCGTATTTCCCACAAATTAATCTCCAAATTTAGACTCTTAAGTTAATTTTCACAATCTATCCTCAAATCAAACATTATATAACGATTTATTTCGATTTTCGAGAATTGCTATATACAAGAATGTTGGGTACATTTTTTTGTGTATTTTTTATTTTAGAATTCAAATTAATTGATAAAAAAGTAAAATATTTATCTTTCATACCAGAAAATAAAAATGTATAAAGATGCACAAAAAAGATTGTATAAATGTTTTTTTTTTTTTGGTTTATTCTCCTTCTCTCTATCTCTCCAAAAATAAAGAGTTGAGCACCAAGATAACCCTATTTTCACTTGTTCTAAAATTGCAATTACTACCACTAATACATACTAACACACGAGATATGATTTTGATCATTCTAAATATATATCGATATAATATACTTTCTATTTTTGGAAGATTTTAAGGTTATCGAGTCGTATAGTTGGGATTGATAATATTATTTTGTCTCTATAAAAAATTGTATAAAGTGACATTTTACCGTGTAAAAGAGATTTCTTAAACTTAGATTCTTCTTCAAAGCTGAAGTAATAGCAATTATCATAAATTTCACATAAATTGATGGAGAACATTGTTTTGATTCTACTATATGCTTATTCTTACTCTCTAAAGAGCCTATCACTCCGTCTATTACAAATTCTATTAAAAATTAGGTAAATATCTGGTATTGTATTTATGAAATTTATTTGGTATTTATATTTAACTATTTTGTTTATTTGTTAATTACACTTCACTAGTCTCAAAATTGCAACCATTACCACTAATTCTTCAACCACAACACATACTACTACAATACTATGCGAGATTTGGTCTTAATCATTCTGAACGTATATTAATACGATATACTTTCTACTTTTGAAAGATTTTGAGGTTGTCAAGTCGTATAATTAGGATTGACAATATTATCTTATCTTTGTAGAAAATTGTACAGTGCAAAAGAGATTTATTAAACTTGGATTTTTTTTATAGTTAAAGTGGCATTGATTATCATAAATTACACCTAAGTTGATCGAGAAAATTGTTTCCTACTATATACTTATTTTTACTCTCTAAAGAGTCTATCATTTCGTCTATTGAAAATTAGGAGAATAATTAGTATTGTATTTATGAATTGGTATTAGAGTAGTGCACCATTAGTAGAACTTAAAAAATAGACTGAACCATGCTTCATACCATGAGAAGATACTAACACACATTATTACTGAAAAAATTTGTAATAATATGTGTTGGTATCTTCTCAATACCAAATTATAACTATTCGATTTCTAGCATGTCATAATCGCATAAAAAACAACGTGCTAACAATTTGTTTTCCTTAACTTATAACTAATATTCAATATACGAATCTAATTTGGGCAAATCAGAAATATGAAAACACGATTTTTGGTAAAATTTTAATTATTTTTTGCAGCTCCATCAATGAAGCAACCTGGATTAGTTTGCTACTTCTTTCCATTGAGATTTTAACTTGTTATTGGTGAGGGCTTTGTCACTTGCTTGCCTAATGCCTATGCCCCATCTGTCATCGTAGGTCCGTGTCAATTCAAGTCTTTAGATCAATTAAACGTGTATTTAGATACTAGATATTATTCAATATTCACTTGGGCGCTGGCTACGTAAATTCGGGCACGCTTCGTGGGTCATTGTCAGTTTGCACTAATCAAAGTAATTAGATACTAGATATGTTTTGATGGTCAATTTTTATTAATGGTTTATCAAAAAGAACAGTGAAATGGAAGATATTAGAACTCAGGAGAGTCGGGTCACGTCTCTAAGGGATTTCTAGCATTAATTTTCTTGTTAGCAAGCGACTTCCACTTTCACCAGGTTGGTTGAAACGTTATCCAAATATAACGTCAAAATCCTCATTTGTTTCGGTCGGCAATAAAATAGTTTTTAAAAACACCAAATCTATCTTTATCTTATCACCTTTGCCTTTAGAATACTCAAGAGTTCATTTATACCAATTTTGGGAACGCAAAACAAGTTCTGAAAACTACGTGCCACTATATGACACACTTCGAATATATCTTTCTAGTTGAGTTGATCTAAACTTCAGATTACTTCAATTAATATTATTATTTAATAAATATTTTATATTTAAAATATTATTTATTTATTTTAATTAATCTATAATCATCATAATTCCGTCTATGTTACATTTGCCGTACATAACTAGTCCTAAACCCAGATAAAGGAAAAAAGTTATTTTAGATCTTCGACAACTAACACATAGCCAAACCCCATGACAATCTATAATCATTATATTATTGTTAACTTTTTAAGATATTAAAATCTTATTATGTCATTGTTTATTATTCAAAATTTGATATTAAAATTTATATATATTTTAATTTTTTTAGTTTACAAACTAAATTACAAATTCAATCCAATCCAAACTACTTAAAATGATATCGGATCAAAAATTTTTTTTAAATCATCCAATTCAAATTATATCACAAATAAAATTAGTATTCAAACCATCTAAACCGCACCGCAACACCCCCTCACTTGAATTAAATAGGACCATGCTATTAAGCGTAAAGATTGCATATTCACAGGTTCTATCAATGGATGTTTACAATCAACCTAGGACGGTATGCATAAAACAGGAAGCGTCAGATGGGAAAAACAAATATATAAAAACAGCCACTCAGCCACTGATATTTATCTATGAATACCATTGCTCGATTCTATTGTCTCCAATATACAATAGCAATCAAGGCTATATTTATACTACTCGAGCTCTCTCGGATAATAACTTACAACTATAAATATTATTGCTCGATTCTATTGTCTCCGATATACAATAGCAATCAAGGCTATATTTATACAAAAAAAAGAAGTTGATAATCTACTCGAGCGCGCTCTCTGCCTAGAGACCAAAATTTACAACTTTGCTTATAAAATTGAACAGCAAATAACCCATTGCATAAAACTTAGATGAAGGAGGAGTGCAGCTCGCTGTATATCTGAAGGAACACTCCACTCAACTAAAACATATTGGCAAGGTAATTATTGTCGCGTTTTCTGATGAACTCTAACAAGCTTCCATAGGTACGGTCGGCAATAGCAATAAATAGGGCCTCCGTGTCCGGGCTAAAGGATATCCCAGCAATTTCACCAAATAGATCAATCTCTTGAGCTTGCACATAGCCAGACTTGGAGTCAAATACATGGACAAAGTCTGCTGGCTCAGCCATGGCCAAGAACTGCCCATCAGATGTGAACCTTAAGGCTCTTATTGCACCCATTCTTCCCTTAAGCACACCTACGGACTCTGAGAGGTTCCTTATGTCCCATAACCTGCATGTTGTGTCCTGGTTCCCCGTAGCCAATATTCTTCCATCTGGGTGCCAAGCAGACGAAAAAGAGTAGTCCAAGTGCCCTTTTAGGCTCCCAATAACCTGGAAGATACAATATCAAAACAGTTAAAATCAGGAATTAAATTGGAACATTATGGATAATAGTCCTCTGGAAAACAACTGCTCCCTTAAAAGTCCTTTTGTCTATCACTGCTTTTGTATCGAAGCACATTGATCCAGATAGGTATAAAGAAAAATTGACAGTGGTAGATAAAAGAGAACAAAAGTGAACTGGAAGAAGTATAACTTGAACGTACCTTCCCGGAGTTAGCATCAGCTAACAAGCACTCAGCACTGTCACCAAGAATAGCCAACAACCTGCCATCTGGACTGACAGAAGTATTCTGCAAAGGCAAATATATGTAAAAGAGCACGATTAGTGTTTGTGAAAGTGTCGCCCGAAATGAAGATTTATAGCAACAGCAATAACAGCTGATGATACTCACATTAACAGACCAATCATATTTAAAACAACCCACGGAAGCAAAATTTTCTGCATCGAACATCTGAACTTGGGAATCATTATTTGCTGCAACAACCCTCAGCGACCCACTGCAAAGAGAAGGGTTAGTCGCAAAGCAAAAAACAAAAATCAAACACGTCCAGCATAACGTTCTGCGTTTAGCTGCTTACCTTGGATGGCGGTAAACATCAACAGCGTTGGTTATGGCATTACCAGGAGTTATTTTACTGCAGAATGCAACACCAGGATGCCGCAAATTCTGGTTCACAAGTAACACACGCATAAGATGATAAGAAAATGGGCCTCCTATTCAATTTTAAGATATTTGGTCCACCCTACCTTGCAAACGAGCTCGCCATGATAACCACCTGCCACCACCAAATTTTCCTTGACTGCCATGGTGCTTATTTGAACTCTGTAGACGGGACGAGCTAAAAGTCCAGGGCACTCCTGCAAACAAACACCATATCACTTAAAATCCAATGAGTTACGACAAAGGAAACGCAGCACACATTAATCTGCCACTTACAAGGGTCGGAACTATGGGTCTGGCCACATTAAAAACTTCTTTACCCCTTTGTTGTAATGAGGACCAATGCATCACCGAGTAGTTTTGCATAAGGTATACATCATGCTTGGATGTTGCCCACAATAAATTCCTCAGCTGCACACGAGAAACATATTGATCACATCAATGTTATCACCCAAGTGGTCAACAAAAATAAAGAAAATAAGCTAAACTTGTGAACAATCATGCAAAATCACGACAATCAACAACCTAACTACCCATGTATAATGTGACCGTATGATCTAAGCCCAGCTAGAAAATATATAAGTATATAACACCTTCAACCATACATCTTTCCAACAAATTAAATCAAGTGCTTTATGATAATAAAATATGGAATCCGCACTTCTGTGAAATAGCCAAGAATTTTTCAAAGCAATATAAGTGATCTACAGATAAATGTTGATTGAAACAAAAGAATCAACACAATAATAATATACTAGAAATATACAGCCAAAAATGAAGAGTAATACCCTTCTTGATAAGGGCAAATGAACAGTCAACACTAATTTAAGAAATATTGTTAGATCCCTCTCAAATGTGGTCAGATAATTTTCCTATCATACCATAAAATAATGCCCTGCCAAGCTGCTCACTTCCCACCTGCTAAAAGCGGACATAATAAGAGAAATAAAAGGCCCAGATGCAGAAACAGGTTAAGACTTATGTGGAGATATATATATCAATTACAAAAGTAATAATGATACATAAAAAAATAATAATAACAGGAAACATAACAGAATCGAAAGTTCGTCAACGTGTAAGAAACCACACTTAAGAGTTATGACATCTTGGCTTAAGAATTATTAACTAAATGTTGTTGTCGCGCCATTAAAATTATAATGACAACTGTGGAACTGCGTTAGTACTAAATTTAAGACAAGTAGGAAATATGACGGTATGGTTGCATAGTCAGAAGTTGTATACAGTATAAAATCACCCTTCCACCAGTAATAGCTATTCAAGAGTAAAAATAGAAATTTTTTGGTTCAAAAAATATTCGAGTAATAATCTCTCATAGATCATAAGATAAGCTAAATAACAATTAGCAAAGTAAGCCATTATGCAATTCATGGGTACTGAATTTTAAGCAGCAATTCATTTGACATACCAGCAATTCATTTTAGTCCGTCATTCCGTTGGATGTAAACACATCTTACAAGTGTAACAAAATCTCTTCCCACAGGAAAATCACCAAATTATTTATAAGTTTTCAAGTCATACCATAGCCTTGATGCATCCATATCCATAAATTGGCAAGAAACTATCTTTTCTGTAGAGAACAATATTTGGCATCTTAGAAGATACTTTCTAGCAAAATTGGAATTTTACTAAAATTCCAAGAGCTGAAGTGGCATAGCGTTATGAAATAGTGCTCGAGAAACATCTGTTTAAAAGGGAGAAAAGACAGAGGTCTGAAACAAGTTCTTGCTTAAAGCCTTCAAGCCGGGAAATTTATAAAAAAGAAACCTGTTGAAACATATTAAAATTTACCATCTTCTAATTTTATTTTTCAGAAAATGGCAATTTCATGAAATAACCAGGATAGAGTGGTTTAAAAGATAAGGTTTTTTGAAATTTAGTCTTGTAAGCTTGTCAAACTGTGAGTTGATTGGAAGCAAGTGCATAAAAAATCCCCACAGGCATTTGTTTAAATCCATATATAAAAGAGTCGCGGCCTTTAATTCCATCCGTATGCAAAGGAACAATACAAATAACTGAATCCTGCAAAACTTGAGCACAAAAATTATGCATAGCAAAATTCGTTATGGCCAAATAACATTATCACCAGGTAAGGCTATTGGCTACGAAATATAAGAACTCCCTGGATGCAGTGTAGCCAATATCCACATGATAAAATCGTTCCAAAGAAGAAGAAAAAAATTAACTATGCTGAAAAATTATCAAAGCAAGGAACACAAGCCAAGATTTATGGATTTTAATAATTTTAAATTACTACAAGCTCTGTTCAAATCAAACACATATCAGTGCAAATGAAATAACCCACTTTCCCCAAAAATGCCTAAGAACTAAGTTTAAGTATAAATGAAGAAAAGTCTCTACCTGAAAATGGATAATTGTGGATTTTACAAGCCTTGTGTTGAACTGGAAGTCATAGAAGGCCTTCCCCTTCTGCACTTCCAAACACTCCTGCCAAATAAACAAATAAACAGAGTGTTCAGAAACGAATTAGAATTAGTATTCATAATTTTCATCTGAATCAGAAGTGAAAGCGTGAAGCAGCTGACGTGTTCACCTTGTCGAGATCGTCGCGAGAATGCGAGAGGTTCTCGTAGTTCTTGTACTGCTTCAACCGAGTCTCGCGGTACTTCTGTCTGCTGTAGTTAAGCTTCTCCCATGGAATCCCCTGTATATCTTTCCCTTTTCTAGCTTCCGAAGCAGACGTATCAGTCTTCGAATTACTCTGCCAAACACAGTACCAAACAAATGAATATAGATCAAACAAATAAACCTCTCACGGTGTAGACGGTTTCATTCCAAATCGCAATCAATCATAGAACAAAACAAAGAGAGTAAAGCCGCTATCGAATCGTTACCGTCTGGAAGCTTTCATCGAGGTCGGAGTCATCCAAAGGATCAGAATTGGTGAATGCAACGTCGTCTTCGAAGTCAGAGAAGTCGAAATAGTCATTGACAACGTACTGAAGGTCGTCGTTGCCGAACCGCTCCATGATACAGTTTTTTCAATTTTCTCGGGAAACAAACAGAAAATAGAAGGGGTTTAGATTTGGCAATGCGAGAACGAGATAAAAAGAGACAAAGTAAAGGGTTTTGGTTGCGAAAAGAGCAATGGTTGTATTCTCGGGCGTTTCTTCTTATAGAGAGTGGGAGAATGGAGAGTGGGGCCCGGGCTCTTCGGTACAAAGAGGGTGTCAAATCCGTGGGCTTTTAGTGGGCTCCACTTAACCGCCCGTTAGTTTGCCGTTTCATTTAAAAAAGTACTCTAAGTTTCTAACCCACCCACGACGCACGCTAACTCCTCTCTTGACTCAATTAGTCATGTACCCATTTCCAATTTGAGGGGAATCTTCTAACAATAATGATTTTAATTAAAAAAATATTATAAATGGTGAATGCTATAGTGTCTTTGAAATTGTGCCTAACTTATTAAAAGAATAAATAAATAATATTTAATAAATTTTAAATATTTTATTTTTTGTTTTAAATATTTTATTTTTTATTTTTAAAAATAAATTAAACAATTTAGATATCTTGTAATACCAGAATTTACCATTATAAATTTACTTACACATATGCTAAAGAATTTATTAAAAGCGATGTTTCTCTATGAGTTGGAAATTGGATATTAGTAGACAAAAATTCAGTAAATTCTTTATTTTTAGTTAAAAAATAATAATTTATAGTTAGATATTTTAATTTTGTTTGCAACTCATATAAATTTACAACCTATCAAATTGATCAGTTTAAGAAGAGATATTTTTTATATATATACTATCATAAAAGTAACATAAATAAATCGTTAAGTTTAAACTAATGTATGACTTTTTCATGAGTTAGAGTTAGAATTATTAGAGAATAAATGATAAGATTTTTTTAGTATTATATTTTCATATTTGTTTTGGGTACGAAGTCTTAGTAATTCTTTTGGTTAAGAAAAATTTATTTTGTATTTTCGATAAATTTTTTTATATTTCGATTAACTATTTATATTATTTGGTTTTAATATTTTGGGAATAATTAAGATTTAATTTTGGATAGAATATCACAAATTATTATTTTGTATTTTTATGCCAGAAATTTAATTAAAATATAATATGACATTTCTATTTTTTTTTATCTCATTAGAGATTTAGTTAAAATTGAGTGGTTATTAACATAGTTACCAGAACCGAATCGGTGATAAAATTAGTTAAGTTACTGAGTCATTGAATTACTGGTTTAATCGATGGATTATTGGTCGAACCGATTAACCTGATATAATTAAATAATTATATAAAATTTAATTATTTTTATTATAAATATTTTATTTTGTTTTTATAAAAATAATTATAATTTTTAAATTTTAATACTTATTAATTAGTTTATATTTATTTTATTATTATGTTATTATAGGTAAAAACTCACATAGTTATTTTCATGTGTGAAGTTTATTTAAGAACTTTTAGATGATTTGAAAAGTTTGACTAGATATCATCTAACGATTTTCAACTATCAATTTTATGTAAAAACATAAGCATGTGAATTTTTACCTATCATTATATAATTTATTAAAAAAATTATATTAATAAATATCGTATAATCATAAAAAGAAAAAATAAATTGTAATTAATAAAAAAATTTATTTATCTTTTTAATTTGTATATATTTAATAAAATTTATAGTTAAACAGAATATAATTAATTTAAAAATAAGTGACTTTCGAATGAAGGGGTTGGAACCCATGTCGGCCATTTTGACACTTGGCAAGACATAGAGCACATGGAGCACGGTGTAACGCTGGTGCGTCGACGCGTGAAGGTTTTTCTTCAACTGCAACCCGAGCGCTTCGACCCGGTTCGGTTTTCACTGGTTCATTATGAGTTTGACTGGTTTGTATCAGTTTTTGCTTTCTAATTTTAGATCGGATGGATATTGGATCTGGTTTATTAGTTTTGTCGGTCGATTCGGTCCGATTTTAATAACTATGGTTATTAGGGGTGACAATAGAAATGATAGGATACGGTTTGGATCTGACTCTAATTCTATCCGGTCTTAATCCGTGAGTACCCGACTCCGGTAGGTTACAAAAGATGCGATATTATTATATAACTTGATGATAATTTAAAATAGAATTGATTTTTATGAAAACAAATTAAATAGCTAAGAATATTTTGCATTTAGGAAAAAGTTTTTGTTTCAACATCCACTTGAAATATTTAACACATTCTATCCGACCTGCACAAGAACTCTACCTGCACCCTATCTTATCCATTTCGAATCGGGTTGGCAACCCTACCTAACCAAATTATATTGAATACGCGCAAATAGAGTGCATGTTAATCCTTAGTGGTTACTCAAATTTATAACTCTATTTTATTATACTTTAATAAAATATTTGATATTTTTGTTGTGTTACATTCTATTGTCTAAGTGAAAAAATTATAAATTTTAATTTTAATACATTAAAATCTATTATTCTTAAGTATTATTGCTTAATGATGACCAACTTTTTAATAGAATTAAAAAATTATTTTTTTATTATTATGTTAATTTCACTCTCTAATACTATCATTATCACTAAGATCATTATAATTACGAATGTTACCTTTGTTTAACAATAATAATAGAATTTGATTAAAGAATTAAAATAAAATATTTAAAATAAAAATAAAATATTTTAAATATTAATGACAATATTAAAATATAATTCAAATATTAAAAATTAAATTAATATTTTATTATTTTATATATTTTGATAGATACAAAATAAATTATAATTTATTCAATACGAAATTATTTTTGGTGATTATCAAGGGTCAGACATTCCTAAAATGAAAACAGAAAACTAAAAAAATCAAGTAGTACGTACTCCCTGCTCGGAAACAAATTAAGCAGTTTTTGAACTTTTTCTTTTAAGTTAATAAATTAGTAACACAATTAGCTTTTCGTAAGTTATAATGTCAATTCAAATTTCAAATTTAAGACTGCATGATTCTGATTTAAAACTGCATGATTCTGACACAATTAGCAGAAATGTAGGAAATATAACTAATTTTTTTTTATCAAATTAATCACAACTAGCGAATCCGATTCAACAAAATTTTAAAACTCATTTACATCAACAATCTGACGTCCTCTAATAATTCTCCAATCTTATGGAACAACTTCTAATATTATAAGTGAAAATTTTGATGAACGTACGGACGTAATTTCTAAAGATTCCTCCACAAAATACATGATATTATTTTGTGTTTGGTAATTGTTTTTTCTTTGAATGCAAACCTTATTGTAATTTTGTTATAATATGAATTAGTGATTCTATTAAAAAAGACAAAATAAATAAAAAAAATTGACTATATATAACAATAGAATCATAAATAACAAAAGTTTATAGTCTAAAATAGTATTAAATAAAAAATACTAAAAATATTAAAAAAATTATAAAATTTTTTATTTAATATTATAAAATTTATGATTATAATTATTGTTTGTTTTACCGAAACAAGGAACCTTAAAGAAAAAGAAAAGGAGAATTGGATTATTCTTTGTTTACAAATATCCAAACTTTGATCCCTAATACGCCATAAATAGTTCGAACTGTATAGGAACAATAATCAATTTTAGCTCGAATGGTTTGTAGAGGAACTCTACCCTCTCTGATCCATTCGACACGTGCAATTTCTTTTCCGTCGATACGTCCCGCAATTTGTACTTGAATTCCTTTTGTCCCCGCCTGTTGAGTTAATTCAATAGCTTTTTTCATTGCTTTACGAAACGAAACTCTATTCCTTAATTGCCCGGCTATAAATTCTGCAAGAATATTAGGATGTCCATAAGGGTTTGCAATTCTTGTAATAGCAATGTTCAGTTTTCGGTTCACACAATTGAGTTTTTTTTGTAAATTCATCTGTAACTCTTCTATTCTTCCAGGCTTACCAAATACAACACAAAAAAAAGAGAAAAAAATGCAAATATTTGTGTTAGTGAAAATAGTTAAAATATGTATTAATATTTTTATTAATAAAATTATTTTTTTTAGACTTTGACTAATTTAATTAAATTTAGATACCTAGCAAAATTCTTTCTATTTTTCAATAATGATTTTCTATATCAGTATATCTAAGCTAAATCTAAATTAGAGGACCGAATTGGGTGATGGTGGTCCCCTAATAGCTAATGGTTGTTGGAGAATGGGAAGTAGAGTGATAGAGTCCAGTTGCTGGGATTTGCGGAGTCCACGTGGATGCCGAAACCACAACTTCACTAAACCCTGGCAAACTACGGTTCCACCACGTGGCATGGAACAGGGACACGTCCACATACAAGCCATCCACTAGCACCCTTGATTTCTCCACCCCGTTAACACCGTTACCGTTAGTTTAACCATAATTAGGTTTTGTTTCACACTCGTCATCCACTCGAGGAAACCGTGGTAATCAGTTTCAATTATGGTGGAGTCTGAATAAGTGACTCGGTGATTCATTTTCATTTCATTAAATCACATATTTAATTTTTTTTCTATTATTTATCGATTTTTTATTTTTCTTATTTTGATAAATACTAGCTTTTATAAACAATGTTTATCCCGATCTAAACTATTTTTTATTACAAGGAGATAATTGTTGCCTTGATTTTTGGTTGGGGACTTGCTTCAGAAATAAGAAACTTTATGCTTCACCCTCTATTTCCACTTTTGTGTAACTTTGCTTGTCTCTGGCTTATTGTATGTATTTAGGATTGACCACCATGGTAACCGATAAGGTAGGGTAGGAAAAGATTTAGATTTCACTATTTTAATTTTATTTATGGATTTAAAACTTTTTAATTTTATTTTTATTCTAAAATTTTATATTTGATTCAACCCACAAATTTATAACAAAATAATTTTTTCAATCAAATATAATA
>NC_029779.3:12357427-12409120 GCF_000817695.3 Arachis duranensis | reverse complement strand
CAATCTTATTTGTAGATCAATCTATTCCACTCTCAATCTAACTCAATGTATATTAAATTATTAATTATATTTAAATAAATAATAATATTTCACATCCATATAAAATATCTATTCAAGTCATACAAGCACTTTTTTGTTAACGTACTTTTCTCTTCCCTCAGTTATGTGAAATATACGCGCGCTCTTTTCTACCTCCTATTAACATAACAGATAAATCTTTTCTTTAACGTAAACATTCTTTTTTTTTTCTCTTCTTCAACGTTAATGATTTGCATTATAATTTTTGAATCTGTAATCTCTGCTGCTCGTTCTTCTTCTTTTTTTTTCTTTTACTCGTTGTTCTTTTTTATTGCTCATTCTTCTTCTTCCTATTCTTCTTCATTTTCTTTTTTGATTTTGTGAATTTATCTTCTTCGTTTTCAAATTTCAATATTCTATTAAAATAATGAATGATTCAACTTCAAATAAGCTGAATAAGAGCGTTTTGGATTATTCTTTTGAAACGAATCAAGCGGACGTGGTTTGAATTTTTTTAATTAAATTGAATAGAATGTAATTGTTAAATTGAATTGCTCTTGAATTAAATGTATGCATATGTTTTGAATTGAATTGAATTGAATTGATATACTCTTAATTGTAGACATACATATTTTAAATTTATATAATGGATAATGTTTCGTTCATGTAGTACTATACAATTGTTTCACCATAATAACGTGTTCGGTTCATTCTACAAAAAGCTATTTGAATTTGATTTTATATAATGGATAATGTTCCATTCATTTAGTACTATACATTTATTTCACTATAATGACGTATTCGGTTTATTATGCAAAACAGCAGAAACCTGTTTGAATTTAATTTTATATAATGGATAATGTTCCATTCATTTAATACTATACAATTATTTTACCATAATGACGTGTTCAGTTACATTTTTCAAATGTTTGAGATATGAAGAGTTTAAGTATTATTTAGAATATATTAGTATATATTTTTAGAATATTTTAATTTAATTTAATGTATTTTTATTTTATTTATTTAATTATTAGATTGGGCTTTATGTTTATGGGTTTAGAATTTTCTATATTTTAACCCAATAAGAGGTTATAAATACCTCATAAACTAGGGTAGTCGTAGTATAGAATAATTTAAAGGTTTAAAAGCCACTTTTTGGTTTCGTGATGAAACTATGGTGTGGACAATTGAGATTGGGGAGTCCCTCTCTTGTTGCATCGGAGAATCGGCTAGAAGGTTGGGGAGTCCCTTCGATTCAATTCCCAAACTATGGCGTTGACAAGTTAGATTGAGGAGTCCCTTTCTTGTTGAGTCAAGAAATTGAGTAGAAAGTATAATGATTCTCTTTGTATTCAATTTCAACATATCCTTTTTGTTTTTTATTTCAATTACAATTTATCTTTTCCAATCAATTTCAATTCTTGTCTTGTTTATCTTTTATTTCTTTATCATTATTCTCATTGAATTTCATTGTGTTGCTATTCTTTTCTAAGCTTTCCAATAAGTAAAATTCTTTAACATCTCCAGATGAAATATTAAAGGCCCAGTCTTTTGTATTAGATTCATAAATTTATTTTTCTCAAAGTCTATCTAAGCACTCTTTTAGATTATTTTTTCAATCGAATTAAATGGAATGCAAATGCTAAATTGAATTGAATTGAATGTACGCAGGTGTTCTGAATTAAATTAAATTGACAATCTCTAAATTGTAGACACAAGTGTTTTGAATTTGATTTCATATAATGGATAATGTTCCGTTCATTTAGTATTATATAGTTGATTCAACTTAATAATGTCTTCAGTTCATTATGCAGAAAGCGTGTTTTGAATTTGATTTTATATAATAGATAATATTCCTTTCATTTAGTACTATACAATTGATTCATCTTAATGACATGTTCAGTTCATTATACAAAAAGCTGTTTTGAATTTGATTTTATATAATGGATAATGTTCCATTCATTTAATACTATACAGTTGATTCACTTTAATAACGTGTTTGGTTCATTATGCAGAAAACTGTTTTGAAACTGAATACTGATAGAAACATTTTTTTAATAATATATGCACTTTTTCGGTCCATCCAATGTATTAATTTCAGTTTATTTAGATTTTTAGGGCTATTAATGTTTGATAAATACCTTGATTTTCATTCACTGTGAACCTGGAACATAACAGTAGCCAGACAGTTTCAATAGGTATATACATTAACATCTCAGACCGACAAAACAAGGACTAATCCATCTTAAATTAGATATATACATTAACATTAGATTTTCAATAACATTTACATTAATATTAACATATCTACATTCAAAAAAGTATTGTTTGCTTTTTTAAACAAGTTAAAAAAAATAATGTTAACTACAACCAGTCAAACAAAGTATATTTTATTTACTATCTAAATTCTCAGATGTGAATTTACAATAAGGGTTGGAGAGGATAGCAGATGGCTACAGGAGTCTTATTGCTTCAGATGTCTGAATCACTTGGTCTCTCATTTTGTATGTACATATGCTTATGCTATAGCGCGGCTTCTCCTTCTTTGTCACCATTGTCTTCTTCATTTTTGTTGTAAGGACAAAAAAATTTGGTCAATAATTCACTCAATACACTGACAAACACAAGCATGTACATTTTAATCAAGTGAATCAAAATGAGCAATTCCACTAAACCGAACAATTTTTATGTTCTGAATAAAACGTGATAAACATTCAATCATCAAGAAAAATATTTCTGCATGTACAAGGACTCAACTGAACACACTAACAATCAAGTGAATCAAAATGAGCAACTCAACTGAACCGAACAACATTCACGTGTTGAATAAAACGTGATAAATATTCAATCACCAAGAAAAATATTTCTGCATGCACAATAACTCAAATGAACACATTAACAATCAAGTGAATCAAAATGAGCAACCCCACTAAACCAAACAACATTCATGTGCTGAATAAAATGTGATAAACATTTAATCATCAAGAAAAATTTTTCTGCATGCACAATGATTCAACTGAACACACTTGAATCAAAATGACCAATACCAATGAACCGATCAATATATCACAGAAAGAAAATAACAACACATTTTCCATTCGTATGCCCTAGTTACGCAATAAAAATGGATTTGGAATAAGCCGATATGCTAAACGAAACAACTCAATCTGCTAAACATTAAATCGAACTAGGAGAAATGCGAGTTTTGAGAGAAATTAAATGAACATAATAACGACAGTTTTTCTCGTACTTTGCGGAATTTCTGTTCTTATTTTTGTTTATTTTTTCTTCTTCCTTTCGAAAGTTTGAGGCGATTATGGAGTAGGAGCAGTTTTTGCAGAAAACACGGAAGAAAATACGAAAGTTTGGGAGATTTTGAAAAAGAATTGAATTTTTTCAATAGCAATTTCGAAGTTGAAAAAAAAATTGTTGTTTCATAATAAAAGCGCAAATGAATGTTAAACATTTTAGGAATTTGGACACGTAAATATATGCTCATTTAATGAAATTGAGTTTTTTTTTTTTTTCTGTTGGACCAACTTAAATAAATTTAGATAAAAAATTACATAAATATATAATGTAACCATAAATAAATTAGATCAAATTAAATATTCATAGATAAAATTAGTATTGTGAGACCTAACTACATTTGAAAGAAGGCTTTTTTATCACACGTTCAGATAAACGTGTATATGAATTATGGTTGCTTTAGCAAGTGTCAATGCATAAAGTAACATAAAAGTAATTTAAACATGGGGTTTGTTAGGATAGCTTTTTTAAATGATATGATGGATTATCTTGAGCTGTATGTGATTCAATTATATAAATAGTCAAGAATCCTAAGCCGTGCCGATACCCACAATACATTAAGTATTCATTAAAAATTACTTTCTGGAGAGTTCTATTAATTATTTATGTATATGGTAAAACATTAATTTACTTGGCCAAAAAATCACAAATAATAAACAAAAATATATGCTTAATAATATATTTATTTATAAGAGAGTATAATTTTTTTAGTTAATTGAAAAACTAAATAAATAATAACAAATTAATTTTAATTCGTAGATTATGAATGTTGTATATTTGTAATTATAAATTTTATACATATAAAATTATAAATATTAAATTAAAAATATTTTAATAATTTAATTATACAACTCATATTTTACATATACATTATATACTATAAAATAAAAAATATAAATGAAATATGAAAAAAATTATGAAATAAATTTTTAAATGTAATTATTAACTTATCAAATTAAGATCAATAAATAAATACATATGAATATCAACTACAAAATATTAAAAAAAAATTAAAATTATGATTTATTTATGTACAGATAATTTAAAAAAATATATATCTTAAAATTAGATAATATTATACGTATAAAATTATGAATGTTATGAATATAAAATTATAAATATTATTTGTGTGAATATTATGTATATAAAATTATGAATGTTAAGTTAAATATATTTTCATAAATTTTATTATGTAACTTATATTTTTACCTACCGATTCTTATAAATAAAAAATATAAAAATTATAAAACAAAATTTTAAATAATGTGGTCGAATTCATATTTTCATAGTAAAGTATTCATTAGTTAAACATGAATCCAATCGAGCGGGAAACCCTAGTACGAGAATCATGACAATTTGCAAATTGAAAATTAAGGTTTTAGCTAATTAGTGTTCGCTGATGAACGGTTTTATATATAAATAATATAAAATTATAGTTTACCTAGCTAATTAGTGCTCGCTGATTAAGGGTTTAATTTTATAAAACGAAGATTTTACACTGAATATAGTTTAAATATATAGCTTAAAGTACATTGTCATGGTCTTAGACACACTCTAACGCTACCGTACTGGCACTCAGACTTATTCAACCTTTTGAGCTAAGACCAAGTCAACCTAACCCTCAATATTCAGCAAGAAAGTTAAGAACACAAGAGAACATAAGAGAAAGGAAGCTTGGTGAAAAGAACACTTTATTAGTCAAGTGTTGGTTACAAATGATTCACACACCCAAACTCTAACTCTCATTCCTTATTTATAGCTATCCACTTCCTCAATGGATAGTTAGGATTAAATTTAATCAACGTTCTAGATTAATCATCCAGAACCTTTTTTACAAATATCTATCCTACCACAATTTTCTAAATATTTTTAGATTGTTCCATACCACTCTTTATACTTTTATATACATCTCCACTTTTCTAGAATACTCTATGACCTTCCAGAGTCTTCTAGAACCTTCTAAAATATTCCGAAATCTTCTAGGACATTCTAGAATATTCCAAAACCATCTAGAGTATTCTCAAACACTCCAAAAAATTATACAAACACTATTACATTTAACCTTCTAAAATTTATCGTGATAACATATTATGTATTACCTTTCAAAAATCTTATCAGAAATCGTCCATTAATATATAATAATTAATCGTTATTTGACTCAACCACACATATATATATAAAATTAGTCCATCTAATTAAGCAGATTAAAAATATCGTGCTTAGAGCTACATGATGAAAGGCGAGCCTATATCATCAAATATGAATTGACAAGAAGATATGTCAAAGTGTTTTAACTGTTTATCATCGATGCGCTTTTTTCTTTCACCGTATCTTCCAATTCGACTAATCAATTAATCGGTCGTAAATCTGAATTTTATTTAAAGATTTGTTATTGGCTAATAAATTACTACATATACAAAACAGGATTTAAACTTCTAACATTTACTTAAATAAACGAGTGAACTAATCACTCGACTAATCTAAATTAATTATCATCGATGCTCTTTAGTGATAAAGGTTTATGCATGCGTGTTGGCATTTGGAGGAGAAGCAACATTATTACATGCGTTGTTAATATTTCTCTGTGATTTGAAACACTTGTCCATTTTTGGTGGCTAGCTTTTGTCTCATTATTTTCTTTATGTCAATTGGGATTAATACTTTGATGGATAAGCAAAGGGGCGACGGAAGCTTTATTTTCTTTATTATTAAATAGAATTTTTCTAACGGTGTAAAATGGCGAGTATATGCCAAAAAAATATATTATTATTTATTATTGGAACAGTAGTACTGCACACAATTAACCGACTCTTGGCTAAGTTGGCCTCGGCCCATATCAGACCAACCAAATTTCATTAAGTCTAGGAGCTAATAAATTTTTTTATTTTATATTAATATTTTTAGTTTATACTTTTAAATATTATTAATTAATTATTAAATAAAAATAATAAATTTTATTAATTTTTTACATTTTTTTAATTTTGAATATCTTATTCATATATTTTTAATAATTATTGTCTAATTTTTCATTAATTGGCTGAATTAATGTTAGATTTTGAGTTTTTTTCTCTTTTAAAAATATTTGTATAAGTATTATGCAAATTTTTAATAAATTTAAGTTGATTCAATATTTATATTCTATGAGTGAAACCTTTTTTTTTTTTTGTGGATACTAATTTAGAAAAGATACACCAAAAATTTCACTTTCAATGAAATAAAAGAGTACAAACAAATGAAACGTAAACTGGAATTAAATTACTTGAATTTGAAACTATAAAAAATAAAATAAATGACTTTAATTTAAAAAATAATAATAAACGCTTTTAACACAATTGAAAGATTTTGAAATGAAAAATGATAATGCAAAATTTAAAGATGAAATGAAACTTTACAGAAATAGAATAAATTGCAACAAGAAAAAGTACAAACAACTTTAAAAAAAAATATAAAGACATAAATTGAAAGACATAAAAATCTTACAGAATAAATTCAAGACAGATTCAAAAATTTGTTAAAATTTGAGTGTGTGAGAATATTTTATAAAAATGAATTCTAACCCTTTATTTCTTTTGAGTCTCGTTTATTTATAAATCAATTCGATTAATCTTATCCTGTCAAATGTTATTTTTACAAAGTTCGAATTATTTTGTAAGTTCGACTAACACCATTTCAATTTGCAAAATTCTTCAACTAACAATAAGTAAATATGATATTTATTTGAAAAACAAAATCCATACACGTGGGAGTCATGCAGGAAATTTTTTTTATTTACTATTGTTGAATTATGGCTAAAAAATGCATCTGACGAAGCGTTGAAAGATAACGGGCCTAAGTTAATTAAGCACAAACAAACAAAATGATCGGAATATGATATTGACAAACTTTAACCGTGTATGAAATTAATTAATGAAAAGAAAAGAAAACAGATAAAAAGAAAAGCAAAATCACCAGAAAATAAATTATATACACATGCAATCATGCATCATCATTAGGGCATACCCCTTTTTTTTTTGGGATATAAATTATGGTGAGTTATAATGTTTTTTACTATAATGTCTAAATTGTCTAACTTGTATTTTTAAAAATAAAAAATAAAATATTTGAAATAAAAAATAAAATATTTAAAATTATATATCGTTCAACGCAGGACAAATTAACATCAACGTTGCATGTGTTATTCAAACAGTGGTGATTGATTGAGACGTCAAATTACGATGGTTACATAGTCTATCACCCATGGCACTCCGTTTACAAATTCAATTCAGAATTAGGCATAATATTCTGGATAACGCTACGTTATCTAAAATTTCAGCTTGAAAACGATGCTTTGGGATTGTAAGGTTGAAATATTAACTTATTTACGTTGATAGTTGAAATTTTGGTTAAGAATGAGCAAGCATAAATTCAATTTCCTCAACATCTGTCCGTACGCCACTGGTGTTACTGAAGTTGACTACTATTACTTTGTGACCCACCGACCAAAACGAATTTCAGTTATTATGTTTTGAATTCTACACGCGCTTTTAGGTTTATTATCGTTAATATAATTAAGGTTTCTTGCTACCATTATTTACAATTTTCAATAACCGACACTGGAAACAACTGCCAACTGCCTGCTTAGTTATATTAATTAATACTGAATTAGAGATAAGGTTTTTTACTTAAATTTAGTTTTTGATGATGGGACAAATTGCACGCACAAAGGCAGGGTTATTTATTTATTTATTAATTTTCTTTTTTAAGAGATTTTAGGGAAGATACTTTTGATTTTTCAGATGTACGGTTAGATGCAACGGTCTTGATCAAACTGTTGATTTGTTTGAATTTTGAACAAATTAAAGTGTCGCTTTGGTTCCGTCGTGGGCTTTAATTCAATTGATTAAGTTGGATATTTTAACCATATTAGTATATTACTAATTAAGGATTATAAGTGGATAACAATGCGTGTCATTATTTCGTTTGGTGCTTTAGCCTTTCCCCTTTAGGCAAAGAAATTCAACTTGCTAGCAACCTCTCATTTGTAGGCAATAATTTGATTCGATTTGAGCATATGCTAAATTAAAAAAAAATAAATATCTATTTTTTTTCATACACACCCTCATTTACTTACATGCATATATTAAAAAGTTTTTTTTTTTTCAACTACAACTCGGCTATTGCTAGGAACCAAACTTGGTATAATTGTCTAGGAGGCAAATAACTTAGTCACTAGTATACAGAAGTTTTATCCACATGACCACATCTAATTGTTTTTAATCGAGATACTAAGCCTTACACATGATAAAGTTATAATTTTAATAATGATTAAATTTTTACATTTTTATTTTATTTATCTCTTTATTTTATTTTTTTAATTAATTAATTATTTTGGATAAAAAAAGAGAAAATAATGAGATAAAAACATTTTACTTTTTAAATTTTTTTTTTCTTCTTTCCATGTTCTTCCCAAACCACAACTCCACAAGCATGCCAATATAATCCAGTACATATAAAACCGTTTAATGATAAAGTTAAACATTTAGTAATCAGTTTATAACGATAAATCATGTAATTATATTATCTTGTTCTGACAACAAAATGCAGAAGGTATTTTTTTTTTCTTATGTTAATATTTATTGTTCGGCCCAGGATCAATTCCATAATTGAAATGAAGTGAACCTCCCATCAAATTCAATCAAATCTTATTATCTTTAGTGAGTCACGGGCCCATTTTACTCTTGACGTACCGCAATTAAAACAACAAAAGATTTCTAGACTAAAACACCTTATGGGGTAGATCGGGTTTCTGGGTTATGGGCTTTGCACTCGGCCTGTACAGGGCCTGGTCCGAAAAGAAAACCCAATGGATTGCACTCTTTGTTTGTTCTTATTTGATAATCCAGTAGCAGATATTCTTTCGTATTTTTTCAAAGTTAATGGAGGGGGAAGATAACTCTATTCGATTTAATAATAGTATAATTGATATCTAAATGAGAATTTAATTTTGATAGACACGTATATCTAATCACGTGGAAATTAAATTTATGTAAATAATTACCATTTTTTTTTAATTTTAAAGTACTAGGAAGATAATTCTACTTTATCACCACCATCAACTCTTGTCAACGGCTACCACACCACCCCCGCTGCCATTGCCATTGCCATCACACATAATTCACCAATAAAAATTAGAACTTTCGATAAAGAGGGCACAACACATTTACATCAACATTCACCAAGGCTTAGATAAAGACCCATGTCTCGAAAAAGAGAAACCGAAAGTGAGAATGTTTATTGGGTTGGAGTTTGAATTTGCAAAAGGCATGGAGAAGAAGGGACAGAGTTGGTGAATATGGGGAGCATCTCGAGCTTCTGTCTATAGTGAAGAGTTCATCGCACCTGTCTCAACTCTCTCAATGCTAATGTAGGCGCTACTTGGACGATTGAAGTAGAAATTGAGCTACTATGGTGAGGCTCCACAACCAAAGATTCAGATTTCAAAGTTTGGGTTTGGGATTGGCATGTTCTTGATCCAATTAGAGCAGTTTTTGCAGTGACGAGCTAAACCCAAGAGTCAAGTTTTTCTTGTCATCCTCGTCTTCAGTTTGATACCACCAGTGTGACGGTCGTGGTGGTAGTGGTAAAGAAAAAGAGGAGAAAGAAGCAGTGGCGGTACATGGTAATGAGAGCTGGATAAGAAAGGTTTTTGGTGGTAGTGGTGGTGGTGAAAGACTAGAGTTTAAAGGGGTAGTAAAGATTATATTAAGGAAATGACTAAATTTCTAAAATGATCCTTTAGATTGGGCTCTTATATCAATTTCACTTTTGAGTTTTCAATTGTACTATTTTATAGGAGTGTTCAAAATCGATCTGGATCGAATTAAACCGATGAACCGAACCGAAATAATCAAGAACTGAATTAACCGAAAACAAAAAAAATAAAAAAAATCTATTTTGTTGTTTTTTGTGCAGTCCGTTCTTGACCTAACCCCCCAAATCCCCAATCATTAACTTGCGACTGCGCTCTCTATTCTCTAACCCCTACTACTCAGTCGCTCTCGCTCTCTCTTCTCCAAATCCCCAAAGCACGACGCCACCCACAGCACCACGTCAAAGCCTTCCTCTTCGCGGAGACGCCACCCACAGCACGACGCCGTCGCCCACGCACAACACCATGCCGTCGCCCACGCACAGCACTACGCTGTCGCCGTTGAGACGCCACCACCCAGCACCAGCAGTGTTTCTGGGTTCTCCCACTCAGCGCCACTATCATCAGTTCAACCTACTCCCAGCACGGCAGCACCTCCGAGTCTCCCAGTCAGCCTTCCTCCCAAGTCAACATGGAGCCCGAGCCACCGATTCAGGTAATTTGCTATTTATTGTTATTTACTGGTTGTTTATTGGTGGTTGTTTACTGTCAATATGGAGCCAGAGTCAATATGAACCATTTGCTGTTTACTGGTGGTTGCTGTTTAGTGTTTATTGTTGTTTATGGTTGTTATTTATTGCTGTTTAATTTGAACCATTCCAAGTCAATATGGTTGCTGTTTATTGCTGTTTAATTTGCTGGTTATTGAATTATTGTTCAGTGTATTGAGATCAGTGTATTGTTCAGTTTATTGTTGATAATTTGGTATTGTTGGATTACTGGTTATAGATTTATTTTTCAGTTTATTGCTTGATGCTGGTAATTGATTTATTGTTGAATGTTGATAACTTGGTAATTGGTATTGCTGGATTGCTGCTGGTTTATGGCATTGCTGGATTGCTGCTGGTTGATAACTTGTTGTGTTTCTGGCCTTGATAACTGGCTTATTGTATTGCTGGATTGCTGCTGGTTAATAACTTGTTGTGTTTCTGGCCTTGATTTATTGTATTTATTTATGTAGTTTGACGTTAGTTCAAATGAGAATATGGGTGAATCCGGATTGTTGCCAGTTCCTCTTTTGAATGAATCAACAAGCATCAGATCTCCGACTGCATTGCCTCCTGTCCCAACTCCTCATTGAAACACAACAAAGCTTGCTAGTAGAGGCCGAGAAAAAAGGCGGGCTATTGAAGAAGCTCCCGTTGATGACTCCGCTGAAACTGAGACTGACGAAGGTAAGAGAAAACCTTGTAGGCCTAGGTCATGGACATGGGATCACTTCACTAAAGATGAAACTAGTAATCCACAATATCCTAGAGCTAAATGCAATTGGTGTGGGGCTAGTTATGCTTGTGATACACATAAAAAAGGCACTATTAACATGAAAAATCACTTGTTGTCGCAATGCAAAAAATTTCCGAAGGAAGCATTAGATCCTATCCAAAAGATTTTTTGTTTTCAATATGTGATAAAAGATGATAGGAAAGGAATAGGTAGTTCACTTTCTGCCGTGTCATTTGATGTTGATCGTTGTAGACAAGCACTTGCTAGAATGATTATTGTAGATGAATTGCCTTTTTTGCATGTTGAGGGGGAGAGTTTTCGTTATTATACGAGTTGTTTGCAACCCAAGTTTCCAATTCCTGGAAGGCTCACGGTTGCTAGGGATTGTTGGAGGATTGGAACTCACATCCATTAAGGGGAGAGTTTTTACATGTTAGATGTTGTGTTCATATTTTAAATCTTGTTGTGAATAATGGGTTGAGAGAAATGCATGAGTCAATTTTAAAGATTAGAAATGCAGTTCGGCATGTGCGTGCATCACCGGGTCGTACTGAGAGGTTTAAAACTAGGATTAAGGAAGCTAGAATTATGGAAAAAGGCACTGTCCATTTAGATGTTCCTACCAGGTGGAACTCTACCTTTTTAATGTTTGAAAGTGCTTTGAAGTTTCAAAAGGCATTTAAACGTTTGGGAGAGAGAGATTCTGAATATGCTATGCTGGCTGGTGGGATTCCTAAGTCTGAGGATTGGGAGAATACAAGACATTTTGTCAAGTTTTTAAAAATATTTTATGAGGTTACTAACAAAGTTTCTGGTTCAACGTTTGTGACATCTTCTCAACACTTTAATGACTTTTGTAAAATATTGTCACCACTTAAGCATTGGATGGGAAGCTTGGATATGGTACTTTCAGGCATGGCTGAGAAAATGAAGTCCAAGTATGATAAGTATTGGGGAAATATCAAAAACACAAACATAATGATTTTCATTGCAGTTGTTCTTGATCCTAGGTATAAGCTTCAATTGATTAAGTGGAGTTTTGAAAAGTTGTATGAAAAAGAAGATGCTGAATTCTTAACTTCAAAGGTGAAGGATACACTTTTCAAGGTGTTTGATAGCTATAGGCTATTTGGTGGTAACTATAAAAGATCTACTCGGCAAGATCCTCCTGAAATAAGCACACACGAGCTTGAGGCACATAAAACTTCTTTTGCTATGGAATTTGAAAAGGAAATGCAATTCAATGAGAGTGCTAACAAGAATGAGGTGGAGTTATATCTTATGGAGGCATTAAAAAAGACTGGCGTGCAGTTTGACATTCTAAATTGGTAGAAAGTGAATTCCACTAAATATCCAATTCTTGGGCAGATTGCAAGAGACGTCTTAGCCATGCCAGTTTTCACAGTTGCTTCAGAATCGGCATTTAGTACTGGAGGAAGGGTGTTGAATAATTATAGGAGTTCTCTAACTCCGATGATAGCTGAAGCGTTAATTTGTACACAAAATTGGCTCCGAAACTCTCCAAAACTTGTCCTTGAGGAACTCATCGAGGAATTGGAGAAGTTGGAATTAGGTATGGTTAAGTTTGTACTTATAATTTTCTTTACTTTAATCTGGTTTTTATTAATATATATTATTTGTTATGATTGTTTCTTGATTTATATATTTTGTAGAAGTTGCACCCACTCCTGATCCCAATGAAGAAGATTCTGGTGTTGAGTGTGATTGAATACATCTTGTTATGGTAGGAATTATTCTCCTTATATTATTGTTATTATTATTATAATTATTATTGTTGTTGTTATTCTTATTATGTAACTGTTTTTTTTTATTTCAGGTTGGTTTGCATTAAGAAGTTTAACTATTTTATTGGAGAAGACACCATAACTTTGCTATCAGTTTAATGACAATTTATTTTTATTTTCAGTTGTGTTGACTGTTGAACTATTGAACTTCTTTAATTATCGTATTTGAATTCTGTTGTCGTTAAATTTCATTAGATCAAGACTTTGTTAGCTATTGTGTATTTCGATTTGTCGATTTCAATGTTACGACTTTGCATAATAGTATGGTAGAATTTTTTTTATTTGATTGAAAAAATCAAACAAACCGAACCAAACCAAATCGATTTTAATTGGTTTGATTTGGTTCGGAAGACCTTAACAAAAAAACCGAACCAAACCGAACCACACTTTAATTAGACAATCGAATCGGATGGCTTTTCCCTCAAAAACCAAACCAAACCGCACTGCGAACACCCTTGCTATTTTAATCTTCGAAATTGAATTTTGAGCTCTATAAAAGTCCCAAAGCCTATTTCTGGCCTGAGTCAGTAAATCAGAGTGCTGATCTGGCAAGTGGCTACCATGGTAGATGTGGAAACGGTTATATAACGTGGATATTTGGTGAATTTTCTCTAATATAGTCCTTATCCTTATTTATAAACCCTAAACCCAATGTGAACCCTATCTTTTTCGTATTCTTCTTTCACTTCTGTCTTCTACTTCTATTATGGCTTTTCTCCATATTCTTTTTGCAAGTGTAGTACTGCTCCCAACGAAACTTGTGACAAATTATGGGTGGTGCTAGCCACGCAGTAGGGAGTTCGAGCCGCTCTTCTTAAACCAGGAACTAGACAAGAACATCAGTCCGACCCAGGCCTGAAAAGGTGTCGGAGTGGTGTGGATGTGGATGTCGCCCCATCCTTAGGTGGTCAGGGACTAAAAGGCATCCTAACAAGTCCTTTTTTGGGTGTCCTAATTATAATGTAAGTGGGTTAAGCTCATATATGTATGGTTGCTGTGTCTGTGTTCCAAATTGGTATGACCATTTTCTGAATTATTACAGACAAGCGAAAAGAGATGGTGTGAGTTATTTGTTTGGGCAGATTCTAAACAAGAAGATGTGGTTTAGAAAGCTGATATTGAGGAGGGTGAACTGAAAATGAACTTGGTCTGGAGGCTAGGAAAAGTGGAAGCAATTGTGAGAACTCAGAAAGTGTTAATCCAAACCATATGTTTAGTGTGGTTTTTAGTTGTTATTTTTGTGTTAATGTTGTTGTTCAAAGTTTGAGCATGACATGAATTATACAAGTGTATTCCTGATTATAACTATCATGAATGAAAAAATTTGGAGATAATTGGATAAAAAGATTTGGCCTATTGTATTCTAACATTTGATGTGAATACATTTGATATGAATACTTACAAAATAAAAATTGAAAACAGGATAACCATATAGTCAATAATTAAAGCACTACCATATATATAATTTATCAAAATACCATAGTATGCATATCTTTAAGGTCTTGAGTATTTTCCAAATTTGCAGAAATTGTTGGAGGAGATTATCTTCTTCTAGTTGCTAGCTTTGTAGGTCTTGTTAGAAACATCTGATTTGATTTAGGTAGCAGCAATGTAATGCAATAAGTAAATAAATAAATACTGATACACATGAGCACTATAAAGCAAATAGTAAATAAATAAATTATGATATACATGAAGATGTTGGAGAAGATGTGGTCCCACATTTTGAGTGTCTTCGAGTTTAGAGTATGTTGGCTGAGAGAGATCAATCTCAACAGGTTGGACTTCAATTTCAATTAAGCCAGCACCTACCTCAGCTTGCGAATCTTTGACAATAGGAGTGGGATCAGCATTATTAGCACCCTTAGTAGCAGCAAGATTAACATCTTCAGTATTAGCAGTAGGATGATCATTAGTGGCATTAGTAGAGCTTAGTTCAGCACCCTTAGCATCTTATGCGGCCTTTGTTGCTGCTGCAGCAGCAGCTTTAACATCTGCAGCTCTTTTCTTGTCACATCTTCTCTTTGTATGACCTTTTTGTAGACAGTATTTGCAAGTAAATAGCCTTAATTGTCTTTTTAATGTAGTGCTTGCCTTGGACTTCTTGTTAGATGCACTACCTTCATCTGCATCTTTCCTCCTTTTTGTTTGAAGCTTCCCTGCCTTCCTTTTCACCATAGGTGCCAATGGCCTATTATAATCAGAATGTTCCCATAAAGGTTGGCCAAGAATAGAATTTATATGGTGGCTGTAGGTGATCTTGTAAGACTCTATAGTTAACCATTTATGGCAAAAGTCCTCTGGGTACTTGTTCACTCTAGCAAGGACAGCATAAGCGTGTATACAGGAAATACCTAAATAAATAACACAAACACACTCAAATTAATAAATCAAGCAAGTGCATTTGAAATCAATTATGACTTGTTAGCATCTAGAACTGACAAGTGCAGAGTGTTTTTCCCAAATTAACAACATGGTTTGTAGGATGACCATGCACTTCGAATTTCTCATAACCATTATCACCAGCCTAAATTGGATGTCAGTTTTTAGACTCCTTCCTAACCTTCTCAAACCTACCTTTGATAATTGGTGGTAGTATTCCTACGTGATTTTTCAGCTTCACCTTATTCTTAGCCATTGTGCGCATTACAAATATTCTGACTTCCTCGAGCAGTGTGATGATTGGCTTTCTTCGTGCTTCCTTTATCAAATACTTCACATGCGTTGTTGCAAATAGAGTCTAACTTAACTGTGGCTTGTGACTGAACTTTAACCTTGTCCCTGAATTTCCTGGTCATTTTTCCAGATATGCTCAGGCATCCTTGTTAAGCCTCTTAATCTTATCCATTAACTCCTTGAACTCCTGGTACGTAATGGCTCGTGCACAATCCCACAACAATCCCCTTAGTTCCAAATATTTCTATTGTTTGTTGAAATTACGCTCTAAATGCCACACACAAAAACGGTGATGCACATTAGGCAACACCTCCCTCATGGTTGGAATCAGACCCTGCAACAAAAATTGAGAAAGCATAGCTATGTTGAGTGAGAACACATAATGATCCTATAAAATACACATAATGACCCCTATAATTTCACCCCGTGCACCATAATAAATTCTGAGTTTTAAAAAAATACACCATAACAGTCTCTAACTCTCACAATGATTCACCATAATAGACCCTAACATTTACATCGTGCTATAACATAATTCTATTCCAATTTTGCATAATCAGTTCATATTCAGCTCAAATAAAATTCACCAAACTGATTTCAAGAATAACTCATAAACGTTTACTTATGCTATTATGCAGACTTCCTGAATTCAAGAATCAATAATCAATATATCATCATCATTAACCAATGTTATTCACACACATACAAAATCAAATCATAATCATTATTTTAATAATCAAATCAAATCAATAAATCAATAAACATAACATCAGAAGTACAATCATTAGGCTTTTTGCATCAATATATTTAAAAGTATAAATCTAGCATCAGATTGAAAACAGCACAAGCATAAAAAATAATAATCAGTATTTCAATAATCAAATCAAATCAATAAATCAATAAGCATAACATTAGAATTACAACCATTAGGTTTTTTGCATCAATGTATTTAATAAGTATAAGCCTAGCATCATATTAAAAACAGTACAAGCATGAAAAGTATAGAGGGAATAAATAATTTTTTATTATGAAAAATTTGGGTGTCGATAAAATTGATTATGGAATAATTAAATAAATTTTATATTCATAAAAGATAAACTATGTTTGACAAAAATATTTAATCGTTAAATTTTTATTGACTCAGTTTAAAAAATATGTTAAATTTTAAAATTAATTCTACCATTAATCATTTTCAACCTTTAATTTTCTGCTATGTCTTGCTTTGAGCAAACAAAAATTTATCAGTGCTATGCTGCCAAACACAAACAAACTTATTCCAACCATTGTTAGTTTTTAAATCTTCAACAAGAAAACTCATATTACTGCCGACAACAAATGCTGTGTGATGATAATACCAGCTCACAAGCTACCGCATCTTCCACTATAAAATTCCAAATACAAACCGTCATATCATAAGAGTAAGTCACTATCAAATTTTCACACGTGCGATGAAAATCTCACCTTCCTCATTGCATATCCGTGCCCATATATAATTGCAATTGAAATTCTAAAATTTCTCATATCTCAAATCTTGATGCCTTTATCCACCAAAATAGTCGCAATTATGCAATCGTTGTATTTGTTCCAATCACAAGTTAACACCTCAAATTTATGGGGAGGGAACACCACGGTGGACAAAGATTCACGAACATCCCACATGCAGAGGATGCAGTCGTTAGAGACAGACTCAAAGATGTTGGCATGGTGGGAGTTTCATACGGCAAAGTAGACGCGGTAGGAGAACTCTAAAAATGCAGAGGAAAGAGGGGCGGTCGAGGGTCCAAAACTTATAATATCGTCTAGGAGGTGGTGAGGAGAGAGATATAGTAGGATGTTAAAGGTTAAAAATGATTACTAATAGGATTAACTTTAAGATTTAAAGTGTTTTTTAGTCAATAAAAATCTAATAATTGANTATATATAAAATTTATTTAATGTTTTTGTGATTAATTTTTTTAGTTTTAATTTTTTTATAATAAAAAATAACTAATTATTTTTTTATAAATATAAAATTAATTTTATTTATTATTAATAATTTGTGTTTTGAATATTTATAGAGAAAAATAATAGTTTATTTTTTATTAATTATACAAACAATAATATGGAAAGAAGAGAGGGGGTAGGGGTAAGATTTTATCAAACCACTAAACGAGGGCGACAAAGGCAGCAGATCACCTAATCACGTTGCTTGAACCGCCTGCTAATTTGCCAGAGTTATCCTCGGGTCGGGAAAAGAGCAAAAGACCATCTTTGGAAAAATGATTAATATCTTTGAAGAGAATTGAAGTCATGTATCTATTTATTAGGAAACGACATTTCTATTATTTTTGTTTGTATATTTTAAAGCATAGTTTTTAGTATTAAAAAAATCTTTTCGCACCATGTTCTGGATACTAAAATAATTGCTAGCTATATTATTAAAATGTACGAAAAAAGTGATAAATATTTCTTATGTCCGTTTGTATTTTCCACTAGAAACCCTATTCATATTTTGTTTGACTAAAATTTCTACTATGGAAAACCATGTTGGATTCTTAAGTTCTTCTGTATATATCTGTAAATAAGTTTTTTCTACTATATAATAGCGTTTGTTTGTTTGGTTTCCAATAATGTGCTTGTTAGTTGTTAATTTTTTCTAATCTAGAGATATAATATTTTTATATTGACCGCTTAAGAAATGTTTTAGCTCCATTCTTGGTAATAAGATGATAAAATTCTAAATAAATACACAAAAAATAATCATCATAAAAATATTTTTTTTGGTGACTATCATCACAAAAATATTTAAAATTTAACTAACATATATCTTAAAAATAAATTAAGATAATTGATTAAAATTTTTTAAAAAAAATACAAAATTTAATTTTCAATAAATTTATTGTATATATTTATTAAAATAAAAAAATAAACAAAATTTAAAAGTAATAACCTTAACATGTACTTTTAGAGATATGATAATTAAACTAAATATTTATATATCTAGAGAATCATCATATTTTAATAATTTTGATTATCATTTGACAATCATAAATATTAAATTGTCATCTAAATATATAAATTCTAAAAAATATGGGTATAAATTATATATTTTTTGTATACAAACATATATAAATATAAATGTAAATTATTGTTGTCAAGTATTAACAAAAAATTATAAATACACATTAAAAATAAATTAAATTACACATATATTTATATACAAATAAATTAGTGACTGATTTTAATATTCGAATAATATTCTTATTTTCTTTATTTTCATTTACCTAAACGGAGTTTTGCCAACCAATAAAAACTAGGTGAATTAGATGGTAAAGATGTAAGTTTACAGATTTTTTCTTTAATAAAATGAAAGAGAGATTAATAAAAGTAGGATTCATATTTTAAATAATAATAAAATAATAAAAAATAACTATAAAAGAAATTATACTCTCTCTCTATATCACTCCAATCTGTACACTAGGGGTGCACAGATCCGGCCCGGCCCGAAGGTCCGGCCCGGTTCCGAACACTTTAGGAACTAATTTGGTGTGATTTCATTGGGTTTAGGGCCGGGTAAGGGTCTCAAAAATAGACCCGGTCATTATTTTGGGTCGGGTCCGGGTCATAGCTCGGGTCACCCGAAGTTGGCCCGGTCATCATACACAATTAATATTTTGTGTTATTAGTGATGGATCATGACTATTCTTATGTGGAATTTAAGTATTGTAAACCTTAATATTTTGTGTTATTAGTCATTATAAGACTATAATTTAATGTTTTATGTTTAGAATGCATAAGACTTTAGACTAATGCATAATATTATGTTATTTGTATTGATTTAAATATTTGGTATTATTAGACAATATTAGTATTGATTGTGGTTTTGCTTTAGTATTGATTGTGGTTATGCTTTAATTTTAAAGAAGGATTGGTTCTTGTTATATTTTTCTAAGTGAATTTTACCATGTTAAATAATGGTTAGAGTCTTAAAAATTTAAATATTTTTACATGCTATTTTACAAGAAGGTATCAACGTAATGTAATATTAACGGTCCAGTTTTTATCCGATATAATTATGGCCTGAAAGTGTATTGGTTTTGGTTTCATCAGATCTAGGATCGGATTTGGATCTAATAAATAGACCTAGAGTATATTTTGAATCGAGTCTAAATCCCATCAAATCTGACTTCACCTCGCCCATGTACACCCCTGCTATACACTAGAGTGCCCCTAAAAACTAAAGGATAAGGATTCGCCAAACCGGGTATACAAATGGTTAAGTTTTTCTTAGTAACATTCAATCATCAATTCTTATCTCTTTTTATTTTTTTTTATCTTTTTTGTCGGTTGATAAAAAAAACTTAATTGAAAAGTATAGATTATTTGTTTTGATTGGATTGAATAAAAAAGCATGGAATTATTATTGTTTGTTGACATGGACACACACTGAACAGAGTTGTTTTTCACTTTTATATAAACTGGATACCACTCTGTTTCTGAGTGAGTGTGAGTTCACATGACACTTTACAGTGACAGCATGGCCCTCTCACCACTACTCTTCACCATAATCTCCTTCTTGCTCCTTTTCCAACTCCAGGCAACACCACCACCATTTGCTTGTGACTTTTCAGACCCTTCCACAAGATCCTACCCATTCTGCAATCCAAAGCTTCCAATCGCTCAGCGAGTCAGAGACCTCGTCTCAAGACTCACATTGGACGAGAAACTCTCCCAACTCGTCAACAAGGCCCCTCCCATTCCTCGCCTCGGTATCCCCCGTTACCAGTGGTGGAGCGAGGCACTCCATGGCGTTGCCGGCATTGGCGGCGGCATCTTCTTCAACGGCACTATCACTTCCGCCACCAGCTTCCCCCAAGTCATTCTCACCGCTGCCACTTTTGACTCCCACCTCTGGTACCGAATCGGTCACGTGAGTCACTTTACTAAACAATATGAAAAATAAATATATCAGATATACATTTTATTAAATGTGCGCATTCTTATTCTAATATTAAAATTTAGGTGGATAATTTAAAAGTACAATGTGTTTTAATTTAATTGGTGGTTATTCATGTTGTTCAAAAACATTATCAGTTTACTAGTATTATCCTATATCAAATCATAATTTTTATCATTTAACAAGTCTAACTCTCAACTTTACTAATTGCACGTGAGTTTTCACGATTTGTTTTTGTAACAAACTAATGGGGGCGCGTGTGAATGAAGGCGATCGGGATAGAAGCAAGAGCAATATACAATGCAGGGCAAGCAATAGGGATGACATTTTGGGCACCAAACATAAACATTTTTAGGGACCCGAGATGGGGCAGAGGACAAGAGACAGCTGGTGAAGACCCACTCATGACTTCTAACTATGCTGTCTCCTACGTTAGAGGCCTTCAAGGTGACTCCTTTCAGGGTGGAACACTCAGAGGCCACTTACAAGCTTCTGCTTGTTGCAAGCATTTCACTGCTTATGATTTGGACAACTGGAAGGGCGTTAATCGCTTTGTCTTTGATGCTCGTGTATGTCTTCTTCTCTTTATTTTCTGCATTGGATTCTCTACTTGTCATAACATATTTTATTGTTTAATTAATTAATTATGTTATGTGAAGAAGAAACAAACATATATGGTCTCTGATAGCCTAATTGATTTTTCACTTTATCCATGATTCCTCATTAATTAACTAGTCTTTACTTTTTAAGGTGTTATTCTTTACACTTTAGTTTGAGGATCAGTGAAGAATTATGTATATAACGATGGGGAGGATGTGAATATGCTCTATGATGGTACACTTTACCTACTTGAATTTAATTTTTATTAATTCTTAAAAAAAGTATATCTATAAAAAACAACACTTTTTTAAGTCATGATTTCGGTGAATTTTATACATACATTATTTTGAATAAAAAAGGAAGCAATAAAATAATCAATTCTACGGACACAATAATTGAAATTTTGATATTAGAAAGTTATTATAATGAATGGTTCAGGTAAGTTTGCAAGATCTAGCGGACACATACCAGCCTCCATTTAAGAGTTGCATAGAAGAAGGACATGCAAGTGGGATAATGTGTGCGTACAACCGTGTCAATGGGGTTCCAAATTGTGCTGATTACAATCTCTTAACCAACATTGCAAGAAAACAATGGGATTTCGATGGGTACCTAATTAATTCTTCCTTATTTTTGGGAGCTTCTATATCTGCCTTCAACGCCCTTGATTAATTTATATATGTAACAGGTATATTACATCTGATTGTGGAGCAGTGAGCCTCTTACATGATGAACAAGGATATGCAAAATCGCCAGAGGATGCTGTTTCCGATGTCCTTCGGGCAGGTAATTATTCCATACTCATAATAATTCTGGCATATAAACTGTCAAAATGTTGGTTATAATTGGAATGTCAAAGTGGAAAATGGAAAGTTTAATTAATTATGTTATTAACTAATTCTATATGCATGAATTCAATTTTGATTGTATTGTCACTATTGAGTTTTGTCGGCTTACGTGCTATATAGCAGTAGCTTTTTAATAATATCAACTATTAAGGCTACCAATTAGGGTATGAAAGTCATAGTGCTTTGGCCCATAGGACATGGTCATTGGTCCATACCACCACCTCACACTTCACATTCATCATTTCTTATTCTATTATTGTTGTTCGGATTTGGTTTAACAAGTGGAGATGTGTTATAGAAAAAAAAATTTTATATATTTAATTAAGATTATTATAAGTTTCAAAAATGTAATTTTTTTTTCTTGCATAAAACATTTCTACTTGTATATGTGCTTGCTTGTATATGTGCTTGTTAGTAAAATTCCTTTCCTTTTATTATTAGTTGTAGTTATTTATTATATATGTGGAATATAAATCTGTTTATAATTTTTCTGTTATATATCTGTCAATTTTAAATTGTGGTCCCATTTATTATTGTCCCAATGCGGCTATGCCATTGTCTCTGTTAACCAATCAAGTGTGAAATACACCAAGTTAGAGATTATTTTAGGAAGTAAAGTGTGTTATATCAACAGTTAACAAAATAATTAACACTACAGATAATTTTTTGTATAAGATAAGCGGTAGAAACTTTTTTATATTGGAAATGTGGAACAGTTGCACTCGAATCAAGATCTCTTTTAAATAAAGAAGTTAGTAAAATAATAAAATAAAGAATTAATTATTTTTAAATAAGATAATAGAATATATATTTTATAAAAATTATAAAATTAATAATAAATAATTCTTTAATTTATTAGTTCTGGCTTTAGAGGATTCAAATTTGCTGCACTCAATCCTCAACTGTGACTCTGTGAGCCTTCACTCCAGAGAAGACTTTCTTATTTCTTTGAATGTTGGCTTTTCATAGTGTGCCAGCCGTACCACAGTGGCTTTTGGTCCTGCAAGTGGCAATATTGATTAATTCCTTATACAACATCGTGTATGTATGTTTTAGCAATGAAAAAAAATATAGAGAAATAACGCATATTCTAAGTAACACAAACAACAAATTAATGTATATACTAAATAACACAAATAACGTATATATTAAATAACACAAACAAAAAATATAGACAAATAACGTATAATACTAAATTAACACAAACAGCCGATGAGAGCTTTGATGCGAGGTGTTTATCCGTCTAAGAGTGTTGCTGTTCTGCGATACTTGTGCAATCGTAGTCACTGCTGTGCTGTTTCGTGATTCTATGTTTTTATCGTCGTTGTTGTTTACGACTCTTATCAACTAAGTCGAATGTTCATTTTATTATGTATATAGATGGTTTTTTTTATTTTAAAGTGAATGTTTATTTGGGTATATCATTGATATTTTACTTGATTTGTTTGATTCCGCATGCATATACTCTGCAGAATGTTCATTTTACTATGTATGCGAATGATTTTTTTTTACTAAGATGTGAATATTTATTTGGGTCATACCATCTGAGTGAACGAAGTAAAGTGGCACGCAATGGAAGTGACAAAGACACGACGCAGCAGCATAGAAGCAAGAACAAAGGTGCAGGGGGTGCGATGCAGGGAAGAAGAAGGTGCAACAGTGGCGTCGGTTGCAGGGAGCACAGGAGCGACGCGACGCATAGGAGAAGAAGGTACATCGGTAGTGCGGTGCGTTGCTTCTTCAGATGGTGGCGGCGGTCAGGTGCATTGGTGACGGCGCAACAGACAAGGAGGAGTGAAGCGGCTATAGTAAAAGGGGAGAAAGGTAGAAGGTGAGAAGTTAGGACAGTGGTGGATAAATGGAGTAGAATGTTTTTGTTTTAGTGGACCCGAAGTGCAGTCCATTGTTCACATTGTTCGCACCTCCCATTATCTACCTAGTAAAACTCTCTAGCAATTAATAGGAGTTAAGTCTCAAAGTAGTCCCTAAAGTTGTCCTTGAGCTTCAAAGTGGTCGTTGAAGTTAATAATTACTCAAATTTGTCCTCGAACTTGCACTCCGGGACTCATACGAGTCCCTAATGCGCTTTCCGTTTATCGGAACACTAAAACGACGTCGTTTTATATTTATATAAAAAAAAGAAAACTTGAGCCTCCCCTTCCCTAACCCAAACCCTTTCCCCTTCCCCTTCCCTTCTCCTTTCTCTTTGTTGCCACTTCTCGCCGGCCTCCGTCACGGTGCCTCGCCGCGCCGCACTCCCCCCTTTCCCAACCTTGTCTCTTACACTCTTGTCTTCTCTCTATCTCTTTCTGCCTCTCCCTCTTCTCTTGTCTCCTCTCAATCTCCCTCTGCCTCTTTGATCTTAAAATTAATTCCTCCATTACTTTATTTTGTTTTTACTTCATACACAACCAACCATCAATTTCCATAGATGAATTAACTAAATATTCTTATTACTCATCAATACACACCATTTCAACAAACTCAATTCAAAGTCATCTTTTACTTAAACTACAAAATTCATTTATTAAGTTCAAAATTTTATGCAACCAGTGATAGAACAAACTCCATTACAATAAAAAATTAAAAAAAAATCATACAAAAAAAGACAGAGAAGAGAGACTAAGTTGAAAAAGGCAGCGAGCAGCATAGCGCCGTGACAGAAGCCGACGTGAGGTGGTGGCAGAGGCCTCGAATTGGAGAAAGGGAGGAAAAGGGTCTTAGATTGGGAAAGGAGAAGGGCCTCAAATTAGGGAAGGGACTGGGAAAGGGTTGGAGAAGAGGAGTGTAAAAGGAAAAGGAAAAAGGGAAATGGGGAAGGGTTGGAAAAGGAAAAAGGGAGTGTGGGAGGGAAAAGAAAAGGGAAACTAGGAAAGGGTTGGGAAAAGGAAAGAGAAGTCTATTTTTCTTCTTCTCTTTTTTAATAAATAAAATCGACGTCGTTTTTATTGTTTCGATAAACAAAAAGCGCCTTAGGAACTAGTATGAGTCTTAGAGTGTAAGTTCAAAGATAAAATTGAATAACTATTAATTTCAAAGACCATTTTAAAGTTTAAGTGTAATTTCAGGAACCAATTTAAGACTTGACTCCAATTAATAGTGTTTCATAGACCTAAGTTTAAGATATTTTTTGGGCCTAACCAAATGGCTTTACCCTAATCTCCCGGGTTAAAATATTTAGCCTCATTCGGTCTGGGAAAACCAAAATGGCATGTTCTTCCATAATTTGGTGAAAGTCCATTCATGTAACGTTGTCAAGAAAAAATTTCGGACCACCGCGATATCTATACTTCCTTAGCATCAAGACAAGCAAGAAATTGGTTAAACTGGGTTTGCATGATATGCAATGATTTGTCTCCTATGATTATATTGCACCAACTCACTCCTATTCCATTAAATTAAATAAGAGTAAAGGACAAATAGGTCCCTAACTTTTTTTATCGCAGACATTTTCATCCTCAAGGAACGAAAAATATATTCAAGTCCCTCACTCCCGAAAAATGTGGACATTTCAACCCTTCTGTTTAATTCAGGCGTTTGAGCTGGACAGAAAACGTTGACCTGGCAGAGGTGGCGCTGACCTGGCCGTTATGGAGCCCACGTGGCAGGGAGCTTTTCGAAACAGGACACGTAAGTCCCTGGAGACAAAAACGATCCCGTTTTGTTACCTCTTCCAATCTTTCAAATTTTTCTGCCCTAATCCCTGTCTGCACAGAAACGGCGAAGTGGGTATTGTGGGGAGTGGAGGAAGAAAGGAAATTCTTCCTTCCATAGCATCTGAAGGAGTATTATCAAGTTGGAGAAGAAGTAGAATCTGTGTTTTGTGTGAGTGATGAAGACAAGGGTGTGTTGGAATCTGTGTTGGGTGCAGAAGCTGTTGCATACTTTGTTTATGCGGTTTCCAATAATCTCTTCTCCAGCGTGGTTGCTTCTGCTTTGGCTTTGGCCGAAACTGATGCTGGCCTCCGGCGGCGGCTATGCCAGGTTCTAGAGGGTTTCAAGTGGAATTATGTTATTTTTTGGCAGGTTGCTGGGCTGAAATCTAGTGGCTCCGCCTTGATTTGGGGCGACGGCCAATGCTGTGATCCCAAAGGGGGCGGAGCTGGTGAGGAAGGATCTGAAGGGGATTGGAGTGGAGTTAGTAAGGGTGATGAAGAGGAGCTACAAAAGAAGGTGCTGCAGAAGCTTGATGCATACTTTGCTTGCTCTGTGTCGAAAGAGGCGAATTATGCAAGATTAGATAGGGTTTCGGATTTGCATGTTTTACTTGGCCTCAGTATTATATATTTGGTTTTGATTCGCCCCTGGTGGCTCTTTCAAGTCTAGCAAATCAATTTGGGTTTCTGATTCAGCTAACTGTTCAAACCAACTAGAATCAAGATCATTTCTTGGGAGATCAACTGGTCTTCAAACGGTTGTTTTTGTGGCTCTTAAAGCCGGAGTTGTTGAGCTTGGTTCCGTGAAAACAATGCCAGAAGACCAGGGTGTTTTGGATTTGATTAGGACAGCATTTGGTGCGAGTAAGTTGCCCCTTGGATCTCCACCCGGTTTCCAGAGTCATTAAGACATTACAGGAGCATCAAATCATGGTTCCAGAGTCAGGTGTTTCAACATCGGAGGAAAAGATGATTCATACATTCTCCATAAGAGCGCAAGACAACAAGGCTGCTGCAATACAATTGAAGAAAAAGCTTGAAGCATCCTTATCCAAAAACTGATAAGTTTTCAGAAAAGATTGTATATTTATCATGTGGCATGTTAATGCAATGCAACAATGTTATTGTTAGGTATACATGATAGTGTTCTTAGTGTACTTATATTAATCAGATTTTAAGTTAAAATCATCTTGTAAGTTAAGTCCTAAGATGTGGTTCTTGTGACTCTCTTTGAACTGATTTGTAATCAATGACTTGAATTATGTATTTACTTAAGATAAATAGCATGGATTGAATTAAATTGAATCTTCCCTTTATTTTTCACTTGTTCAGCTAAAAAATTTTGGACTAAATGTTGTTTGTGGTCAGTGTTTCGCTCAGTCACGGAGGTGATTCGCTTTTCTCTATCATTGGATTTGGTGGAGTAAGTAATTCAAATCTGATTTTCGCTTTTTTTTGCTTTGGTCTTGTTTCCATGGAAGTAATTCATTGAAGACCATCAATCCTCCAAGTTGGAAAGTCACTGTCGTTGCCGTCATGGTAGAGGGTGGTGCTCTCCATTCCCGAGTAGAACTCAGGGCTCAACCTGATAACGGATTGGAGCACTCTGAACCCGGATTCACTCTGTTTTTTCAAGCTTGTGTTCAATCTTTTCTAATAAAAGCACTTAGTGTTGGATGAGGAGTTCTTTTCTCTTTTCCCACCTCCGCTTTTTCTCCAACTTGATGATACTCTTTCAGATGCTATGGAAGGAAGAATTTCCTTTCTTCCTCCACTCCCCACAACACCCACTTCACCATTTCTGTGCAGACGAGGAATTAGAGCAGAAAAATTTAAAAGATTGGGAGAGGTAACAAAACGGCGTCGTTTTTGTCTCCAGGGACTTATGTGTCCTGTTTCGAAAAGCTTCGTGCCACGTGGGCTCCGTAACGGCCAGGTCAGTGCCACCTCTGTCAGGTTAGCGTTTTCCGTCCAGCCCAAATGCCTGAATTAAACGGAAGGGTTGAAATGTCCACATTTTTCAGGGGCGAGGGACTTGAATGTATTTTCGTTCCTTAAGGACGAAAATGTCCGAAAAAAAAAAAGTTAGCGACCTATTTGTCCTTTACTCATTAAATAAAATCAATACATCAACAATTACGCTCCCCAAATAGTAATAGCCACATAGGACGATATTTTATTGATTAAACATTAAATTAAGCATTCTGTTTCTTTGAGTAATTAATATTCAACTATGCTATATGTATATTAAAATCAGCTACTAATATATAATATATATTAAAATATAAAATACATCAAAGTTAGTTAAATAACATATATACTTATACATAAATATATATTGCTGATTTTAGTGGTTAATTTAAATATATAAATAATATTTTTGTTAAACTACAACTATATAATTAATGAATGAATATTTTTATATAAAGATAATAATTAAAAATTGTTAAATATTTAATATATTTAAATATTTGACTAACATAATACGTTTTAATATTTTAATTACTATCTTTATATGAAGAATTCTTTACATGAGTATAGGGGTGGCAAACGAGCATAAATTCGTCGCACCGGCTCGCGTAACCTGCAAAAAAAAAATGAGTTGGGTTGAAAAATTGGGAGTGCCAAATAATAAAAGTCTGCCTAATCTGCACCGCTTAAACTGCAGGCTTTGGTAGGGCGAGACGGGCTTTCCCGCCAAGCTTAGTGTTTTTGTGGCAAGGAGGTATTTTTGTAATTTTTTTTTGCTAAAACCGAACTTCCCCCCAACCCAACTTACAAGAGAATGAAGATGAAAATTAAGTGTTTTGGATTATGTTTATTTTGCTTTGGAGACAATATTTATAATTATGTTTTGGATAAATTTGGCTGGTTAACCCATAATTAGACAGAATAGGATAGAATTTTAGAACTGCCTCACTAGGTGGGGCGGGACGAGCCAACCCACCAAAAAGTGGACTTTCGACGGGGTAGGACGGATTTCCCCACTTGCCACCCCTACATGAGTAATCATCTAATTAATAATAAAGAGATAGATAAATACACAAATATCCTGCATTAAAACAAAATTGAGACTGTACCAAAAAAATGCAATGTAAATAATCTAAATGATCTGATTCCATGGCTTGAGCCCATAACTTTAAAATAAGAGCTGAAAATTTTCAGGTATGGATGTGGAATGTGGAAGCTATTTGACAGAGCATGCTAAATCAGCAGTATTGAAGAAAAAGTTAGCTACATCTGAAATAGACCGCGCCCTTCACAATCTGTTCTCAATCAGAATGAGGTTAGGACTATTTGATGGAGATCCAATCAAGCTCCCATTTGGCTTCATTGGACCCAACAACGTGTGTTCCAAGGAACACCGCTACTTAGCCCTGGAGGCAGCAAGAAACGGCATTGTCCTCTTGAAGAACCAACACTCCCTCCTCCCACTTCCTAAGACAAACCCTCCTATCTCCCTCGCCGTCATCGGCCCCAACGCCAATGCTTCCCCTCTAACCCTTCTTGGAAACTATGCTGGCCCTCCCTGCAACCAACTCACTTTGTTGCAGGGCTTCCAGCATTATGTTAAGGACACTCTCTACCACCCCGGATGCGACGGCGGCGCCAAGTGCCCTTTTGCCCACATAGACCAGGCTGTTCAACTTGCCAGCAAAGTGGATTATGTTGTCATGGTTATGGGGTTGGATCAGAGCCAGGAGAAGGAGGAGCGCGATCGCGTTCACCTTGACTTGCCCGGCAAGCAACTTGAACTCATCAATGCCGTCGCTAAAGCTTCTAAGAAGCCCGTTATTTTGGTGCTTCTCTGCGGAGGCCCGGTGGATATCTCTTCCGCCAAGTATAATAACAAAGTTGGAGGAATTCTATGGGCTGGTTATCCCGGGGAACTTGGCGCCATTGCACTTGCTCAGATCATCTTTGGTGACCATAACCCAGGTTAGTTAATATCAGCGTTCTGATATCATGTCATGAAACTATTTCTGTTGATTTCAACTTAACAATATTTATGTGTTCAATGCAATGCAGGAGGAAGATTACCAATAACTTGGTACCCAAAAGATTACATAAAAGTACCAATGACAGACATGAGGATGCGTGCTGATCCTTCATCAGGCTACCCTGGTAGAACATATAGATTCTACACAGGTCCTAAGGTCTATGAATTCGGCTTTGGCCTAAGCTACACCAAATACTCCTATGAATTTGTTTCCGTCACGCACGACAAGCTCCACTTCAGCCATTCATCCACTCATTTCATGCTACAAAACTCGTCAGAAACCTTGAGGTACAAGTTAGTCTCAGAGTTGAGCGAAGAAGCTTGCAAAAGCATGGCGGTTTCGGTGACTGTGGGAGTTCAGAACCATGGAAGCATGGTTGGGAAACATCCTGTGTTGCTGTTCTTGAAACATGGGAGACAGGGGAATGGGAATCCTATGAAACAGTTGGTTGGTTTTGAGAGTGTGTTGTTGGATGCAGGGGAAAAGGTTCATGTTGGATTTGAACTAAGTCCTTGTGAGCATATGAGTAGAGCAAATGAGGAAGGTTCATTGGTAATTGAAGAAGGATCTCATTTGTTGCTTGTAGGTGATGTTGAGTACCCAATTCATGTCATTGTTTGAACTCTAAATGCCAAAGATTCATAATTCTTCAATAAGGTCAAACCTAAGTTGGTGCCAAAGTGAAGTGGTTATTTATAGACTACTAAACTAAATGCATCACAATTCATAATTTGATCTGCTTCTTAATTATATCATTATGGTCAAAGAAGAAGTCTCTTTTTTGTGAAGCAAGTTGTTGAGATGTTTAATTAACTTCTTAGAAGTTTGTTCTAATTATTTATGTATCATTATTTGAATAGAATGTGTTGCATTACACTAAAATCAATCATTAATATAAAATATACATTGAAATATAAATATATATTAAAAATAAATTAAACTACATATATTTATATATAAATACACTGATAGTTAGGGTCTGATTTTATTATTTTAGTGTATAAATAATATTTTTATTATTTTTTAGCTATAAAAATAATTTTAGATGGATTATATATCTAAACCCGAATTAATATTTCAATGGTAAATATTATTTTGTAACAAATGGAATATATATGTTTGATGCGAATCTTAATAATTGATAAAGTCGACCAAGGAATGTCCCACATGACTAAATGTCTTATTCAGAATTCGTATGGTTGATATTTTAGGAAGAATTAGTATGATGAAGCTTATAAGAAAAAACAATTGACCACTCACCTTTCACATAAGAAGCCATGGATAAATTGACAGCTTGCATCAAACATTCTTACAATAATTTGCATGATAGGTTTCACTAATATTAGGGCAGTGACTACGATGACTATGGGATTTTAAAAAGTAGGTTAAAATTAAAGTAATATTAATAAATATTATTTAAAAAAAGATATTATCAAATTATAAAAAAATATATTTTTTTTATTTGTATTAGAGTATCTATCAAGTCAAAAGTCTAATAACTAATTTTTTGGATAGAATGGTGAAAATTCAGGTGTAGTCGACTTCACATGAAGTTAATAACTGAAAGTCGTTAGATGAAAATTTAGTCAAATCAGTCAAATCATCAAACGGCTCTCAATTATCAACTTCACATAAAGTCAAATTTCCACCAAAAATTAATTAAGAGACACAAACTTTCATCTATTTTTTGCTAACTAGACTTTAATTTTAATAATATTTATATAATCACCGTAAGCCATAATCACCGTAGTTTAATCATACTAAAATCTACCTTTATATTGTATAAACTTTCATTCTTCTTTTGAAAATGAATGAGTATTTTAGGATCTTAAATTGCTTTCTCGCTTGCTAAATGTTTATCCACGTAGCAAAACAAGAATCAAGTGTTCTCTAAAATCCAAATTTGATTTACACAGAAGTATTTAAAAAAAAATGCAATCATCAACCACCCCAACATAACTATTTAAAGTTGGTAGATGGAGTATTAATGTGCATCCAGTGAACGTGTCCTTTTCTCGTTTATAGTTTCAGAAAAGTAAACCCAAAACTTAAAAGCGTATGGTTGGTTGTTGCTATCTTATAACATGTATGTTACACTTACACATGCATCAATTTTCTAAATAGAGTTCTTTGAATATTTTGAAGCTACTAGTAACAAAAACTGCCAAGACTTTAAATTAATATCAAGCCAGAATGTTAACTTCAATTTCTTATGATAATATGACATGTGAATAGTTGATTGAATAATGGAGGATGATATATGTTGTTCCATGAGCCAGAAATAGCTATTATATGGGGTGGCAACGCAACCGTGTCACTATTTATTTTAATGCATGATTGAGTTTGTGACAGTGATAGTGAGTGACATACTAAATATAAGTACAAGAACCCATACATTGATACATACATAGTTCTCCATCCACAGTTTAAGGGAGGGATAAGGTTGTGTTTTTTCTTGTTTCTTGCATTTTGGAATCCAGCTTCTTGGTCCCCAGGTACCATTTTTCATTGTGTGTATATATTTCTCTCTGCTTCTTCTTTCTTTGCTTTCCATTCTTCACTTTCATGTTAGTCATATCTACTTTTGTACATACCTTAAAAAAGAAGTGAAATGTTAATGATATGTATTCTAATATGATAGAACTATAGGAGGGTAAAAAAATTATATATAATATATAGTTTATTGTATAATCACATAGAACTTATTAATTCCTTAATATGTTTATGTTTTCTTAAATCGTGGGTTTTGCTTTCTTATTTGTATGTATCTTCAAATTTGTTCAGATCTAAATGTATGGTAATACGGTATGAATTGTTTACTAGGTAAGTAAGGTTTATACGTACAAGAAAGGTTATAACTTATAACTACTCTTAAGTCTTAACGGATGAAACTAACTTGCTAACTAAGTCTACATAGAACATACTAGTACTGTGAAATCACGTTTTGTTAATTAACCACATACTAAGGTAATTTGACTTAAGTGGCTATAAATATAAACCTATATTTCAACGAACAAATCATAGGCAAAGCAAAATAAACTACACCTAAATTGTTCATTGTTAATTTATACCAAAAAATCATAGTTTGCTTTATATGTTACTGACCTTTGCATTGTTCATTAATCATTGTTATAACCTTTAGAAAGTCTTTTCAGATGATGAGTAGTGTGGATCATAGAAACAGTAGTACCGTCTATAAAGGCCATGAGAAGATATCAATATCACAAGAAGAGCAAGAAAAGGTACGTTAGCTTTAAAAAATCGCTTTCTGCTTTTATTTTTAGTAATTTTGCGAAGAAAAAAAAAATAGAAATACAACCGAATAGGTCGATAAAGTTTGAATATAATAACTTGGTTGCTTGCAGATCAATGAGGTGAGAAGGTTGATAGGTCCATTATCAGCAAAGGCATCTGTTTATTGCAGTGATTTATCCATATCAAGGTATTTGAGATCCAAAAACTGGAATGTGAAGAAGGCAACACAAATGCTGCAGCGGAGCCTGAAATGGAGAGAAGAATACAAACCTGAAGAGATACGTTGGGTGAGTCACTTCTATCTCGTGGTTTCTTATATGCCAATATTGCTAGTATTGCTTTGTTTATAAATTTGCTGCATTCCCAACATAAAGACTGTTACTATGGTACAAAGAATTTAGAAAAAAAAAAACGAAGAATTATTTAAAAAAATATTATTTTTATTATTCATAGTTTTTATTTATGATTATAAAATTCTTATCAATATATAGACTAAGAGTACGCTAAAAATACACTCATTATGGGATAATATCATAATAAATTATATTGATTTTTTTTCTAATCCTTTCTAATATTTTCTTGATTTTGTTCCCTAATTATGATATTCTAATAGAGACTTGGGTCAATATTCATTATTCAACCCTTTCTATTTTCCTTCTTGGTGCAGGAAGATGTTGCTAATGATGCAGAGACTGGGAAGATTTATATGCCAGGTTACTATGACAGGCATGGTAGGACAGTCCTAGTAATGAGGCCTAGTCGCCAGGTTAAACTTCACTAAGAGTCAATTACTTTCTTTTTACTGAAGTTGATAATTAAGAACTGTTAGATAATTTGATATATTTGACTAAATTTTCATCTAACGATTTTATGCATTTCTTATTTCTCTAATATACTTGTGTTTATTTGGACAGAGAAGCACACATGATATAAAAGAACAGATTATGTATTTTGTATACTGCATAGAGAATGCCATATTCAATCTTCCACCAAATCAAGAAGAGATAGTTTGGCTGGTTGATTTCCAGGGTTACACTTTGGCAAACCTTTCATTCAAGATCACACGTGAAACTGCTTTTATATTACAAGAATATTATCCAGAGCGCCTTGGTTTGGGATTTATGTATAATGCACCTAGGATCTTTCGGCCATTCTACGCGGTAACTAACTAACTAACTAACTAACAGGTTTTGATAGTTATGGTCATAAATATAGTAACATCTTGTGATGTCAAAGCTAACAGTGAATTGCTGCAGATGGTGAAGCCTCTGTTAGAGTCCAAGACTTACAACAGAATTAAGTTCGGTTACTCAAACGATCACAACACCAAGAAGATGATAGAGGATTTGTTCGATATGGATCAACTCGATTCTGCATTTGGTGGGAACAATGACACTGGATTTGATATAGTAAAATATGCTGAGAGAATGAAAGAGCAGGATAAGAAGGTTGCCTCTTTCTGGGCACTGGTAAAGACTCCATCATCATCAGTGTCACACAGTGCAAGTTCTTCAGACTCAACCAGTTTAGATCCAGATTCTGATGGTTCTAACACAGAGAATTGAATGTTCCTAATATCTTGGTTAATGAAGGTAAAAAACTGTTACACTATACCTGTAGTCTTTTAAGAAGTTCTGAGTCAACTGTAATATGTGGCAAGATGCCAAAACGTTACTTTATGTTGGATATTATAAGCTTAATGTGAACTTTATGTTGGATTTCATGAGTTTATCAGACTAACAAAAATGTAATTTTACATGGTAGTTTAAGTGCCCTCTTTTCTTTTTTTTTTTAAAAAATAAAAATAAAAACAAAAAAATATTTGGGATAGCAAGCTTCGACCCTTTTTTTTTTGGGCTTGGAGCTTCTTTTTTTCCTGATTATGTAGTATTGATGATTGAATGCGTAGCAAATGTTTCATGGAAAAAAAAATACAAAGTATAGACCATGAAACACTAAGATATAGATAACCTGCAAAGTGTTTTGCTAGAAAAGAAATGAAAAAGTTCTATTCGAGTTATTTTACATTGTTCAAAATTTTCAATATTCTTCAATAAAACAGGCACAAAACAGCTTTGTGTAAAACCGGAAATAGCGTTTAATCCTCAACTGCATGAGAAATGAGTTAAAATGATGTTCTAAGAGTACTTTGGAATAACTAGTTTCAAACTTTCAATAATGAAACATTAATTATATATCCAATAGAAGTCCACATTACAACTCATTTACAATTATATAAGAATGAATCCGAACTGAAAATATTACATGACTATCATACTCATACTACAACAGTCACATGGAAACAATTGCTAACCATACGATATAAATATACCTAAGAATGAGAGAGTTTCTCCCAAATACACGGCTTCAAAACTTTACTAAAAAAAATCCAAAACAACCTTGTTTTAGGGCAAGTGAAAATATTCACGCTACCCCCTTTGTATGTGATTCAACTGCTATAATGCTGATTAATGGTGAATATTGTATCTCCTGAAATAGTCAAAAGAGAATTGGATTTAGTATATGGAGAGAGACGAATGAAAATATGAAATTGAAAAGAAGTATTGAGTGTTTACCAAGAAAACATATCATTAGAACATCTCATCCAACTTCTGTCTGTAAAGAGCCAATCGCTGTGACCAAAATATAAAGTTAGAATTAGTTAAAGATGAAGGATAGAAGAATGAATAGAACAAACAATAGAGCTTCATCCTTGGGGAAGGAAAATTGAAGAACGAATAATGGAACTCATAATAGGGGATCAATCAAAATAGCAGATGACTCACAAGTAATCACTAACAATAGATTACAGAAGCAAGACAACAAAATCCAGTCAGAAGTTTGACGAAGCCACCTTTTTTATGCGTTGCAAAAAAGCAGTAAATATTACTGTATTTACTATTATAAGAGTTTCTTCACTGATAGTTGTCAACTATTAACTACGTTTTGTTAATAACAAAGTATCAAACACACTGATTGAAGAAAAATGAAATATTTTAACCAGGAATATCATTGCAACTTCCTTATCAGAATTAGATTTGTCTATGGACTTCCTAAAAATAAAGGTGAAGCTTAAAATTACTCACAAAATGTAGCAGGGCTCAAACTGGAAGAATATAACCTGATACTACTTATATACACAAAAACTTGTAAGATTCAAATGAAAGGCATCAATAATGAAATTCAACTTTCATCCCACTAAGAAATCCATATTTAATCTTAGATTTGGTTGCTGGGTACAATTATAACAGCAAAGTTTACTTACTTTGGCAATTAGGACATCTGTCATTTGTCAATATCAATCGTTATAGCATAGCACATAAAGACAAGAAAAATAACATCAACAATTCACAAGCCAAACTATATGGATTTATAGATGTTATATTCTTTATATTTCTTGTGTAATACAAGTGACATTGCACTTGCGGCATTCTAGGCGACTGATATCTATCTTTAAATCAAATCCTCTATGATGAAGAAATTTTTTTTTAGAAGATTAAAAAAGGTTGAAATATAAAAGCTGATATGAACTAGATACCTTGGTGTAAGCATAAACCCCAGCTTCCTGTGGTCCTATGGGACTCCCCCTCCTAATGAATCTTCCCTCTTTGAAAATATACAGCATGGGAATTCCAGTTGACAGTTCCAAACTAATGACCTATAGAAAGGTTAGAAGGAAAACACTAAATAAATAAATAATCACCATTTAGTGTGATATATGAACCTGAGGCACCATAACTCAGCATACTCCAATTACCTCTTGGGAAGTTAACTTGTCCAGATACATGATAATGGATCTCAGGGAGTTTCCGTGGGCAGCAATCATAACATTCTTTCCAGATAAAAGTTGAGGTTCAATCTGCAGCACAAAGTCAATGGAACAATCCCTTGTCAATGTCAAATGATCACTTCTGCCACAGCAGAAATTCAACCATACAATGTATCAAACCAAATACTTCTTGTCTAGCACATATAGTGTTGAAGTTACTTGGTATAGCACATATAACATCAAAACTAAACTTTCACTTACTTGGTCTCTAAAATAGGCAACTGCTCTTTCAGCACACATTTCCAAACTTTCTCCATTGGGAGGAGGTGTGTCATAGCTTCTGCGCCACTCATGGACTTGCTCTTTTCCATATCTGTCAGCTGTTTCTTGTTTATTGAGACCCTGTAATTCCCCATACCTGAAATGATAACGATTACAAAATGCTGATTAGATCTCAACAATATTCTCGACATTGTAAAGGAGGAACTAAAAGCAAAAATAAGGAAAAAGATTACTACATTCTTTCATTTAATTGCCATGATGCTATGACTGGTATAGACTGTTTTTTAGTGTCTTCACTAAAAACTTGACTCCATTGCCTTGCTTGTTCACTTTCATTATGAATGATGATAGGCACCTGAAGGAATTTTTATGGTTAACAGCTTATAAATTGAACTTTAAATAGTTCTTCAAATTGTGTAAACAACAAAAGTTCAGTATGCCAGTATATGCATAATGAGCAATAACCAGAGCATTACATGTCAATTTATCGATTACCTAACTTTCTCAGTTAGTTTCAGCTTAGCAGTGATTTTGGAGCATGCCATTGCCATGCTTCCTAGTTCCTAATATGCCCTAAGCCTTCTAATAATGAGATATTTTTGACACCATAAGATAGTTTTCCATTCTTTTTTACCTTCTTACGACGATGCTGGGTCATGGCCAGCATGGCTGTCATTTGTGCCCGAATCAAAGCAGATGTAAATATCACATCAACTGGAATGCTGCTAATTCTTTTGCCAGCTTCTATTGCCTCATCTATGCCCTTCTTGCTTAGTGGAACATCAACACAACCTGTGAATAAGTTCTTTTCATTCCACAGCGACTCACCATGCCTAATGAGGATCAAAGCCGCTTCATCTGAAATAGAAACATATTGAACATCAATTAGTTAACTTTAGACCCTAAAATTCTTGAATGTTTCACTGTTTTGCACACATGAATGTCTAGTAATAGATATAGATTTCAAATTACCAAAAGGAGTATCTATCTTACTTGATTTCTTGTTAGTGTCAGTGGTGGGGGTTCTCGAAGGGGATAATGAAACTGGATCTGCCACCGATGTTTGAGAAGCCGAAGATCGAATAACACTGCGACGGTTACTGCAGCTAGAATACCTAGCTCCTCTGCTTGACAAGACATTGTTACTCACAGAATCGTTATTCACCAATCTCACGAAATTGTTCCTGAGCCTCTGCTTATGATTAACATTGTTGGCATAAGAATGAGACTGAAAAGTCCCAATAGCATGGCGATACACTTCAGCAGCCATTATCTGAAGCATTGAAAATAAAGCAATACCAATTAAACCCTGCTATCCTACACAAATAATCCAAAGCAGTTTCTCGATTCATCCACAAACACGTATGATTCAAATGAAACAAGAAAACGCACAAACGCATAGGAAGAAAATATCCATAAAAAAAAACCTTAGATATCAAAAAAATAAAAAAACAAGTAATCAAACTTAGATCTATGCAGAGATGAAATGAGCGTACCGGAGATGGAATGAATACGGAAGAAGAGAGAAATGATTGATATATAGAAGCGGAAATTAGGCGGGCGAGAAAAACGAGGTGGCAATGCAACGAAGGTAGCGTAAAGCTTTAATTACAGAGAGAATCTTAATTCTAATGCAAGGGAGAAAAGATGGCGGAGTTATACAAGGTGAGGTGGTGGTTACAGCCGTACAGGTGTCGATTTTTGGTGGCAGCCAAAAAAGAAAAAAAAAACCTGACAAAATTGTTAGTTATAGAAGAAATCGCAGCTTGGTGTTGGGTTGGTGAAGGTGACGTTATTTAATATTTATATTACAAGTTCCATCAAAGCATGAACGCAACAGTGCTTGAAATGTTGGTTGGTTTGAATAAATCCCACCAACACTGTAATGCCAAATTTGAAACTTTGTAATACCGAACTTTATTTTTGTGCTGATATATATATACTCGTTTATTTTCCTCCCTTGCGTCAATAAAACGAATAAATCCTTGCGAATATGCTTAAAAATTCCAACTGTTGGTTTTATGATTAATATTAATTATTTTTATTTTATCGGAGAATTAGCTTTTTATTATCAATAATCAATTAATAAAGTAATAGATGAGCAAAAATAAAGAGGATAAAATAATATAAAAAATGTTGATTTATTGTTTGTTAAAAAAATTAATTTTTTTTAAATAATGATGTGGATTTATTTTTTTTAAACCTAAGTAGAAAAAGCATGCACACAACACACAAAGATATCCTAAAACCCTTATCCAAAAAATGGCATTTTTAATTTTTGTTTACGGCCCACAAAGGGCCAGAAAAAGTCAAGTATCAACCGCCACCACGAAAACAAATAAATAAAATTTGTTTAAAAACGGGGGACCCACAGGCCGGGCCCCCATATAGCCACAAAATTAGTTGGAATAAGGAAGGTCACCACTACCAAGAGAAGAGCCATCGCCACCAGAGCCAGGGAGAGCAGTCGGAGCACCATCAGGACCAGAGAGAGAAGTCGGAGCAGCACCAATGGAAGACGGAGTAAGTTGATCAGGACCATTCTCAGGAGCCTTTGAAGAACTTAGGGCATCTCCTGATCGGGGTGGGGGGAGATTCCACTATCCTTTGACCCCGAGTCTTCAACTCAGATTCAGAAACAAGTCGGAGAGGGGAAATAATGGCCCCGTCAACCACGATCTTATCAGAATCCAAAGGTGAAAGATCCAGGTCGGGAGCAATAACCCTGACCTGTTCCTTGAAGATCCTCCACGCCTCTTCGGCTCCCTCAGCGATGGAGTCCTCCAGCTCCAAGTAGGCTTCCCGACATCTCGCTAAATCCTACTTCACGTCCACATGGGCCTCGAACAAACTCATATAACTCCGCTTCGCCTTCTTCCTCAGACCCTCCGCCATGGCACACTGACCCAGCAACTTCTTCTCCCTCTCCCGAAGACGATCCCTCTCATTCTTCAACTCGGCGACCTCCACCTTCAACCTCTTTTCCTCTTCTTGATATAAGAAAATCCTCCCCTCTAGCTCCTCAACCCTCATGGACGAACCCAAAGAGCTGAGGGGTGTCTTTTCAAAATTATCCAGAAGTCTCGTACATACCCCCGCCACCCTAACATTCCCCTGAACCATAACATTAAGGTGGTTTCGAACGGAAGCATCATCCATACTTATACGAGTATGAGGATAGATATGATTCCAAACGAACTGAGGCGCATTAGACTTGGCCTCACCCTTAAAAGAAGAACTAGACTCTAAAATCTTGCGCTTCATCTTCTCTGGCTCAGGGGAAGATCGGGGAGGAGGGGATGGAAGAGAAGAGGCTGAAGAGGATATGACAATAGGCCGGGAGGGGGTCCCCAAGTTGTGAGGAAGAGGAGGAGGGGGAGGAGGAGGAGGGCCAGCAGCTCTGGTACCACCAACCCTGGTGCAAAACCTCGACTTGGCCTCCTGAACTCTCTGATAAGACTCTCTGGAATTCTTTTTCGCCATTTCTGAAAAAACCATCAGATAGTAGGAAAGTCAGCATAGAAGCCAGAGGAAACAACTCGAAAAACTATCAGGTCAGAAAACAAAATAAACAAACATAACGTTACCTAATTGGGCCTGCACAAAGGTCGGGGACCCCTGGAGGAACTTTTTTGTCTCTAAATAAGGGGCTTTCCCCCATACTTCTTGAAAGAATCCCAAAATGGCCACCTCCACCTCATCCAGGTCATCCAAACCATATTTTTCACAGGGAGAGGCCTCTAACCAGTACAGGGGAAAGCGAGGAGAAGAATTTTGGTCCAGAAAAAAGGGGTGGTGACCCTCTACAGATTGCACTTTGAAAAAGAAATTTTTAAAATCATGGAAGGATTCGTCAAAAAGGGTAAAAACTCTCCAGCCTTCTATGGCCCGGAAAGACACCCATTGCTGTTTGTTATTTTGCCCACTAAAGGGCTTGGTCATGTGAAAAAGAAAAAAGAAGATCTTTAAAGAGGTCAAAAAATCTAGTGCATGGCTGACGAACTGATAAATTTTCAGAAATCTCCAAGAGTTAGGGTGAAGTTGGGTTGGACCGACACGACAATGAGATAAAACGGCTATCTCAAAGTCGGAAAAGGAAAGAAAAATGCCCAAATGGGTAAACAGACTTTCATACATAAAGAAAAAATGAGGGTCTGCATCAGATGCCCTCCCAAAACAAACCCGATCTTCCGGACCTGGGGCAACTGGTGCAGAATTTATAACCCACAAACTAACCGGCAAGTGCACCGGGTCGTACCAAGTAATACCTCAAGTGAGTGAGGGTCGATCCCACGAGGATTGATGGATCAAGCAACAATGATTGAGTGATTGGCTTAGTAAGACAAACAGAAAAGAGTGTTTTGGTTGTTCAAAAGCATTAAACAGTAATTAAGAGAATATCAGAAAGCATGTAGTAAATAATATGGGAGAAACAATATGAAGCAGGCAGTTAAGGTTTCAGAGTTATCTATTTTCCGAATTGACTTTTCTTACTAACTATTTTAATCATGCAGGATTTAATTCATGGCAAATTATATGTGACTAGACCCTAATTCCTTAGACCTTTCTAGTCTCCTCTAAAATTTATCAACTGCTAATTCCTTGGTCAATTAATTCCAATTAGGGGATAAAGATCAAATTCTAGTTTATATGCCACAAAAATCCTAATTATCCAAATATAAGAGGATTATATGTCACGTATCCCGTTAAGTTCAGATAATTAGAATTTAGGAGAAATTATTTTCAAGTTGTTGTTCAAGTAATGAGCTTTTCCAAGTTATACAAGAACTCAATTAGAAAGAGGGTCTTACTTCCGTTCCACTCAAATTCATAAGATAAAGAACGAAAATAATTCTTGAAATATAAATCAAAACATGAATTAAAATAGAAAAATAATAGTATCAATCTATACAATAGACAGAGCTCCTAACCTTAACAGTGGAGGTTTAGTTGCTCATGGTTCAGAGAGAAAACTAGGATTGTAAATTGGACTGAGGTGGAATGAAAAGTTAACTAATGGAATTCCCTAAAAAGGAAGTTTCTTTTCCCTTTTATATCTAATCCTAATAAATTTAAAATCTAGTTTCTAAAAACTAAAATAATATCTTTTCCTAATTTAAAGATAAAAATAAAATTTTAAATCAGAATTAACTAAATAATCAGCAAGCCTTCAATTGATGGATGGGAACCACTTGCTTTGTAGGGTCCACGCTTAACTTGGAAAGTAATAGGAAGTGTTCGCCTGAGTCCTCCATTCTGCAGCCTCTAATATGTGTTTCCTGGACTGAAAACTGGGTCAAAAATAGCCCAGAAATTGCCCCCAGCATTTTCTGCGTTTTCTGCATGTGGCGCATGTAACGCGTACGCATCAGTCACGCGTACGTGTCGATGGTTTTCTTCGCGTGGCACGCGTACGCGTCAAGTACGCGCACGCATCGCTGTGCAACTTTGCTTTTCACACGTACGCATCAAGGACGCCCACGCGTCGCCATGGAAAGCTCCAAATCACGAGCACGCATCGCTCTTCGCTGTCATATCCTTTAATTCTTGTGCTGTAGAAACTCCATCAAATCGAGCCGAATGCTACCTAAAATAAACAGAATTGCACGAGACTCAAAGTAGCATCCATAGTAGCTAAAAGACAATTAATTATTGATTAAACTTAACAAATTAGATGCAAATTTACTAGGAAAAAATAAGAAAGATGCTCACGCATCAGCAACCAGTTCGTACTTCAGCTCGTACTCATCAAGAGCACAGATTCTATGATGAGCGCACAGATCGGAAAGGTAATCAGTATCTACCAGGGGGCTCTCCCAAAACACAGTGTCATCAACCCATAATGAAAGAGACTCTAGAGTAGACATCTTGTTCCTAAAAAGATAACGAATCCTACAAAGAAAAAGGAAAAAGAATCAAAACGGGGTCTCTAAGGGTTTGAGGCAAGTCTTTTCAAACCAGCAGAAAACGCTAGGACTACAGTCAACACTCCTCCAAACAAGACATGCAAGTAAAAAACACTCTATAAAGAAAGAGTAAGGAAAAATAACTGACCTTTTTGTCACGCAGAAGGCAGATGCGGCAGCACTCGAAATAAGAGGAGTTTTCTTCTCTCGGTAAAGGGTGCAAGTGAGAAAGTTTTCAGAAACGAAACAAGAAAAGTGAGGAAAAAGTATTTATAAACACGTTAGGGGTATAAAGGTTAAATGACGCAACCATTTAAGAGAGGCACCATTACCGATGTAACCGCCCCCCGCGTGTAAATGCTCAAAACCCTTGAAGAGACGCAACGTTTGATTAGACACGACGATTGAAAAATTTAAATCACGTCGACTCTTGAAAGTCACGTCAGTTCTTCACCACGTCGGCTACAACCCCGAGGTGAATACTCAAGCCCCACTTGCAACAGAACTTGGGCTCGAGTTGGGGCACTGTTCATATCCTGGCCCAATGACAAAGCTCAGATCCAAATAGTACATAAAGGTCTGACCCATAAGATTGGCCTTCCCCCGCAACTGACCTCCTCGTAAGAGGTCGGGTTCAACATAGGCTCCGCCACGAGGAAGTCGGAAGAGAAGATTAGCAGGCAGATAACACTCATTCAAATAAATAACTGCCCCTAAAATCTCTCAACTCACTTCTAGGAGTCAAATCTCAACCTCCCTAAGATAAAGAGACGGTTATCCTCCATGAAAGATGGAACCACTCCAACGGTGGTTATGGGTTCACCACTATAAGTACACTGACATCCCTCAGGTACCACCCCCCATTCACTCATACACACAAGTCGGATGGAAGCCCTCAAACGAGAACTAAATTCTACCACTTACTTAAAAAAAAATAATTTTAAAACAAAAAAATCTACTTTCCTTCTTGATTCTATGAAAAATACTAACCCTTCATCACCATTTTCACACCAGGTCTGCTAGAAGCACTGGCCTTCCACCATCATTCTTACGTAATGTTCCAAAGTCTCACCATTTTTACGTAATGAAACATCTGATGGAAGTATTGATCCTCCACCACATTTTCAGACAATATTACATCTGAACAACGTACTGCATATATTCCTTCTAAGTATTTTTTTATCATTTTATCACTATTTTTTATTATTAAATTTGTATTCAAGTGTGGTATGAAATTTCAGTTTTAATTTTATTTTTTTCATATGTAATTTTATAGCTTATTATTATTTTCATAGTTAATTATAACAAGTTCTTGACCTCAATAAAAGAGAAGAAAATTCTAATAGGAGTAAAAATAAAAAATGAAAAAAGCAATAAAATATACATTGACACACATTTTATATTTATTTTTTATTTTCACCTACTATATCATACACAATATTAGTGATTAGTTATCATCGTTATTTTAATATTCATTCTCTTTTGTAAAGCTGCTATTAATAAAAGTCCTTATGTTTTAAGCTCCTTTTCCAAAAAAAACTTATTTAAATTATTTACCTAAACTGGACCTAAATATAAAAATATTAAATGATTTTAACTTTGAATTTCTTGTAAAATAATTTCTATTATTATTATTATTATTATTATTATTATTATTATTATTATTAAGTGAATATATATATATATATATAAAAGAATTTAATGAATAAATTTATTATTATTTTTGTTCAAAAAATACAAAAAACATAGTATAATATTATTGTGCAATTAATAATAATAATTATTTTATTTTATTTTATTTTTGGATTGTGGACTATTATGTCTATCAAAGAAAAACATTGGGGATTGATTTGTACATTAGTTTTTTTTGAAGACTAAAATATCCATTTTTAAAATTGTTAGGGACTGATCTAGATAATTACTCTACCAAAAAATAAACTGAAAACTGATCTATCTACTAAAATAAAACTTTAAAAATTTGTGTATTAATTTTTTAAAAAAATTAGAATGTCCAATTCTAATATCTAAGGAAGTAATTTGGATAATTACTCTTAAAATAATAAAATTCACATATTATTTTATCATTTTATTAAGAATTTTTTTCTCAAACAAAAGGGCTAGTGAAGTTCTCACTAGATGATAAACTACATTTGAGGGCTATTAAAAAATATCGCATAAAAGTAAAATAAATAAATAACTAAAAGATTTAGCATGCTTTTATTCTACATGCAAAACGTGCCATCTGCGACTGTGCTTCAAAATTACAAAAGACAGAGAACTATATATTTTATTCATGTCATGCCATTTAAAAAGAAATCTATGGTTTTACCCAAAATGTTTTTTTTTTTCAAATAATTTTATTGTTATCTACCAAACTAAAAAGTTTCGCACCTATTTCTAGCTTAAATATCATTAAAGAGAAATCCATGACATGACAGGGTTCTTACTTCCTTCATCAAACAATTTCAAAAAGGCCACTATTCAAATAAAGATGACAAAAATATTTTTTTATAAAAATATTTTGTTTGAAAATATAACTTATTTATTTAATTACATTTTAAATAAAATAATACTTTTATAAATATAAAAATTTAATTATATAATTTATTATTCAAAAGTCAAAAAAATACTTTTACATAAAATAATTATAAAATTTTTATTATAATATCTATTTTTAAAAAATAATAATATTTTATTTATAATAATGTTTTAAAATATTATTTTCTTTGACAAATTTTTTTTCACTTAAAATTATTAATTTTAATTATAATTTAGTTTTACTTTCGTATCTAAACATTAAAAAAAAGTCTTTTTTTTAATTTTTTCAAACATGTTCAATGTATACCAATTATTTTATAAAAATTAGAAAAAAATTCAACATTCACCACAATTTATTATTTTTATCAATATTTTTATTTATTAATTTAATTCTTTTATTATAATAATTTAACAATATATTTTTAATTTATATTTTTAAACATTATTAATTAATTAATCATTTTTTAACATTCTTCTAAAAATAATTTATTAGACCTGATAAATACATTAGGGTGATGCTGAATTAGTGTAAAAAGAATTAGTTAGCATGTGATCAATTTGTTAGTTAGTCGGTTGTCACATGTCAATTAGTTGGCCATAGATTACTTACTCCCCATTTTATGGAGGAATACCATTAACCCATTTAAAAATATTTACAAATTAAACCCTGTTTTTTTATTTTTGAAAAAATTGATAATTAAAATTTTGCCTCCCTAGTTTTACTTTTTACATCTTTTTCCTTTCCTTTTAATCATAATTCCAGAAATGAGAGAGATGTCTCTGCTAGGGCTTTTTTTCTAGTGATTCATGTTCTTGCTGCTGCAGCTACCATCGTTCGCTGTTGCTGCTTGTACTTAGCACCGCCACCACTCCTTCTACTGCCACCACACCACATTTCCGGTCCTTCTGCGTTGTTGTGCTTTGTCTTTTCCCCTGCGAACTACTCAGATTTCATTTTAATCGTAATTTCAGAGATGAAAGAGATGTCTCTGCTAGGTCCTCTCCACTAACATTCATGTTCTTGTCACATCTCTATAGTTACCACTGTCATTGTTGCTGCATGCACTCAGCACTGCCACTACTCCTTCTTCTGCCGCAACACCACACTTTCCAGTCCCTCTGTGTTATTGTGTGCTTTGTCTCTGCTTCTGCAAACTACTCAGGTTTTATTTTACTTTATTTTGTTTTATTACTTTTTCTATGACAATTTTTGTGTATTTGGAGATTTTTCTACTGTCTTCGCACCGCAGTGTTTATTTTAAGGGTGGAAAAGAAAATAAAACAACTACTTCACTTTAATGGCAGATTTAAGTGTGGAAAAGAAAATACATTGCCTTAACTGAGCATTGCAATTGGCAACAAGTACAATGCATTTTTCTTTACAAATTTGTGATTATTAATTGGTGTCTGATTGTGTGAAGATTTCGAATCTGACTTGACTTGGAAAATTTATTCTGAAAAAAAAAAAAGACTTGTTCCTTTGATTTAACTAAACCAACACAATTCGAATAAGAAGTACAATTTTTCCTTTCCTTTGTTTTTAATTGAATCAGAACTTTGCATCATATCATATGTTAATAATAGTCAAATCTGTTAATGCCCAGAATTTATCCAAAGTACTACTGCCGCAACCTAGAAATTCAGCTTTACAATTTATTAGAATTTATCCAAAGTACTACTGCGGAGTACAGAATCTACACGTGCATATATTGAGTTCCTTTGATGTACTCCGATGCCGCATGGTTAGCATGAGATTTTGTACGTTGGGTGTGCATTTGGAGTAGGTTGTTTGAGATCCTCCATACGGATGTAAGATGCACCACGACAATACTCGCATTCGTATAGAAGTTGCCTACCTGAAGTTTCCGCCATGAACAAAGATGAGAGGAGAAGGACAGAAGTAACACCTGGCAAATGGTCAGCTCATACATCAACTGCTTGAATGCCTGGAAAATGGTCAGGGTTCCACCGCTTCAATACGTTGAGACGCATGCTTCCGTTGTTGACAATATTTGGGTGTGTTATATCGAAAATAATATTTTCGTATAGGATGTCATTAAATTCTTTGATAAGCCAATGTTCCATAAATTTAGACTTCGATCATTGCCAAGTGCCAAAATAATATTTCGATCAATCTCCAAATACATGTTACAATTAACTTTGGATTTGGGCCAATTAGGTACTTCGTGTGTACTCTCTATTAGTCGATTGACTTAAGTGTGGAAATCGAAGAGGCAGACTTGACAGAGGTCAACTATATCGAAGAAGAGGTCAGCAGTGCGATTTGTTAGTAAAAAAATAACAAAGTTGTGAACTTCGAGGTGGAGTCATCAAGGATGGTCAATCGATAAAGGAGAGAATGTTTGAAATTCGAGGTGGAGTCATCGAGGATGGTCAATCGATGAAGGAGAGAATGTTGATCGACTAGGACTTATCGAAAAGGAGTGAAGCAATCGAAGAAGTGAAAAAGTTAATAAGTGAAAATGATTAATGGCAGTTACAGATGGCACTCAAAGAGAGCGGGAACAGTTATTCAAGGATTGACGCACGTGGAAGTTATATCTGAATTTGATTGGTCGAACACTTCCATAAATACATGAAAGATCGAAGAAACAAAGGTTGGAATCTTTTCGGAGAAAACACTCACACTCACTCACATCCCCAGCAACTTTCTGAGTCAGTCTTTCTTCTTTGAAGAGTTGGTTCCATGTCTTTACTTTTCATTTAAATTCCCTCCAACCTTCCTTTTCATGCAATTTATCTTCTTTGCAATGTCATTTCAATTCCTTTAAATTCAGCAACTTTTATCCTTTTCAGTCTTTACCTTTTAATTTGTCATTTATTTTTCCAAACACTTTTCCTTTATTTAATTTGATTTCTGCAAAGCTTAGTTCCTTCTTCTTTGTCATTGTCAAAGGCATGGATTTTGATGCAAAATAAAACTGATACTCACAAAGAGGAGTAGGTTTCGCTCCCAGACCATTAGATATCGAACCACCACCGATTTACAAAAAATCGACAAAAGAGGGTGAAATATCTCTGTCTTGAAAAGTGACTTTGAAAGCACCTCCACTATATGGAATGCCTCCAAGACCCATGATTATTTCTGTATGGGAAAGCATACCCTCTTCTTTAACCTTCTCTAGATAGGTTTGTCTTTGTTTTCCCACCCTTCGCTCGATGTGTGGCCTATTTTCATCCCAATGGCGACACTCGCATTTGTGCTATGAAAGCGACGGTCTCTTTTTAAATAATTGATGCTTTATCTTCAGTAGGAGAACCAATGTGTGAAAGTGATATGTAAACGCTATTCTGAATGGATTAAACGAAGAGTATAGCTCAGTAATCACCTCAGTAGTGGCAAGACCAGTGAGCATCTCGGTTGGAGAATTAAAGGCTTTGCTATTAACTCATGAAAGTATGTTGGAGATGTTTTGAAAATCAGAGTCATTTATACAAGCAAATGTGGCACAAAGTTCACTAGGTTACTCTCAGAACTTTAACTCAAAAGGTGGCTGGTGCGGTGTTTTACAACTACAGACTAACCGGCAAGTGCAACGGGTCGTACCAAGTAATACCTTACGTGAGTAAGGATCGATCCCACGAGGATTGATGGATCAAGCAACAATGATTGATTGATTGGCTTAGTTAGGCAAGCAGAAAAGGGTTTTAAGATATTCAAAAGGTTTAAGTTTGAACTCAGAATATCAAAAGGATAGACAAATAAATAAGTTGGGAATAAAATATGGAGAAAAAGTTAAGGCTTCAGAGTTATCTATTTTTCCGGATTGATTTTTCTTACTAACTATTTTAATCATGCAAGATTTAATTCATGGCAAACTATATGTGACTAGACCCTAATTCCTTAGACCTTCCTAGTCTCCTCTAAAATTCATTAACTGCCAATTCCTTGGTCAATTAATTCCAATTAGAAGGTGATGATCAAATTCCAGTTTATATGCCACAAGAATCCTAATTATCCAAAAATAAGGGGATTATATATCACGTATCTTGTTAAATACAAACAATTAGAAATTCAGGATAATATGTTTTTAAGTTGTTGTTCAAGTAAAGAGCTTTTCCAAGTTTTACAAGAACTCAATTAGAACATGGGTCATACTTCCGTTCCACCCAAATTCTTAAAATAAAGAACGAAAACAATTATTGAAATATAAATCAAAACATGGATTAAATTAGAAAGATCAAACGAATCAATCCATACAAATAGACAGAGCTCCTAACCTTAACAATGAAGGATTAGTTGCTCATAGTTCAGAGAAGAAAACCAGAATTCTGGTAAAAATGTACCGAGTTCCGATCTGATGGCATCAGATCCCTTTTTATAACTAATCCTAATAAATTTAAAATCTAATTATCTAAAATTAAAAATAATATCTTTTCCTAAAAAATAAGATTTGAATTTAAATTCGACTTAATTAACAAGTCTTCAGCTGATGGGTGGGGACCACTTGATTTGTCCATTCTGTAGTTTCTAATATGTGTTTTCTGGGCTGGAAACTGGGTCAAAACAACCTGAAAATCGCCCCCAGCATTTTCCTACGTTTTTCTGCACATGGCGCATGTCACGCGTACGCGTCGATGGTCTTTTCTGCGAGTCACGCGAACGCGTCGGTCACGCGCACGCGTCGCTGAGCAAATCTTCAATTCACGCGTACGCGTCAGTCACGCGCACGCGTCGCCATGGATACCTCCAAATCACGCGCACGCGTGCGCGTCGCTCCTCGCAGCCATCTCCTTTGATTCTCGTGCTGCAGAAACTCCATCAAATTTCGCCGAATGCTACCTAAAATAAACAAAATTGCAAAAGACTCAAAGTAGCATCCATAGTGGCTAAAATATAATTAATTCTTGATTAAACATAACAAATTAGATGCAAATTAACTAGGAAAATATAGAAAAGATGCTCACGCATCAGTGGCTTCAGAGGAGGTTTCAAAGGAGATTACAGAAGTAGAGGTGGTGGCAGACAGATGAGAGGTGGTAGAAACTTCTATAATAATGGTCAATCTAGCGACAACAATTCCAGATTTGGAACTCAGGCTTACAATAATCCAAGTTTTGGTGGTGTTGAAGGGGCAAGAATGTTCAACAATGAAAAGCAGCAACAATATAATGGTTCAAGAATGTTCAATGGTGATAGGTCTATTTGCCAAGTGTGTGACAAGTCTGGACATACTACCAAGACATGCTGATATAGGTATGATCCATCAGAAGGCTCCAGATTTCAATATGAAGGCACAAACTCACAGACTCTGCAAGCATCACAAGCCAACTTGAGCAATGTATTGGCCACACCTGCAACATTACAAGATCAAGGCTGATTTCCAGACTCAAGTGCTACACCCCATATGACTTCAGACCAACAAAATCTAATTGAAAGGGAGAAGTATGAAGGTGCAGACCAAGTGATCATAGGTAATGGATCAGGTTTGCATATCAACCTTGTTGAAAAGTCTTTCTTTAAAATTGATTTGAGCAATAGAGAATTCTTGTTAAGTGGTGCATGAATTTGTGATTCGCACAACTAACCAGCAAGTGCACTGGGTCGTCCAAGTAATACCTTACGTGAGTAAGGGTCGATCCCACGGAGATTATTGGTTTGAAGCAATCAATGTTTATTTTATTGATCTTAGTCAGGAGGTCAATAAGGTTATTTGGATTTAATTGTAAGAAGTCAAAGTATTTAAAATTATTAGAAAGATAAATTAGATTTGATTGGAAAGATAAACAATGATGAGAAATATGTTGGAGTTTTGGAGATGCTTTGTCCTCTGAATTCCTGCAATGTAATATTTAACTCAATTGTTTGTAAATCACGTCTACGGCAAGCTGTATGTAGGGCGTCACCATTGTCAGTGGCTACTTCCCATCCTCTCAGTGAAAACGTTCCTATGCTCTGTCATAGCACGGCTAATCATCTGTCGGTTCTCAATCAGGCTGGA
>NC_029779.3:12355607-12356348 GCF_000817695.3 Arachis duranensis | reverse complement strand
ACATAACTGGGTGAACCTTTTTAGATTGTGACTCAGCTTTGCTAAAGTCCCCAATTAGAGGTGTCCAGAGTTCTTAAGCACACTCTTCTTGCTTTGGATCACAACTTTAACCACTCAGTCTCAAGCTTTTCACTTGGACCTGCATGCCACAAGCACATGGTTAGGGACAGCTTGATTTAGCCGCTTAGGCCTGGATTTATTTTCTTCGGCCCTCCTATCCATTGATGCTCAAAGCTTTTGGATCCTTTTTACCCCTGCCTTTTGGTTTTAAGGGCTATTGGCTTTTTCTGCTTGCTTTTTCTTTTTCTTTCTATTTTATTCCCTTTTTTTTTCGCACAAGCTTTTGCTTTTTCACTGCTTTTTCTTGCTTCAAGAATCACTTTCATGATTTTTCAGATCATCAATAACATTTCTCTTGTTCATCATTCTTTCAGGAGCCAACAATTTTAACATTCATAAAATTCAATATCAAAAATATGCACTGTTCAAGCATTCATTCAGAAGACAAAAAGTATTGCCACCACATATAATTAATTAGAATTTTTCTTATTAAGAACTCGATATTAAAAACTCAAAAAAATATTGCCTCCTTATTCTAAAAATCTGCCATTTTATTCATGTTTGATGATGATGAGAAAAATAAATTATAACTTAATTGGAATTAAAATCAAAGTAGAGATACTAATTACTGCTACTAATATATAACTTCTAAGGTAAATTTCTAATAAGAACAGTTATCAC
>NC_029779.3:12350834-12351128 GCF_000817695.3 Arachis duranensis | reverse complement strand
CATGTCTTCAATCACGCCTGATGGGTATTTAATGGAGCCATCAGCAAGTTGAAGACATATCCTGGTTGGTTTGATTTCTTCGGTCAAACCAAGCTTTCTGATAGTAGATGCAGGTATTAGGTTGATACTTGCCCCAAGATTACATAAAGCTTGCTTGGTACAAGTACCCTCTAATGTGCATGGTATCATAAAGCTTCCGGGATCTTTAAGCTTCTCAGGTAAGCTTTTCAGAATGACTGCACTACATTCTTCAGTGAGGTAAACTTTTTCAGTTTCCCTCCAATCCTTCTTATT
>NC_029779.3:12350306-12350616 GCF_000817695.3 Arachis duranensis | reverse complement strand
GTTGCTGCAGGTTTATTACCTACAGAAGTGGGTTGGGAGGCCTTTTTAGAAGGGTTGTTATCAGCACTTGTATGTGACTGATCACCCACTGGCATTTGAATGCCAGAGGTGGAAGCTGGAGTGGCGTTAGACGCCACTTCCTTATTTGTTACTGGCGTTTGAACACCAGAACCATATTCCCTTTGGGCGTTCAACGCCGGATTCATGCTTGTTTCTGGCGTTGAACGCCAGGAATGAGCATGGTCTGGGCATTCAGCGCCAGCATTATTCCTCTCTGGGCTCTGATTGTCCTCAGAGGGATTTTGAGTAT
>NC_029779.3:12349831-12350269 GCF_000817695.3 Arachis duranensis | reverse complement strand
AGCCATTTGTTCATTTCTTGGCTTCCTGCTGCTTTGAAGTGAGGTATTTAATGTTTTCCCACTTCTTAATTGAACTGCTTGACATTCTTTTGCTATTTGTTTTGACAGTTGCTTTTCTGTCTGCTTTAATTGCACTTCCATATTTCTGTTAGCCATTCTTGTTTCCTGTAATATTTCCTTGAATTCGGCTAGCTGCTGAGTTAGAAAGTCTAATTGCTGATTAATTTCATGAGCCTGATTCACCGAACTGAGTTCAGCAGTTACTGTTTTAGCTTCTTCTTTCATGGAGTTATTTAACCACCTCTTAGCTTGATCTTTTACAGCAAATGGAAACAGTAATAATCTGTAGACATCCTTATCCACTTCTTTATCATGTACTGTGTCAGCAATTTGTAAAAACTGTGCCAGAAACTCAGTAGGTTCTTCCTGTGAAAGACT
>NC_029779.3:12349429-12349794 GCF_000817695.3 Arachis duranensis | reverse complement strand
GAAGACCAGAATACTGGCAGTTTTGCTGCACCATGATAATGAGCTGAGGATTCAACTCAAAGCTACTAACTCCAATGGAGGGTATGCAGATACTACTCCCATATGAAGCAGTAGTGGGGTTAGCATATGACCCCAGAGTCCTCCTGGACTGATCATTCCCATTTAATTCCATAATGGAATAAAAGAGATGATATGTATGTTGCTATTATTTATTTTATAATAGTGGAATAAATAAAAATGGAATATATAAGAAAAATTTGAAAATATTTTATGAAATTTTTTTTTTCGAAAAATTTTGAAATTGAAATCTGAAATTTATATAAAAAATTTCGAAAATGTAGTTTTAAAATTAGTTAGAAAAGATT
>NC_029779.3:12348121-12349320 GCF_000817695.3 Arachis duranensis | reverse complement strand
TTTAGATCTAATGCTCCTTATTTTCGAAAATTTTGGAGGGAAAACACCAAGGAACACCAAACTTAAAAATTTTAAGATCAAGACACAAGAAAAACTCAAGAACACTTTGAAGATTCACAAGAACACCAAGAACAAAAGAAAGAACACCAAACTTAAAATTTTTAGAAAATCAGAATAAATTTTCGAAATTTATGAAAAGATTAACAAGAAAACACCAAACTTAAAGTTTGGCATTTTCGAAAATTATAAAAAGATTAACAAGAAAACACCAAACTTAAAGTTTGGCACAAGATTCAATAAAAGAAAAATTATTTTTTGAAAAAGATTCCAAAGAGGATACCCAATTATGAAGAACAACTACTAAAGCTCCAGCAAAATGGGCAGCAACTTCAGAGTTAATTTTTAAAAATGGATATAAGTAAAAAATTTTTTGAAAGTTACTGTTTGAAAAAGCACAAGAGAAACAAGAAAAGACACAGAACAAGAAAAACTAAAGATCAATCAAGAAAAATGGACAAGAACAACTTGAAGATCAAGAAAGAACCAAGAACACTAACACGAAAATTTTAAAGAAAATATAAAATATGCAATTAACACCAAACTTAAAATAAGACACTAAACTCACGAAAAATTAACAACTAATTAAGAAAAATAATATTTTTGAAAAGAAATTTTTGAAAAGAAACTATCCTATCAAAATTTGATGACTCTATAACAACAAAAATAAATTATTCCTAATCTAAGAAATAAAATATGCCTTCAATTGTTCAAACTCAATAATCCCCGGCAACGGCACCAAAAACTTGGTGCACGAATTTGTGATTCGCACAACTAATCAGCAAGTGCACTGGGTCGTCCAAGTAATACCTTACGTGAGTAAGGGTCGATCCCACGGAGATTATTGGTTTGAAGCAATCAATGTTTATTTTATTGATCTTAGTCAGGAGGTCAATAAGGTTATTTGGATTTAATTGTAAGAAGTCAAAGTATTTAAAATTATTAGAAAGATAGTAAAGAATAATAGCGTTACTTGTTATGCAGTGATGAGAAATATGTTGGAGTTTTGGAGATGCTTTGTCCTCTGAATTCCTGCAATGTAATATTTAACTCAATTGTTTGTAATGCACGTCTACGGCAAGCTGTATGTAGGGCGTCACCATTGTCAGTGGCTACTTCCCATCCTCTCAGTGAAAACGTTC
>NC_029779.3:12347513-12347921 GCF_000817695.3 Arachis duranensis | reverse complement strand
TTTAGACTTTCCGGATTCTCATGAATACCGCCATGAATCCGGCTTATACCGCGAAGATTCTGTTGGGGAATCTAAGAGAAGTTCATTCAGTCTGATGTAGAACGGAGGTGTTTGTCAGACACACGTTCATAGATTGAGAGAGATGATGAGTGTCACGGATCATCACCTCTTTCACAATTAAGCGCGAATAAACATCTTAGATCGGACCATACACACGTTTGAGTGAAATATAAACAATTGCATTAATTCATCGAGACGCTGCAGAGCTCCTCACCCCCAACAATGGAGTTTAGAGACTCATGCCGTCAAAAAGTATGTAATTCAGATCTGAAAATGTCATGAGGTACAAGATAAGTCTCTAAAAGTTGTTTAAATAGTAAACTAGTAACCTAGGTTTACAGAAAATGA
>NC_029779.3:12309323-12342930 GCF_000817695.3 Arachis duranensis | reverse complement strand
TTTCTTGGCGTTAAACTCCAGGTTATGACGTGTTTTGGGCGTTCAACTCCGGATCATGACGTTTTTCTGGCGTTTAACTCCAGACAGCAGCATGAACTTGGCGTTCAACGCCAAGTTACGTCGTCTATCTTCGCGCAAAGTATGGACTATTATATATTGCTGGAAAGCCCTGGATGTCTACTTTCCAACGCCGTTGAGAGCGCGCCAATTGGACTCCTGTAGCTCTAGAAAATCCATTCCGAGTGCAGGGAGGTCAGGATCCAACAACATCAGCAGTCCTTTTTCAGCCTAAGTCAGATTTTTGCTCAACTCCCTCAATTTCAGCCAGAAAATACCTGAAATCACAGAAAAATACACACACTCATAGTAAAGTCCAGAAATATGATTTTTGCCTAAAAACTAATATTATTCTACTAAAAACTAACTGAAACATGCTAAAATCTACATGAAATTACCCCCAAAAAGCGTATAAAATATCCGCTCATCATTAAGCAAATTACTACATGTACCTGATATCACTAAGAACTTACTTAGTGTATATAAATTCTGCTGTGACAATAATGTCTATTTTGAATTTTATTCTAATGGCTGCTGTGTGAAATCTCATGAAACTAAAGAAATTGTTATACAGGAAAAAGTTGACAAGGGAATGTACAAGTTCCTCAATTTCACTCCATCTTTTACTTCATCAAATAAACCAGCTGCCTTTGCCTCAAATGTGTCCACTGTTGATCAATTTCTCTTGTGGCACAATAGATTAGGTCATCCAGCAAATGATGTTGTTTCCTCTGTGCTTAAATCTTGTAATATTGTTGCTTCATTAAATAAAAATTCTTGTGCTTCCTGCTGTATTGGAAAGTCTCATGTACTCCCTTATCCTCCTTCAAATATCTTATATACTGCTCCCTTGCAACTCATATACACATACATCTGCGGCCTGCCCTATACCTGACTTAAATGGAAACTATTACTTTGTCATTTTCATTGATGCATATAGTAAATACACTAGTAAATACAATTGGCTCTACCTCATTAAAACTCGATCTCAAATCAAATTAGTTTTTAATTGCTTCCAACAAATGGTTGAGTTGCAATTGAACACAAAAATTAAATTGCTTCAATCTGACAATGCTGCTGAATTTTTGAGCTTGGCTAAGGATTTACAGGTACAAGGTGTACTACACATATTTTCTTGTCCTCATGAACATTAGCAAAATGACAGTGTTGAGAGAAAGTATAGGCATATAGTTGAAAAGGGCTTAGCTATGCTAGCAGGTGCAGGCATGCCAATTAAGTACTGGGGAGAGGCCTTCATGACGGCAGTTCACTTAATAAATAGGTTACCAACATCAGTGTTGCATGACTAGTCACCATTTGAAAAGTTGTTTGAGAAGAAATTTGATTACACAAGCCTTCGGGTCTTTGGCTATTTGTGTTTTCCACACCTGTGACCATACAATAGGCACAAGCTGGAGTTTAGATCAGCACCATGTACTTTTCTGGGTTATAGTGCAGTGCACAAAGGCTACAAGTGCCTCGCTACAGAATGGAAGATAGTGATGTCAAGCAATGTGATCTTTGATGAGCAGAATTTTCCTTTCAAAAATTCGAAACCTCCCTCAACAACCAAGCCTGATTTGTCTTCTGACTTTCACTCAACTCCAACCATTCCATTACTAAATAGGAACATGTCTCAACCCTCACCTAACATTACAGAATCAAGGTCTTCACATCTTGCACCAAGCATCACAGCCACTCCCCTTCCCTTGTCCTCACCTGTACCTACTGTACCAAGTATTCCAGAGTCCAGATCTCCTTCTTTGTCTATCACAGCCACCTCTCCTACCTTACCTTCACCAGTACCTATAGCACCATCATCCACACCCATTCAAATACCTATTTCAGACTTGAAAATTGTTCTTTCCTTTGATGATGATCACTCAGTCTCGGCAGCATCAAATCAAAATGTTTACCCCATGATCACAAGGAGCAAGAGTGGAGTCTTAAAGCCTAGATCCTTTTCTAGCTAGCATTGAACCAAGGACTGTCAATGATGCCTTGTCCAAACCGGAGTGAAAAGCTGCGATGGATGATGAATATGCTGCACTTATGCAAAATCAAACCTGGAAATTGGTTCCTCTTCCTCAGGGCAGAAAGGCTGTGGGTAGTCGTTGGATTTTTTAAGTTAAATACAACCCTGATGGAAGTCTCCAAAAATACAAGGCTCGCCTAGTAGCTCAAGATTTCTCTTAAAGGTCTGGGTGTGATTTCACTGAGACATACAGCCTAGTGGTGAAACCAACCTCAATTCGCATTGTCCTCACCTTAGCACTGTCAAGGAATTAGAGAATCAGGTTGCTTGATGTGAATAACGCATTTCTACATGGCGATTTGGTCAAAGATGTATATATGAAACAACCAAAGGACTATGAAATTAGAGATAGAACTCTAGTGTGCAAACTCACCAAGGTCCTTTATGGTCTGAAACAGGCTTCAAGGGCCTGGTACTATAAGCTGTCAACAGCTCTCCAGCACCTTGGTTTTCATTCAACAAAGTCTGACATCTCTGTATTCACGAGGTTCAAAAATGGCTCATCACTATTTGTCCTGGTATATGTAGACGATATAATCATCACTAGAGACTAAGATGAAGCAATTTCTCAGATCATTAAGCAGCTGAATGACAAATTTGTGTTGAAAGACATGGGTGAGCTTCACTATTTTCTTGGGATTCAAGCCACCAAGACTGCTAATGGAGGTCTATTACTCTCACAAGAGAAATATGCCAGAGATTTGCTCAAGAAAGTTGAAATGAAAACATTGTAAGCCCTGTCATACACCCTTACCTTCCTCAGTTCGATTTTTTGCTTTTGGAACTCCCTATTCAAGAATCCTAAGCTCTACAGATCAGTTGTGGGAAGTCTACAATACCTCACAGTTACTCATCCAGAACTAGCATACTTAGTGAACAAAATTTCACAGTTTATGCAAAATTCCTTGGAAGAGCATTGGAGATTAATAAAAAGAATCTTGAGGTATGTGCAAGAAACACTTAGCTTTGGTTTACACTTACACAAAACAAAGGTGCAAACCAACAAAGCTTATAGTGATTCTGACTGGGCAGGGAACCAGATGATAGGAAGTCCAATGGAGGTTTTTGTGTCTTTCTTGGGAGCAATTTGGTTTCATGGAGTTCAAAGAAGCAGGGTGTTGTTGCCAGGTCTAGTACTGAAGCAAAGGACAGGGCGATGGCTGACTTGGTTGCTGAACTAATTTGGATTAAGAACCTTATGGTTGATCTAAGAACAAAACTCTCAACAGCTCCATCAGTCTACTGTGATAACTTGAGTGCTATGTTGCTTGCTGCTAATCCAATCTTGCATTCTAAGTCAAAATATTTTGAAATGGATCTCCATTTTGTAAGAGACTATGTTATAAAAAAAATTATTCAAGTAAATCATGTTATTGGAACTGTACAACTAGCTAATATGTTGACAAAACCACTGCCCAGTAGTGCCTTTCTTGAGTTCAGAAAAGAACTAATGGTTGAAAGTTTGGAGACATCCACTGATAAAAGCAGGCTTGACAGAGAAAGTCATAAAGAGGGTCATGATAGATACAATAGTTTTAATGTTGAAGAGCAGCCAAACAGCAGAGGTTATGATAGATACATTAGGTGATGCTGAATTAGTATAAACAGAATTAGTTAGCTTATGATCAATTTGTTAGTTAGTTGGTTGTAACTAAGCACATGTCAATTAGTTTGTTAGTGATTAGTTTAGCTTGTGACAGCTGTAACTCCTCTGTTATAAGTAGTTAAAGCTAAGCTATTATTGTGTGATATTGAAACTCACTTTACTAATACACTTCAGATTCAACCAGAACTTTCTTTCTCTTCTCTACATGTACCCTGCTCGTACTCCCCCTCTTTCTTGAATTCTTTTCCTTTTTACTCCCTTTCTTACTTGAACCTGGTACCTTTCAAAACCATCATTTCGTTAAATTTTAGGGTTCAAAAGCCATCTCAAACAACCCTCCTTACCCCCTGTCTCACCTAAGCCAAGTATTTTCTTCGATTCGTTGGAGGAAATACATCTTCTTAGTTGAAATAAATTTATTTAAATATGTAATAATATGATAATTAATTATGTATATTCATCAATATTATACATAAGATGGATTCTAATATGGAAGGAACTCACTTTAATGTTGCCAATGGAAAATATTTAATAACAAAAAATATTTGACAAAAATTATCAAAAATTATTATTTTTAATTTTATTTAATATATTTATAATAAATAAATATTAAATAAAATAATTTACATTATTTAAATTAAGGTAAAAACTCAGGTGCAGTTGATATCTGAGAATCGTTAGATAATTTAACTAATATATATAACTATATTTTCATTAACAACTCTTATATATCAATTTTACGTGAAGTCGATTTCGCTTGAATTTTCACCAAAAACTAATTGCTTTTCGTCTCTCTAGAATTACTGCACATAAAAGATTACGTAAACAATATTGATTCAACGCTGCACTAAGTTATTAATAATAAACATAATCTTCAGCCAGTATAAGCAGTCAAACTCAAATGTTTATATATGGTAGCTACGTATGTATGCCGTATGTGGTATGGGTTGGAAAATTTAATTGAGAAATATTAGGGCTAATATTTTTAGTAAAAAATGTGAAGAGTTGATTAGTATTAGTTTAAATATAACATAAAAATAATGTTAGTTATTTAATATTTTTAATTCGATTTAACTTATAATTTTTTTTTTATGTTAAGATATGGAAGGTGAGAAGTAAATGTATGTTTAAAATAAGCACATTTTGTGCTTATTGAATTTGTCGTATTTTTATAAATTATTGGATTTTATTAAATATAAATAAAAAATATTATAAAAAAATATTGATATATTATAATAAATATAAAATACATTAGACATTATTAATATATAAATAAATAAGTAATTAAGTATCTTTTAATATATAATACNNNTTAATATATTATAAAAATATTATTTATTTTTAAAATGTAAAATAAATATTTTAAATATTTTTATTTAAGTAGGTGCCACAAATTAAAGCAGCCATTGAAGGGGTGAAAATAACACCACCAAACACTAAAACCACCGCACCTTCTTCATCTTCTAACGTGGGTTTGACACACAAACGGAACACGTGCTTATGTTAATGTCATTCATCCCATAGTCCTATACTCCTATGTACCAAAATCATAAAAACACAAAAAATATTAATAATAAATTGTATATTTTAGAGCATATTAATACATATTTTAAAAATTAAAAATAATTATATCTTGTATATACTAGTGTAATAAAATTTATTCATAAATAAAAATTGTAAATTTATAGTTATTTTTTGATATGATAAAAAAGAATAAAGATGAATTTATATATGTAAGGACTCTTCCAACCAAGTCCCACCTACTCTCTTGTTTGGTTTGAAGATTATCAGGGACAATGAGATCAAAGCCTTGACCTTGAATTTTTCAGAGAGAAAATTATAATTATAATTAAAACTTAAAAGAGTAGAAAAGCTTTTTAAGTATATTAGTAGATGGTTGTTTTAATAATTTTTAATTATTAATTTTAATTATATATATTTTTTATAATTAAGACCGACGATCAAAAATTAATGAAATACCGAGTAAAAGTCTAAAAAGTAGAAACCACAACCATAAGATCAACAGTGTTGACTTGGATTTAATTTTGGTCACCATATGAATGTATAGGCCGTATTACTTTATTAGGGATAAAATTTTTTAAGGGTTTTGTTTATAACACTTGTTAAAATTTGAAAGTTTGTTTAATTTTTTATTAAAAATTTAATTATGTATTATTGTATCAATAAGAATAATTTATTTTCAAATAACTTATTTTAAAACTTATTATTATTTAAAAAGCTATTTAAATGAATTATTATTTAAATTTTTTAAAATTGTCAGTGGTTCAGTACGTTAAAATTTATTTTTTAATAAATCAATAATATATTAAAAAAAATTTAAACATTTTTCTTTTAATAAAATATTTTTATATTAAAAGCCTTCACCAGAAAGTTCCATTTTTTTAATATGAGAATTTTAAAGAATATGCTCTCTTGTTTATAAATATCAGTTATTTTTCTTAAAAAAAAATGCATATTAAGAAATCATTAATTTCAAAATTATTTGAAATTGTTAGATGAAATTAATCTTGTGTTCTCTCTTTGATTTTTAATCAAATGTTTAGTATTAGGTATGTTATAATTAATAAATAGAGGTATAAACTGAAGAAAATCTTAAATCAACCATATGACTTATAAATTATTAAGCAAAATTTCAGACAAAATAAGAAAAACTTATATTGTCACATGGAGAAAAGAATTAAATACAAGGCATATAAGAAAAATGTAATCATCAATAATAAAATTTATTTTAGTATTTACTTTATTTTCTACACCACCTTAGCTTGCTTGAGATATGTTAAAAACGATAAAGAAAACACTTGGAAAGTAAAGTTTACTACTCAAAGAATGGATGTGAAGTCCGTTGAACATTGAGTTTTAAATTCATATGCTCGCATAACATGTTTTCATAAAAAAATATAGAAACATTTGACCCATAATAAAATCGTGTAAACTGTTCACTTAGACAAAGATATATTACAAATAATTCAGTCTTCACTTCCACCAACCTCTTTGATTCAATTTTCTCGTCTACCATACTACCATTGTCCAAGTGGGTCCATTATTTATATTTGGATCAATTCATATACACGTAAAAAAAAAAGTGTATTAACTAATTGATCAATTATATTTTAAGATCATTATAGTGCCATATCTGAACTATTAAAATATCGATGCTAGTATAATTGACTAATTGTTATTGCGTTGAGTTAGTTGGAAAAACCAAAAAAGAAAGAAACCATAACAACAACTACAAGATTCAATAACAGCCGTTAGAAATAAGAGACTGAGAAAGTAATTTGAATAGTGTATTATTAAGTATATAAAATGATATAATATATAAGAATATTTATAGATATTAAAAGAATCGATATATAAAGATATAATATTCTATAATAAATATTTAGATATAATAAATAATTCTAATAAATACTAATTAATCCTAATATATTCTGACATTCCCTTTCAAACTCAAGTGACAACTTGAGTTTGAAACTTATTTAAAACAAAAATGTATAACCTGATAGAAAGGGTGCAGACAGAACTATTATAAGGAAACACAGATGGAACTTCTGCTGTCTGAAGAAAGCGCAGATGAAACTGTCGATGTTTGAAGAAAGCGCAGACGGACCTGCCACTGTCTGAAAGAAACGCAAACCAAACGGTCACAAAGAAACGCAGACAGAACTGCCACAATGAAACACAGATAGAATTGTTAAAAGAGTGACCAACTGTCGAAAAAACTGCTGAAAAGATGCCAAACTGCCGGAAAGCTGCTGAAAATTTGACAAAATGTAAAGTGATGACAAACCATCGGAAGATGACGAAAAATATATGGTTTCTCACTGATAATAAGTAAGTAGTGAATGAGCTAATCGATTAGGTGAGAAAGCATTAAAGCATTGACAAAAGAGAATGAAAAAAAAATGGCATAGAAGAAAAATATGAAAAATATAGTGATTTCACTAGAAGAAAAACAACTTATCCTCTTCAAGGAGAATACTATGACTCTGATATCATGCTAGAAACAAAAGACTGTGAGAATAATCTGAAAAATGTATTATTGGGTGTATGAAATGATACAATATAGAAGAATATTTATAGGTGTTAAGAAAATCGATATAATAAAGACATAATATTTTATAATAAATATTCAGATATACTAAATAATTCTAATAAATGCTAATTGATTGTAATATATTCTAAAAATAACATATCTGCTCTTCAAATTTTGTATTTATATGTCCATATAACAATTACATAAAAAAATTATTACAAGTCTTAGTTATGACAGTTTCAAATTTCCAATTAAAAATGAAAGTGTTATTATATACTATATATCTCATGCTACTAAACATTTTGGAGTAAAACATCTTACATAAAACTTTCATTTCAAGATTATGAATAGCCAACAGGGTCACAATTTTAGAGTTTGGACACACTCTAATATTGTGCTCACATTTAAATTTACTGAATTTCGTAAACTAAGATTAAGTCCATCTAATTTTTCTAGGAAGTTAAATTTTCTAGTGAGATTGGTGGTGCAAGTTAATTTTCACCAATTTTAATTTTCTCTTATCTTTTATTATAGATAGTTTAAATATTTTAGTTTAGGGAAAATAAGTTAGTGCAAGTGAATTGTAAAGAACTTATTAAAAAATTTAAATTTATTTTTTTTATTATGGTTAAAACTCATATTTTCTTCCAATATTTGAAAATATTCTAAAAAAAATTTAAATATTGTCCTATTGGTATAGAAGAGGCAATAGGACAAAAAGGTGCTATATGGTTCCTTTCTTCTCTACAAAATACTTGCTGCAAATTGGTTAATGCTTGCGATCAGTGTGTCACAATCAAAATTCAGTTTGAGAGTATGATTTGGAGGTGTAGTACTATTTATGGTAGCCCTTAACATAATACCAGATGTCGACTTTGGGATTATCTGGTAGCTCATTCGGGGACTTTTCAAGGACCTTGGATTGCCCTCAGTGATTTTAGTAAAGTCTTATTCTCTCGTGAATCTAACGGTTTCCATTTTTTGAGTCAACATACGGATCAGTTTGCCAGTTCTCTAGGGAATAGTGCTCTATTTGACTTGAAGACTATAGAGAGACGTTTTTCTTGGTATAGGAGAATGAAAAACAGTATTGAGGTGGCAAACAAACTTGACCGGATTTGTGTTAATACTGGATGGCTATCTCTTTTTTCTGAGGCCTATGCAAAAATTTTGAATAAAATACAGTCTGATCACTGTCCTATCTTAGTGTGCTGTAAAGGGCGCCCGCAGTCGAAAAGGAACATACCATTTCATCTTATGGCGGCGTGGGCAATTCATCCTGGTCACAGAGATATTGTGAAACAGTCTTGGTGGTCTAGCTTTAGAGGAGTGCAAAGCAAGCTATCGGAGGTACAGAGAAATTCTCTTGAATTTAATTCTAAAGTGTTCGGTAATATTTTTTTTAGGAAATATGAATTGGAGTGATAAATTAATTATCTTCAAAAGTGTTTGGAAGAGAGGGAAGATTCTTACATGCATCAAAGGGAGCAACAGTTGATTGAGGATTATAATAACACTTTTGTGCAAGAGGAACTCCTTTGGTTTCAAAAATCTAGAGAATAGTGGCTGAAATTTCAGGACAAAAATACTAGTTTCTTCCATGTTCAGACTTTTGTGCGAAGGAAGATAAATAAGATTCATGATCTTTTTTTCAAGGACGGCGTGTGAGAGATGGACCTAGAAATTCTTAGCCAGGAAGCTGAATCTTTTTTCAAGAGCTTATTCTATCAGTTGGAGAATGTTGATTTAGGGTGTCTGGATGAAATTCCACTTCCTTCTTTGAATGAGGAAGCCTGCTGTAATCTTACTGTGTCTGTGACTATGGAAGAAGTTAAGGCAGCTAATTTTAGCATAAATTCCTTTAAGGCTTCGAGTTAGGATGGATTTGAAGCTTACTTCTTCAAGGAATACTGGAAGGTTATTGGGTCTGATGTTTGAAATATGATTAGGGAAGCTTTTTCTAGGGGTACTATTGATTCGAGGATGATGGAGACTCTTCTGGTTCTAATTCCCAAGGTGGAGTTGCCACTCGCCATTATCGATGAAGGATTTTAGACCTATTAGTCTCTGTAATGTGATCTACAAGGTCATCATCAAAGTCTTGGTCAACAAACTTTGGCCTCATCTCTCAAATATTGTTGGCCCTCTTCAAGGGGGTTTATCCCAGAAGGGGAGCTCCAGACAATGTCATTATAGCACATGAAGTTCTCCATTTTATGAAAATGACTAAGTTGAAGAAAGTAACTCTGACGTTTAAGATTGACTTGGAGAAAGCTTATGACAGAGTTGATTGGAGGTTTCTAAATCAGACACTCGTGAAATTCGATTTTCCTATCCCTACAGTCAAATTAATCATGAGCTGTGTCACTTCATCCTCATTGTCTATTCTTTAGAATGGTGATAGATTGGATAGTTTTACTCCTCATCGAGGTCTTCGGCAAGGTGATCCTATGTCACCATATTTTTTGTGTTGTGTATAGAGAGATTGTCTTGGTTGATTAGCCATCAAGTTGATATGGGCCGGTGGAATCTAGTTGCTATTTCTAGAGGGGGTCTGAGAATACCACATCTCATGTTTGTCGATGATTTGCTTCTCTTCTGTAAAGTGGAGAAGCGTCAAGTCCAAAATGTGATGGCAAGATTGGAGAGTTTCTATAAAGCTTCTGGGATAAAGATTAATTTGAAAAAATTTAAAGCGTTATGTTCCCGTAATGTTTCCACAATAAGAAAAGAACTCTTTACTGGGGTGTCATCCATAAGATTTGTCCAAAACGTAGGCAAATATCTTGAGATTACTCTTAGTCATGCTAGGGTAACTAGAGCAGCTTTCAATGAGGTTTTGGATAACATCTGGGGAAGGTTAGCCAGTTAGAAATGGCGTTTACTCAACAGGGCAGGTAGGCTCTGTTTGATCAATTCGGTTGTGGCTACTGTTCCTACCTACCGCATGCAAGTCTCTCTATTTTCCAAAGGAATAACAAACTCTATAGCATCCATAATGAGGACTTTTCTTTGGAAAGGCCATGCCAATGGTCGGGGGCTAAATCTTGTTAGCTGGAAGGTGTTGGTCACCCCAAAGAAGTTTGGTGGTCTGGGAATTAGAGATCCGTTTTGTGCTAATGTTGCTCTTCTTAGTAAGCTAGTTTGGCAACTATTTCATCATCCTCACAAGCTTTGGGTTTAGCTGCTCGCAGATAGATACCGTTGTTCTTTGGGTGACGAGTTCATCCATTCAGCGTCTAAAGGATCTTATGTTTGCAGGAGTCTGTATAAAATTTGGGATATTCTGAAGGATGGTTTTAAATGGTGCATTGGGGATTTGGATCATAATTTTTGGTATTCAAAATGGAGGAAAGAAGGGCAGCTTTGTAAAGAGATAGATTATGTTCACATTTCTGATTCGGATCTTTGGATTTTAGATCTTTGGTTGGCTGGAAAGTGGCAGCTTGAGAAGGTTTATTATCCTCTTCACCAGGTTTTGCATGAGAACATTCTCTCTTACAATCCGGATGTGCGAGCGGGTTCAGTGGTAGGCTGGACTTAATCTGGGACAGTGTCTAAGGTTTATGATGCTCGCAATGGCTACCTTTGGCTCTGCAAGAAGGTGTTTGGATGGGAGGAGAGAGGAAATTAATTTTGGATTTGGCGTCAGCTTGTTTCGGAAAAGATTAAATTCTTGGCTTGATTTTGTCTTCGAGAAGCACTGATCACTACTGTTTTTCATTTCAGGAGAGGCCTGACTCCTTCAGATAGTTTTCCCAGTTGCTTGATTTGTCAGGAAACAGTTTCTCATTGTATTCAGAATTGCCCAAAAGCCAAGCTTGTTTGGCAATCTCTGGAGATTTCCTGTCACCCTCTGGATTTGAAAAATTAGTTCTTGTTCCACAGTAATGAGCATCTTTTTAGATTCTTTTCTGGTCTTTGGTAGATTTGAAGAGTTAGGAATAATGAGATTTTTAATCATCAGGGCTGTGTTTGTTTCTAAGAATAGGACATGACAAGACACTGAGAACAGGACCGGACAAGACACTGATAGACAGAGACACAAAATTTTGTGTTCTTTTATTCTATTTGGTGATAAACTAGAACAAATTATGAAAATTCAATTTATTCTCATTTTTTTCATTTAAAAAATTTGAGATAAAATATATAACAATAAAAAATATAATTATGAAAAATTAACAAGAATAATGAAAGAAAAAATAAAAAATAAGTTGTGTCCCTTGTTAGTGTCTCCGTGTCCTTCCTGTCAGGATGGACACAAAATACACTAATTCAGTATCTCTGGATACATTGTCTCTGTCCATATCTTCTTTGCCAAACATGATTTTGTGTCTCAGTGTCCCTGTCTCAGTGTCCTGTTTCTGTAAACAAACGTAGCCCAGGAGCCTTGGACACCCTTTAAAGTAGCTCGTATGGCGTTAGCCTTAGAGAAAGAGCTTCGGAATATTTTTTAATTACAACGAGTTTCTATTCCTTCTATGATTAGTTGCTCTTGGGTTCCCCCTTCATTGGTACTTTTAAGATCAATTGTGATACTAGTTATCCTAATTTTGGTGGTCAAATTAGTTTTGTCTGTGTTAGCAGGGACTAGAAGGGAAACTGGCAAGGTGGCTGCTTGGGAACGATTGAGAGCTACAATATTCTTCAAGGAGAGTTGTTTGCTATTTGGAGAAAATTTCTGTTAGCCTGAGACTTTGGGTAAAGAGATGTGATTTGTGAAACTGACTGTCTGAAAACTTACAATCTTGTTACCAATTCTCATGACACTGCTAGTTGTGTAGATCTTGTTGTACTTAAAATCATCGATATCATGGCTTAGAAGTAGCGTGTTGATTTTCGTTTGATCTTGAGAGATGCAAATACCATAGCGGACACCATGGCAAAGACGGCAATAAGAACGCACTCTCCGTATGTCGAGCTTTCAGTGCCTTGGAAGGAGTTTAAGCTGAGTATTCAACGAGACCGTCCTATGTCTTTTTAGTCCTTTAGCACTTTGTTTTTTCTTTTCTTTTCTGTTTGGTTGTTTTTCTTTTTCAATAAAAAAATCCGTCTAATTTTAATATTTAATAAAAAATCTAAGAATAAAAAAATAAAATTTTAGTAAAAATAACAATTTATTAATTAAGTATGGGTTATAAATCATTTACATTTTTTAAATTTAAATTCTTATCCTATTTATAGTTATTTATTTTTTAAATAAATAATTAAAATTAAATCTAGTGAACGGTTCATATCAATTATTCAAAACTTTTATTGCAAATTAAATATCTTATTATATTTATCTAAAATCTTTTAAATCATCCCTCTTTATATTTTTATGTAATATTTAAAAAAATAATAAATAGGTCTCTAATCTTTTATCTCGAATGCAAATAAATAATTGATTAATTGAAAATATAAAAACATTTATTATTTTTTAAGAAGTAAGACATCTAAATCCTTTAAAAAGATATATTTGTTCTTATATATTTTGAATAGAAAAACTTAAATATCTCATATTTTAAAAAGTAAAAGATATTTTTATATTTTTAATTAGTTAAAAACTTATGTATCTTTAAATTAAAAAATTCAAAATCTATTTATTTTTTTCTAATATCTATATATAGGGTTAAGTACTGTTTTTGTCTTTAAGGTCTGGGGTGAAAATCAAATTCATTCCCGATTTTTTTTGTTATTAAAATCATCTCCAACGTTACAAAACGTTATAAAATTGTCCTTTTTTACTTCAATTTAATTTTTTTTGACCAAATTACCCTTCACAATTAATAAAAATAATATTAAACAAAACAAAACAAAAGCACCCTCGCGGATCTCTCTTCCTTGTTCCCTCCCACATCCCGTTCCTCTTACTATCTTCGAACTCCCCCCTCCCCAAATCCTAATTATTCTTTTCTCCTTAGACAAAAACCAAATTCAACAACAGCAACAATAAATTCAGCATTTTCAGCCAATTCAACAACAACAATTTTTTTACTAAAACATGCATGTACATATAAGAAAAATTGTTGCAAGAATCCAGTCACAAATTCTTGCTGCTCGCCGGACAAGGCAATAAACATTAAATATAAATGAGAATGAAAGAAAAGGTTTACTATGAAAGACAAGGCAAATCTAACCTTAATTCTACCTAAAATTAACAATAACAACAACATATGCAAATAAAAATTAAATAAAAAAATGATATAAAAAAAAAAGAAGAGAGGAGGGATCTATTGGTGGCGACCCACCTCTCATGGCAGACCCTCTCCCTGTCGTTCCCTCCTTTCTCTTTTCCTTCCAATTTTGCTATCCTTTCTTTCCATCTCTATTAGCGTCGCAGGCTGATTCCATTAATGGCGACGGAAAGCGTTGGACGCGGACGGAGAAGGAAGAAGAGAAATGGTGGATGGTGAAGGAGATCTATTAGCGGGCTTGATCTTCTCTACACTGCACGGAAGTGAAGATGAAGAAGATGAAGAAGAAGAAGAGGGTGGAGTGTGGGGTGGGTGGGGTGTTTTTGTTTTTTATTTTTTAATATTATTTTTATTCATTATTATTAAGGGTAGTTTGATAAAATAAAATAAAATTAATGTATAAAAAGACAATTTTATAACGTTTTGTAATGTTGAAGATGATTTTAATAACTAAAAAGGTCGAGAACGAATTTAATTTTTACCCCAAACTTTAAGAACGAAAACAGTAGTTAACCCTTTATATATATTATGCAAAAATCATTAAATATAACACTCTAAAATCTATCGTGCAAACGGCTCCTCAAGTTTCCAATAGACACTAGAAGAAATAAGCTTTGGTGTGACAACTAAAAGTTTTATCTCTTAGCGAGAACTGAGTACTTATTAAATAATCTGTGAGACGTTTACTTTTGAGTGATGAACATACTTGAACTATGGAGACAAATCATTTAAGATGCAGAAAACATTATCTTTATTCTTTCATCACATCTAACATATATTTATTTACAACGTAATTACAGCATATAATTTGTTCTATTGATTCTATTTTATTTTAAAATTATTATATAATAGTACAGATTAATTTCTGAATTAATTAGACTTTTTTTTCTTTCAAAATAAATTAATTTTAATATTGTTTATATAAAGTTTTTTTTTTAAATAATTTAAGTAAAGATCCAATTTGATTTTTGTTCATTTTCATTAAGGATAAGGTAATTTTTATTAAAAAAAAGAGACATTTTGACCTTTTTATTTTAGAATAATATGACATATCTGTTAAAAAAATTCGTTAAATAGTAGTGGTAATCACTTTTGGAGGGGTTATTTGTATTTTGTGGAGGTTTTAAACTTCTACAAAAAATTTTTAACAATATAATCAATTATGACTATTACTATCATCACTTTTTTCCTCTTCATCATTATCACTTCTACCTTTACTATTTTTAATTGTGTAATTATATTTTTTACCGTTATCATCACCAATATCAATATTATCAACATTAATGTTCTCTTATTTTATTTCTTGTTTAATGTTATTTTTTTCAAAATATTCATATTGCAATTACCTTTTTTCTTGTAACATCATTTTTCTTGTAATATTATTTTTAACAATAGTCTTTCTCCACTTAATCATCACCGGTAAAAGAATTTTGCAAAAAAAAAATTATTAATAGTTTGTGAAAATTTAATAATTCACAAATTACAAATAAAACTATTAAAAAATTAATTTTATTACTATTTAACGAATTTTTTAATATAAAAAATCATATTATTTTAAAATAAAAAATTGAGGGACAAAATATCTTTTTTTATACAAAAATTATCTTGTCTTTTGTGAAAATAAACAACAACCCAGTTGGTTGCTTTTTCAAAATAATTCCGGGTAAGTGATAATCAAAGAGGATTTTTTCTGGTATGATAAAAATGGAAATGTTTTTTTTTGTTTTCACAATATTTCTCGGCCAAAAAGTCAAGGATTAATATATCATATATTGAAATTTTATTTAAGAGTTTATTGTTAACCAATAAATTATTATATGTATAAAGTAAAACTTAAATTTTTAATATTTATTTAAATAGACTAACAAACTAATCAGTACACTACCTAACTTGATTAAAATAGAAATGAACTTGATTCAAACATTTTTCTTTTTCGTTTTTTTCTGTTTTTGGTCAGGTATTCAAACATTTTTCTAAGAGGACTGTCAACTGTATCATTATTTAATGGGCTTTAGCTTTGGTCTTTTAAGTTTTTACGAACCTCAACAAATATCCATATCAAATGTCTACTGTGGATGCTATAAATGGACCTTTTTTTGACATGTATCTTCTCCGGACACACAAACCAAAAAACATTCTATTCTTTTTCTGTCTCGTGTAGTCGTGTATTCCTTTTCCAACAAAGATTTTTCATTTATTTTTCGTTTTTTCTTTATGTGCTTATATTTATAATTTAGGTTATATTTAATTACGTAATTATGGGGGCTTTGTAGCAAATCTAAGACAAGGCCACGCTACTCAAGCAGTATTACGGAGAGTTTTCTATGAACTCCAAATGGCTTGAGATCTAGGATGAAAAGAGTGATGGTTGGAAATGGACTCTAAGTCTCTAAGGCAACTTATGATGGAATCCATAAAGCTAGGCTAGTTAGCAAAGAACAATTTAAAGAGTTAAATCTTAAAGTGGTTTTTGAACTTGCAATCAAGTCTCGAATTTGTCCTTAAACTTAAAATTGTCCCAAATTTATTCTTAAACTTAACAACGGTCGTTCCAAAAAAATTTTCGCCGACGGATTGATGACGTAGTTAGATGGAGACTACGCCAGACTTGTAAACGTCATCGTTTCCTTTATGAAGCTGAAGGTAAAAGTGAATTTAGAAAAATCCTTACGTTTCCGCCCTCTCTTTGTCTTTCTCTCCCCAAATTTCACCATAGCGAACTCCCTCTCTCCTCGAGAGCACCACGTCTATGGTAGGCGACCAGCATGAAAGCGGAAAAAGGCAGAGCGAACGGTCAAATTTTGAATCTTTCTTAATAAACTGTTCAGATAATTGATGATCACAAGGTTCTCGACATTTCCAAGGTGTCAAAAGGGAGAGAAGGTAGCTTAGCAATGGCGAGGAGGCCAGCAACACGGCACCAGTGGCCGGTGGGAGAGAACTTGGGACGACAGGATGGGAGTATGTCGGGCGAGATCCAGTGCTCTTGTTGAAGAGGGGTCGATTTTGGGAGTGACAAGGTGACAACGATGGAGTGAAAATGACGTCATTTCAGTTGTATTTGAGGGACCAGAAAAGAAATGACGACGTTTACAAATTCAGTGTAGTTTCCGTCCAATCACGTCATCAATTTATCGCCGGAAAATGCCTTAGGGATGACCGTTGTTAAATTCAAAGATAAATTTTGGATAATTTTAAATTCAAGAACGAGTTCGAGACTCGATTGCAAATTCAGAGATTACTTTAATATTTAACTCCAATTTGAAACACCCACCTAATTTTACATTCCTATATATCACTCCCAAAGATCTAAATAGTTTGCTAGATGATGATGTAAATTGGTTAGCCATATCCCGTATGATTTCAGGTTGTGTAATTTTCTTTTTTCCGACTTAAACCCCGTTCGAATACATAAAAAATATATATATAAACATAAACACACGGCGAAAGCTAGTGCACTCCGGATAAAGTAGGAAGTGCAACACTCTTTAAAAGTTAACCTATTATCAAAAGTGATAAGGTAAATTAAATTTATTTATTATTGTTATTATTTTTTTTTGTTATGGGATGAACAAACAAACTGACACTGACAAAAAAAACTAATTCGCTCCTTTAACAGAGGACTATCTTTACACCAAAAAAATACTCAGAAAAATTTAATAGAATTCCTCCATTATTCTGTTATTGTTGATGTGATGTCTTCAAGTATTTTCACTGTTTTGTTTACTAGCAGGTGTTTTTACTATTGTTCTGTATAGCCATAGATTTTGACGCTCTTGAATCCACTCAATTCCACCTCTACCATAAATGGACCTTCAAAGCCGAAAAAATTGCTGCCATAAAAAAGGAAGACGCTGTCTGTCGCTGCTGCTAGTTGGCTAACTCCAAACTGATTCTGTAGAAGAACCGGTCTCCATGAAGGCGCCATGATTCTCAAATGATAACGCAATTAAAGCACAAAATACATGACAGTTATAATAAGTCTATTATCTTTTATTTCAAATTATCCTCAACTTGTACGTAATAGAATGAAAAATTAAAATATAATTTATTTAAACAATTATTTGTATTATTTTTTATTAATTTATTCAAAAAATAATTAAATTTTAAAACTAATTGGTATAAAATATTACAGATATAAAACTAAGAAAAATTTTTATTTGTATAAGAATGAGCCTAATAAATAATTATTCTATTTAAATATAATTAAGAGTATTTCTTTCTTTGTCAACAGGTTATAATTCAAATGACATAGGGTGTGTTTGGATTTGCGTTGGAGAAGAGAAAAGCGCGTTTGAGCTTCTTGAACGCTTCATCTTTGTGTTTGGCAACATTTTTATCCAATGACATATTTCAATAAAAAAAATTGTTAATAAAAAATTATATGAATTTTTGCTTCGCACAAAATAAAATTATTATATGTTTGTTTGCTTTTTATGTTATATATATGATTTTTTTAATTAAATTAATATAATACAAAATCTTTTATTATTCTATTCATATTTAATGTTTTAATTTTGTTTCTCACAAAATAAAATTATATATATATATAACACAAAATTTTTTATCATTGTGTTTATATTTAATATTATAATTTTATTTCACATAAAACAAAATTTACTTAAATTTTAATATTATATACATAAAATATATATATATATATATAACACAATTTTTTATCATTGTATTTATATTCAATATTATAATTTTATTTCACACAAAATAAAATTTATTTAAATTTTAATATTATTTAAATTTATTTTAGATTTAGTACATAAATTTTTAATTTATTTTTTTATGTATTATTTATTTTAATTCTAAAGTCCAATAATTTTTTTACAAATATATTATTTTTAATATTTATATACTATTTTTTTATTTTGAATTTCAGTCCAATATCTGAAATTTATAAAAAAATTCTAAAACTTGTAAAAAATAATTAACCTGATTAACAGGTTACCTTTTTAAATCCAGACCATTCAAATAAAATATAACAAATGAAGAGTTTAGATTTAACGAATTCACAAGGTGTGCAGCACTCCATACTTAGTAAGGAGCTTTTAAGAATGAGCCTAAACACAGACACTAAGGTAGCGTTTGTTTTCAGGTACTGAGACAGAGACTGAGAGACTGAGACTTAGTATCGTGTTTGTTAGTTCAGAGACTAGTACTAAAATTTCTGTCTCTGTCTCTAAAATTTCAGTATTTCAGTACCTCCAAAAAGTAGGGACACAGGAGACTGAAATTTTTAGAGATGGAGACTGAAACTTTAATAACATTTTATACCTAAAATACTTTCATTTCAATTAATTAATTCCAATTTTACCCTTTGTGCAAATTAAATTAGAGTTTCATTCTTGTTTCAATTCCTGTCTCCCATTTTGCACCAAACAGAATACTGAGATTTGTTTCAATCCCTGTCTCTTAGTCTCAGTCTTTCAGTCTCAGTCTTTCTGTCTCTGTCTCTCCACCAAAAGCTACCTAAAAGACATAAACACAATAATATATATAAAAAAAAGCCTGTTTGGTAACTAAACATATGATAGTACATACAAATCACAACTATATTAAAATGACAACATTACTCTTATAACAAACTACCGCCACTTCACCATAACAACCCCAAACACCACCATAAAACAACTCTTAATAAAAATTTCAATCCAATAAAACAATACAAGATTATTCTAACAAACATTAATCAAAGATAAAAATACACAATTTAAAAAAGGAAAAAAAAAAAACAAAACAGATCTCGCAAAAATGGTGGTGGTGAATCTAGCAAAGGCTACAAAGGGTAAATGAAAGAGAGACCAAAGAAGCGGCAAAAAATAGCAGCTACCAAAAAGACACGACAACAGAGGTGAAGGCTGGGGAAGAGGCAGGAGGGAAGGATGAAAGTGGTGGGAGACTGGGAGTGATGGAGAGAAAGAACAGAAAAGTTGTAGGGCTTATTGTATGAATGGCAAAATAACGGTAGAAGTGTCAAAATCTTTGAAAGGATATTAAATACATATATTTATGTCTTAACAAATCATGAGTAAGTGCGTACTACTATGTCCATATGAAAATGACAGTATCCAAACTGCCAAACTAAACTATCTCCAAACCCAATCTCATGTTCCAGGAAAAAAAAATTTAAATAACAAGAAACTCTACCACTTTCTTAATCCATTCCACATCTTCCTTTCTCCACAAAGCATTCTTTATGACAAACATCCCGTTAGACACAGTACTGGTATTAAGAAACGAATAATGAATAGTTTATTACAATGACATAAAATAGACTACATCTTCTAGTCCAAGATCAATTAACTCAGATAAATTATAATATAGCCAAGGTCCATTATCATACATATATATATCATCATAAAATGAAAATTTTGAGATAACAATCCATCTCTATCAAGATTGAATTAAATAAACATCATCATCATCATCAATCAGGGAAAACTCAAATCCGCAAATCAGAGATTGATAAACATTACAGGACACATACTAGATTTGCTAAAAGTGAACTATATAAATAAATTAATTCTCATTATCAAACTCCTGGTATTGCTTGAGGATCTCGGCACAACCAGCAGCAACATCTTCGGTCATGAATCCCATGGCATTGGCGAACCTGGTGTCGGAGGCAATGCCGTTTTGGCGTGTAAGGGCAACACGTGCCTGTTCGCGCCCTGGGGTCACCACCTTGCATCGGTGGTGAGGGCTGCTCACGAGCTTGGCGTCACAGATTTGGTCGGCGTGGTCCTCCTCGACGTAGATGGTGTATGATCCAGTTGAGTCTGTCCTTCCCTTCTTTGTGTACACAACTTCAGTTCCGGTTTTGTCCATGCATTCAACCACAACCTCAGCACCTGTCCCAGATCAAAGACACAACCATTGAACACAAAGTTTGTTAAGTTACAAAAGCACACAATAATCAATGCTAAATTATGTCAAATTCAATCAACCTTAAAGGTTAGCTGAACGGGTCAAGGTTTCAACTCCAGTTTTGCTTGCATTTTAGGTTTTTTTACATTTATTGAAAAAGACTTTGGTGCAAGAAATTTAACTCATGATACATGTGGGACTCGCCCAATAACAACATACAAAAATACTATTTCTACATCAAAATCAACCACTAAAATCAGTCACTAATGTATTTGTGTATAAATACATATGTAGTTTAATTTATTTTTAATGTGTATTTGTATTTCAGTATGTATTTTATAATGGTAGCTGATTTTGATATTCACATAACATAACTCAGATCATTAAACTTAAGAACAAGCTATCGAATCGAACTAAGTCAAATCAAATAGTCAATAATGATTTAAAAATAATTGAAATAAGGAAGAAATATAAAATAGCTGATCCTAGTGACAACACCCGTCACCATTTTTTTTATGCTCAAGACATCCATGATCCATCAAGAGCAGCCACTTTAACAACTTTTTAATTTGAGAGTCATTTTAAAAAAATATTATTAGATCCAGCAAAATGTATAATGAATTGACCAGACAATAAACTGGAATAATAGGAATGTTAGCCCAGATCTGTGAGCCTAGAAATGCAAGCGGCTAAAAGTTCTTCCAAATGAACAACATTTAATTTTTCCCTTGGTCTAAAGTAAGATCTCACTATTGAAATTACAATTTTACTTAATGAGAAGTTGATAAGAGTGAAGAGGAAACAGATCTGAGATAATAGTGGTATAGTAGCTAATAGCAGCACTGAAGCTAAGAAATAGGGTTTACCAGCAATGTAGGTGGTGGCAGAGGTCTCAAAACCAGCACGGCAAGGGTCACAGTACACACGGCCCTGCACGCAGAAGGGGTTCTTTGCTGGGCGGATGGCTGCAACCATCGCCGGAAGAACACACAAGAACATAAGAAGCGCAACCTTGGTGGCCATAACTAACTCTGTTACTCTGATCTCTCACAAACAAGAAGCAAAAGTGAAAGAATGTATGGCAATGAATGGATGGACGAGCAGGGGGTTCAATAAAAGGGTTGAGACAGAGAGGATAGGCCAGTGCGGAACCAGAAATGGTAAAGAAAAAAAGAAAAGCGCGTGGGACTGGTTTGCCTGCGCTGGGGTACATGGTAACCAAATGTGGTCCCTCAATGGTGATCTGACACGTCATCGTGATGAATTCGTTGCGTTTACGTGGAAGGGAGAGCGACCGCGGGTGCAGAGGAGTGGGAGAGTATGATAGTGTAGGGGAAGACAACAGTGGCGGTGTTTAGTGGGTGTAATATTTGTAATGCAGCTGGCGCTCGCTGTCGGTGGATTGCATGTGACTCCCACACTTGTTTTCTCTTTGCAACAATTGAATATTGTTCTTTACGAATTTGTTTGGAAAAATGTTTATATAAAATAATTTATTTAAATATATCAATTTATTTAATTATTTTCTTTACACAAGAGTAATCACTCTTGAATAATTGTGAATCTAATCTATCATTGCCGCGTGAACCGCCGAGAATTTCGTCCCTTCTTTTCTTTCATCTCAATCAAAGTCTTTGGTTCCTTTTACTCAACCGTTGCTGATGTTGCTAGCCAACTTTTATTCTCAAAATGGAGTAACTCTTCTTACCATCAATGTTTTCAACTTAGAGCAATACTAGGAGGTCAGTAATTTTTGTAATTGTTAGCTATTAACTAATCATTAATGATAATTTGATAGTGTGAGATTGGTATGAGATTTCATCCAATGACTCATCTTCTTCTACTGGTTACATGCTGACCAAAATTCAATAAAACTGCTGGCCCCTAGACTTTTCCTTCAACTTATTCTAAAATTTTCATACCGGATTTTTCACCTTTTATAACTTTTATAAACGAGCCGTTCTAGTGTACCAATCAAAATTGATAAAAATGTACAGAAATGTATTGCGTGTGGACAAAAGGTTGATGCGTGTACTGTTATGTTGTTGAACGAAATACTATTATAAAAAATGTTCCCAATCTAAAAAGATGCTTAGCTAAGCCGCAGTTTGACGATAGGATTCACTCCTCCCTATGTTGATTTTTGTAACGGGCATGGTTAAATTTGGATCGAATAGGAAATTATTTGTTTATTCATTTTTGGGTCATGAAATAGCCCTGAAAAAGGGTATTGGATTGGAGAGTAGGATAACTCATGAAAGATTCCCAAAGAAAAATAATTAGTGGATGTTAAAAATTCTAAGCAACTGTGGCAACACTCGGTCGGAGAAGAGTTAAATGAGGAGAAGTTGGATTTAGAAGAGTGTAGATTCCTTCGCCACCAGATATTGGACCAGCAAATTGAATATGTTGCAAGTTGCAAGAACCATATATTTGTATTATCAGCTTAAGTGACGATAATGACTGATCTTCGTTGGTTACCATGAAGAACGACAGTGGTAAGAAAAAAAAGGCAATACAACATGACTGTAAAAGAGTGAAGTTTTTGTAGGAAAACTTCGTCGACCGTGTTATGGAGTGTGGTGTTATTAGAGTTGTGGCGTTGTGGGGCTATCAATTTTGGACAAAACTAACCGGATATCTTGTAAGTAATCATGTTATGACATTCTTTTTGTGTATTGTAGTCTCAGTATGCATGTGGTTTATGTAGATGTTAATATAAATCGATTTGTTTACTATATGTGTAGAATATCATGAAGTTGTTTATTACGTGACAGAATTGAGAACTAGTTAAAATTACGTGAATAAACTATAATTGAGTTAAAGTTTCTAAGCTTATAGTTAACAGAAAAATAATTAATTGAAAACTTTTATTATACTTTATATATTATGATGCCATTACTTATATATGTATGTATGAGTAGTTAAAGACTTAAAGTGGTGATATAATTTTTTTTTTCCTATTTGAATGTAAATGATACTAGCATAGTCATATAAATAGGGATGGTAATACCACTTGAACCTGCGGGTACTCATTTCGCCCCTACTCACTTGGGTCAGAGTCGGGTTTAGATAATACCCATCTCGCTATATATATATATAATTTTAATATATAATATGTATAATATATGTAAAATAATTAGTAAATAATTAATAATATTGTATCATATTTAAATTTTTACTTTAATTTATGTTATGTATGTGATGATGGTTATATAAATTTTAAATTTTGATTTTATTTATTGGATTTTAATAATTATAGGGGCGGGTAGGGGTAGTGCGAGTACCCGCAGGAGTAAGTTAGGATTCAACGTTTAGAAGTGGTGCGGGTTTTATGCGGGTTATTGTAAGGCGAGACAGGGTCGGGTAGAGCAAAAACCCGCCCGTTGCCACCCCTACATATAAATCTAATTGAGCACTCATATTAGGTACAATGTCAACAAAAAATAAATAAACAAAAAAACTTTTAAATATATACAATAATGTATGTGAAATAAAAAATATTATTTTTGGTTTCAAAATTTGATCCATATATAATATATAAAAGTATTTTAATATCTTTAAAACTAACTCTAAAAAGTTTTTTTCTTTTAAAAAATTACAATAGAGAGTGTTTTCTTTTTCAAAGATAAAATTATTATTCAATTTAACTTGAGAAAGAATAAAACGTCCAAATGAGACCATAATAATTCAGATAAGAAGGAAAAATTCCAAAGCTCAAAACAGTGAGCAAGCAAACGTAATATCATCTAAGTGAAAAAGAAATTCCTAAATCAAGAATTGGGAATGTGGAAAAGACACTTCTGAGGAGAGGAACCGCAAGAGTCTTCTCACAGCTCAGCTTTATCAACTTCACCTGAGGGGCTGATTCTTTGTTTAAAATTGGTCTCATTACGAGCATGCCAAATGGACCAGCAGTACACGCTCAATGCCAACGGACTCGTCATCTCCATCTCAGATTGGTTCAGGTGAGTACGCTTATGTTTCCAACACTGATAGAAAAATTCTGCTTCTTTCCCATAGTCCATACCTTTAAACGGGCTTCTCAGCCATATTTGCTGTTATATCGAAAATAATATTTTTGATAAAGATATTATTAAACTCTTTGACAAGCCAATGTTCGACAAGAATAAGCTTCAATCATTCTCAAGTGTCAAAAAATATTTCGATCAACCTCTAAATACATATTAGAATTAACTTTGAATTGGAGCCAATTAGGTACTCCTTTAAGTACTCTCTATTAATCAAATTGACGCAAATGTGGAAATCAAAGAGGCAGACTCGACGGAGGTCAACTATGTCGAAGAAGAGATCAGCAATGCAATTTGTTAGTCGAAAAAGATAAATAAGTTGTGAACTTCGAGATGGAGAATAACTGTATTGGATTCCTTGAAGATGGTCAATCGACAATCGACGAAGAAGAGAAGAGGATTCTGATCGATTAGGACTCATCAAGAAATAGTAAAACAATCGAAGAAGTGAAAAAGTTATTAAGTGAAGATGGTTAATGGCAGTTATCAAAGAGAGCGGGAACGATTATTCAAGGATTGACGCACGTGAAAGTTACATCTGAATTTGATTGGTCGAAGACTTCCATAAATAAGTGAAAGATCGAAGAAACAAAGGTTGGAATCTTTTCAGAGAAAACACACACTCACTCAAATCCCCATCGACTTTTTGAGTCAATCTAGAGTCTTTTTCTCTGAAGGGTTCCTTCCATGTATTTACTTTTCATTTAAATTTCCTACAACGTTCTTTTCATGCAATTTATCTTCCTTGCAATGTCCTTTCATTTTCTTTAAATTCAGCAACTTTTACCCTTTTCGGTCTTTACTTTTTAATTTTTCCTTTACTTTTTCAAACACTTTTTCCTTCTGCAATTTCATTTCCCTTTTATTCAATTCATTTAAATTTTATTATTCACTTTGAATTTCTGCAAAGCTTGGTTCCTTCTACTTCGTCACTGTCAAAGGCATGGATTTTGATGCAAAATAAAACTGGTACTCACAAAGAAGAGTTGATTTCGCTCCCAGACCATTGATATCGAACCACCATCGATTTGCTAAAAATTGACAAAACACTTGCTTTGCCTGAACACATGAGAAAAGAAAGTGTATGATCGATTCCGCGGCAGCGCTACACCTTGGGCAAGTCTCGGATCTCCCAGGCAGACGCCGATGAAGAAGCTCCATCACCGGAAGGCGCTCATGCAAGGCTCGCCTTAGGAAGATGCCAATTTTGGAGAGGAGCTTCAATTTCCACAATTTGCCCAAGTGTTTTTTCTTTCTTAGAGGTTCGGAATGAGCTCCAAAGGGGGGTGACTGAACTGATAAGCTACTCGGTATCCGGAGGAGACTTCATATTTAACAGATTTATGAAATATCCATGTAAGTTTATCATTATCATTAACAATTTTGGTTCGTAAAATCTGGTTGCTGATTAGGGCTGGAAATATGCTTTGGATGGTCTGCTGATTCCATTGTTTACCAGAGGTTAACAGGTGGCTGACTTTGGTTACTACTTGGTTTGTCGAGAAAGCATTCAACTATAGGGGAGGTGAAAAATGTTGAGGGGAAGGAACCCATGGATCAGAAAAGATGTTCACAGATTAACCAGTTCCGATGTTTCAGAGAAGACCTTTCTCAATGACCTTACGGCTCTCAGGTATAGTCTTCTAACCCCATGAAGGTGATTTTCTGCTTTCTTCATTCATAATATCTCTGTATCTGTAATACTTTCCTTTCAAAACTTGAGTAATTAGCGAGTTAGGTTGAGTTGCGAGTCTCCAGCATTGTTTTCCTAGTAATGCTAAATTTTGAGCACCCAAATCTTTGAAACCCAATCCTCTATCCCTCTTGGGTCTTGACATAGTATCCCAACTCACCTAGGAAATCTTTCTTTTGGCCCCCTTTTGTCCCCACCAAAATTGTCTTAAAATACCATGGATCTCTTGAATTAAGGACTCAGGGAGTTTAAAGTATGACAGTGTAAAGATGGTACTGCTTCACCCACCGCCCTTATTAGTACGTACTGTCCACCGGAGGAGAGCAGCTTCCGTTTCTAGCCCTCCACCTTCTTCCGCATCTTATCCTTAATAGCACCAAAAGTCGCCTTTTTTATCTCTGAACAATAGATGGTAGACTTAAATATTTGTCCTGTGCGCCAATATGAGTAATATTTAGTAGGTCAACCAGCATAATTCTGTGGTCTTGTGGAGTATTGTTGCTGAAAAACACAGATGACTTACTCAAGTTTATCTTTTACCCACTATATCTCTCATAATCATCCAACAGTTCCAAAATACGCTCACCAATATAGGGAGAATCCTTGCAGAATAATATGAAATTGTCAGTAAAGAGAAGGTGGTTAATTTTAGGGGAAACCTGCAAATCTAAACACCCTGAATGATTTCGTTTTGCTCTGCCTTGTGTAGTAAAAAGGATAGATCTTCTGCACAAAAGAGAAAAAGATATGGGGACAGAGAATCACCCTGTCGGATGCATCTGGTTAGCTAGAAGTAGCCATACGGTTGTCCTTCCATAATAACAGAATAAGAAACAGTCATCACAACTTCCTGAATTCACCTTATCCACCTTACATCAAACCCCAACTTTTCCATCATAAACCATAAAAATTGTCATTCCACCCTATCATAGGCTTTACTCATATCCAGTTTAAGAGCCATTTCTGCTTCAATACCAGATCTTTTTTGTCTTCAAATAATGCATATATTCATGGGTGATTAGAATATTGTCCGAGATTAAACTCCCTTTTAAGAATGCACTCTGATTTGGACTCACGAGGTAATTCATTATGGCTTGCAGTCTATGAACCAAAATCTTTGAAATAATTTTATACACAACAATGGAGAGGCTGATAGGTCTCACCTAGGACATAACCCGTGCATCAGAGACTTTAGGAATGAGGCAGATCTGAGTGTGGTTGAGGCACTTTATCATTTGACCTCCCGAAAAAAACTCTTTACTGCTACAAATACGTCTCCTTCTATCATGTCCCAACAAGCGTGAAAGAACTTTGCAGTGAATCCGTCATCCCCAGGAGACACTCTGGAGATGGATACTAAATGTAGCTTTCTTCACTTCTTCCTTTATAACTGGGCAAAGAAGGTTACGGTTCATAGTTGGCGTAACTTTTGACTCAAAATCTTCAAAGATTCGGCCCAGATCCTCTATAGATGAGGTCATAAAGATCTTCTTGAAATATGATTCTGCCACTCCTGCAATCTCTGCCACTCTCGCAATCTCTACATTTGTGGATGCTATAATACCTTCATCACCTTCCAAACTCCAAATTTTATTCCTCTGACATCTGATTCTCACACAGTGATGAAAGAATTTTGTATTACGGTCATCTTTCTTTAGCCACTCAATCCTTGTCTTTTCCTTCTAATAGCTCTTTTCATTGAGATATGCTTCCTCCAGTTCTTTTTCAAAATAGTGATTTGTTCTCCCCAAAAATACCTTCATTTCTAAGATTTTTCATCTCTTCTTTAATTTCTTGAATTTGCTTTTGAAAATTAGCTTTAGAATTTTGTTGTCAATGGACATAAGTGCCTGCACAATTTCAGCTTTTGAGCCAAAACAAACATAAGAGTGCCTGCTCAATAGAAAGTATTTTACATTTTCATAAATATTTACATTTATAACTTTTAATATAAATGAATACCATTAATTCTAAGAAATATTTTAGTATTTTAAAAATGAACTATAAGAGATTTTTAATATCTTTAATATAAAATTAAAATTCTTATTTTCTAATTCTATCATAGTTTTTTTAAAGTTAAATAATTAAATATTTATTTTACTATTTGTAGTATGTTAAAAATAGATAAGAATATTTTAGCCATTTTAAAAGTTAATGTTAAAAGGATATTTTCGCCATTTGTGATAGATTATGTGAATATTTTAGTCTTTATAAAGTTAAATTTTAATTTTAATTCTCAATAAAATTTAATAATATTTAACTTAAAAGGATATGACATTAATTCTAAAAGGTTAATTACAAAAAATACTTTAATTCTTTTTTAATATAACACAAATAATATTTTTGTATTTTCTTAGTTAATTAAAAGAACAGTTCATTATGAAATAATTATATGATCTATTTTTAAATTTAATTAATATTTGAGTAAAAATATAAGAAGATATAAATTGTTGGGCCAAAATATCATTTATATACTTATTAATGATATGGTATTAAATAACCATATGTTAATTTAATTTGATGGCATATAAAAAAAAATATTTTATAAAATATTAATCGTACATCCAACCAAATTTGATTACATTAATAAGAAATTTAGAATATAAACATAAATTATAAGATTCTCACACAATTGATGTTGTGTTTCACTTTATGTTTATGTGTAAACTATGTCAGCAACTCAGCATTCTATAGTTTATGTTATATGTTTTGAATTCGCTAGAAACTCTAGAAATTACATAGAATTAAATAGAACCTAAATATAAGTTTTCTAGAAGAGTTGTAAATGGTAATATTGAAAGAGATTTGTTTTATGTAAGTAATTTGCTGTTAATTTTTATATACACATAATATTTTTGATAAAAATAGTTCTATAAATATTCTATTAAGTGATTTTTTTAAATAAACTAAATTTATATTTATATTTATATTTTTTAAATTATTTATATTTTTGCACTTTATTATTTATTTCTTCTAAAAATTAAAAAATATTTGTAATACGGTTCGAATTGTCTTAATTTAGTTTTATCTTTCAATTTTATTCAAACGATTATGATATCTATTGTATTGATTTAAATTAAATTTATTTTTTACTTCTATCTAATTCAAACTATTGTGACTTTGATTGGATTTGATCAGTTTATTCAGTTTTAGAAAAAAATTCAAAATTTTTAAATTAAAAAACTTTTAAAATTTAAAATACAAGAATTCAAAACTTTGAAACTTGATTGGTTTATGTCCATCCAAATTTTAATTCTTAAAAATTTGTATTTAAATTTTTCAATTACTTTTTTAAATGTTAATGAATTTATCAAATCCAAATCACAATAAATAAAATTAGATAGGATGAAAAAATAAATTTAAAGTAATACCAAATTCTTATCATTTGAATCAAAATTGATTCGATTGAAAAAAAATGAAATCAATATAATCTAAAAATATATAAAATTTAATTTTGATGCATTATCAATGTAAAGTAGTTTTACACGTGCATCCAATTACGTAATGCCATATTNGTTGTGCATGCTAAACTAACGTACTCCAATTAGATCCATTCACATACATGGGCAATCTCATGATTCAACCACATTAAAAACACTAAATAAGGGGTACTTTTCGGATATTATAACAACATTCACGGGTACATTTTGTAATTAGCCCAGAAAGTAAAATCCACCGGAAAAAAATATTAGTAAAGCCCAAGCTATTTTCTATGGACTGGCTAATTCTTAATGGGTCCGTTTAATGGACTTGGGAAAGTGTGCCCATCCGTTGGGTTTACAATTGGATTTTTCCAAGGGAAAAAGATAGATAAGTTCTGACTTTTTAAATTTTTGACAAATATATATCTGACAAAATTTAAATATAAAAAAGTCTCTAACTTTAACAAACAGAGGATAATTTAGTCTTTCTGTTTATTTGCCTCTCATACACCAAACAGAACTTGCTGACGTGGCTGAAATGATGTCCAGATGTCCGTTACGGTACCACGCTGGAAGGGGAATAAAGTTCGAAGGACAAATAAATCCTTGACGTCATTTTGCAAATAAAGTTCAAAGGACAAATAGGTCCTTGAGAATTTTTTTCATTATGCTTTTATTATGTTTCTATTACGAGAATTTAGTTTATAAAATTATGCTTGTATTTTGAAATTTAGTTAACTTGTTGTATTCTGCAATTTAAATTATTTGTATTAAAATTGCAGAAATTGGACTTGTTCTGTTTCTATTTTTTTTCTTAAATTGCATTAGTTCAGTTTTAGTGCATTTGTGTATTATTTAGAATTTGTTAAATTGCATTAGTTCAGTTTTCATCATACCAGTGACATTAGTTTGCATCAGTTCATTTATGCATCAAGTTAGTATTAGTTCATTTGTGCATCATTCATGTATTAAATTAGCATTAGTGCATTTGTATATTATATTAAAACTAGTATTTTTATCTATAATAACATTACGAGAATAATTTTTTTAAAAATTATAGTTCACTTTGTTCTAACAGTATAAATTATGCATGACACAAAAGATTTATAAAATCAAACTACTTTTACAAAAAAAGTCGTAAGTTGACAAAAGTTTCTGACTAAGAAGACCAAGATATCCACAGATAAAAAATTAAATAATAAGATTTTTAGTTATTATTTTTATATGAAAAAGTCTAATTTTTTATTAATAATTAATCTTAATATTCGTTATCTAAAATTTAAAATAATTTGTGTATACTTTTACATTTAAAATATTTTAATTTTAAAAAAATATCAAATGACATATTTTGATTTGTCAAATTACTAATATAAAATATAATTATATATCGAGTAAAAATAGTAGAGAGAAATATAAAAATGAAGAGAGGTAGATGAGAGAATTTAGGAAAGGAGTTTATTAATTTTGAAAAAAAAAATTCTCAAGGATCTATTTGTCCTTCAAACTTTATTTGTAAAATGACGTCAAGGACTTATTTGTCCTTCGAACTTTATTTTCCTTCCAGCGTGGCACCGTAACGGACACCTGGACACCGTTTCAGCCACGTTAGCCAGTTCTGTTTGATGTATGAGAAAAAAATAGACGAAAAGACTAAATTATCATCCGTTTGTTAAAATAAAAGACTTTTTGTATTTAAATTTTATCAGAGATGTATTTGTCAAAAATTAAAAAAGTAAGGAACTATATGTCTTTTTCCCTTTTTCCAATTTATGTTTTAGAAAAAGCTATTGCCGTGCGTATTTGTGAACCTTCTTTGTTGATTCTCCTGCTATTTGATCAAACAGGAACCGTTCTTTTTGAAGCTGAGCCCTTGGATAAATGGCCGTTAGCATCATTTGTTTCAATGAGAGCAGTACCCAAGTTCCAATTCTCAAATGAGAAATATAAAATGGTGAAAATTTATGTAAAGTTAATTTTATATGAAGTTGATAGTTTGAGAATTATTAAATAAAAATTTAGTTAAATTAGTTAAATTATTTAACCACTTTCAACTATTAACTTTACGTGAAGTTATCGGTACCTGAATTTTTATCATATAAAATTCATATCAGTAATAGTCGTAGACTCATAGTAATGTATGTGTGAATAGGTGCATCTCATGTTAAGACCCATTTTTTTTGAGTTTGTTAGAAATTTAAAAAATATTTTTAAATTTTATTTTATTTTAAGAATTTTATTTGTATAAAATATAATCTCAACAATTAAATTTTTAAGAAGTTTAGTCACCAAAAAACATTATAAAAAATTTATGATCAATCTAATAATAATACTTAAAAATTAAGAATTAGTGATAAATTTTTGTGTTTGACAGTTTAACTTGCTTGTATTAACATTATCCTTGTGAAGTTATTGTTAAATTGATTCTAAAATTTTTTAAAAAATAAAAATGTATCATAAAAATATTTTTTATTGAAAAAAATGTTGAATATATTTTCTTAGGGTTTTCATTTTGTTTATTAAAATACCATATTTGATCATTTTTGTTAATTTTTTTATAACAATAAATGATTAAAATACATAAACACCTAAATATGTCTATAAAAAAAAGAGTAACTCACCCAATAATATCCCTTAAAAAGATTTAGTCATTGATAGGAATATCAAATATTCTCAAAAGATTTAAATGGCAAAAATATTCTCAAATTTATAAATATATGTGATAAAAGTGTCCCAACATGAAATAAGTTTATTTTGTTTTACTTTTTTCTTTTGAAAGTATCTTTTTTATGTATTTTTTGTTTGTGACTAAATTTTTGGAAGACATTTTTGGTAATTTACTCATAAAAAAGTGTTCAGATATCATTATTGAATAAAAATCTTTTAAATCATAAATAATATCCCAATGACAAGATGCTTAAGATGAAATTTAGAAAATTCGTTTAGAATTAAGAGTTTAACTCCGCCTATGTTACACTTGCGGTACATAGCCGGTCCCAAGCCCGGATAAAGGAGGAGGGTTGTGTTAGGTCTTTGGCAACCAACGTAAAAATATAGCCGAACCCCCCATGACATGAATCAAAGACATTATTGCGCTAAAGCTAGGTCGTTACCCGGAAGTAACGCGCCGTATGGCTCGAGTACGGTGTCAAAGCAAGAGCCGCTGCATCGGTGCCCGGATGTAGTGTTAAATGAGCAAGGGTTCTCGCGTTTTCGTGAACGGACGAGGGTAAATAAGCTAGTTCACAAAGGAAAAGGTAAAGGTCGAAGCGACAAAAGGTTGAGATTTGGGACATGGAACATAGGCACTCTAACAGGAAAGTCCATGGAGGTGGTGGATACCATGATAAGGAGGAAGATTAACATTATGTGCCTACAAGAAACGAAATGGGTTGGTGCAAAGGCTAGGGAGTTGGATTCTTCTGGTTTCAAACTTTGGTATACAGGAAAGGTGAAGAATAGGAATGAGGTTGGAATAATTGTGGATAAGCAGTAGAAGAAGGACGTCGTGGATGTCAAGAGGGTGGGAGATCGGATCATCTCTATCAAACTTGGGGTGGAGGGAGGTGCTTTTCATGTGATTAGCGCCTATGCACCGCAAGTGGGTTCGGACGAACAACACAAGATAAGATTTTGGGAGGATCTAGAGAGTTT